>NC_090444.1:1747875924-1748184138 GCF_031143425.1 Pleurodeles waltl
AGTGCTTTTCACAGAATTTACAAAGTAAACCCCAGCTTCCTTCCTTTGTTATAGTATTAACAGTATAAAACACCCTCTCATTTGTCATTGAGCTCACAATAAAATAATCCTTCCTATTGTATTTGTCACATAGCTTACACTGTGATACCTCTTCCTAAAGGATTTGACACCGAGGCACACAGAGACCCAGCTAACAATGCCTCTATCAAGGAAATTGCTTCCAAGGAAGGCTAGCACAACTGTTACAAAATCAAATACCTATAAAGAAGATGATTACAGGACAGAGCCAAAAAAAACTCTCTACATTTTGCTTTTAATTTTAAATTCTGATTACATGAGCTGTGGTAGCCATATGAATGTGTCTCTAGCAATACCTAAAACACTAAAATTCACCAGTTTTTGGCAGACCTTTCACATATTGTCAGAGCCAATATCATAAATGACAGTAAGGCATATCCCATGTGCACTCCCATAAGGTTGCATTGGTAATTCCAGGATTTGTTGCCTTCTTTTGACTATTAATCCTGGGTGCATCAGTGTGGTGCTCCGGCTTGCAGCACATAACATCATCCCTAGCATCACTTCTAACATCGCATATGTGCTTGTTTCAGCTGAACTCACAAACCTGGTATTGTAACTGCAGAACGTCTGACACAGTTTCCTCCCTCAAATGAACACTATCCAGCACTTTTTCTCATTACGCTGTCACTTTCTGTGATCACCTGTATTTCTCTAAAGTAAACAAAAGGTAACATATCACACTTTCAAAACCCTTTAAATAACAAAATAAATAATAAACAAATAAATAAACAGCCCCTCACCATATTGACCTCTAATGTCCTCTGGCAGCACCGAACATCAGTTTACCTTGGCATTTCTGAAAATTAGTCCATTCTTCACAATACTAAACAGCGATAGGCCCAGGCAGTAATGAATTTCCATATGTGAGAACTGAACCCCAATATTTCTATGAAACCCCAAAGTTTAGAACATCCAAAATCCACCTCAGGAAACTGAATTGTTGGTTGAAGAGGGTGTGAGCACTTCTTAAACACAGCCACAATACCCATCAAGGTGAACCGCTAAAGTCACAAAAGCAGTCAGGCTTAACCTAAAGGCAATGTGTAAAATATTTATGCAGCACACAAACAGTAATAAACTAGAAACACAACACAAGAAAATTCCATACCAATTTAGAAAAGATTAGTAAATATTAATAAATTATTGGACACAAATCGACAAAAATCAAATCGGGAGAACCTAGAACCAGAGTTATAATTTCAAAGTGTAAACTCATGCCTAATGATCAAGGTTCAAAGTGCAGAAATCTAATTGCCCAAGACTGGGGCAAAGTTGAAAGTTATGGCTGACTGTTATGAAATGGGTTTGGATACACAAAGTGGATTGGGCCTGGTCTCCACTTAGCTTAGGACATAGAAGAAATTTCAAGGAAAAATGTCTGAGAAGGCAAAGTTTTGTAGGGCAAGGTAGCTGGCGATGGCCTAATATTTGAGGTGTCAACTTTGGGAAGATGCTAGACGGAGTCGCTTTGAAGATTCCTTCGTTCTGACATAGGGCCTCATTACGAGTTTGGCAGTCAAAGAAAGCCAGACTTGCGGTGACAGTAGGACTGCCGCACATTACGACCCTGGCAATCGGAACGCCAGGGGACCGACGTCACCACCGGGAACATGTTGCCAACAGGATGATGGCGGTTGGGGTTGTGCTCAGCTACGGTGGCTCGGAACTCAGCGCTTGTGTGAGAAAGTAGCCTCTTTCTAGCCTTGTTACCCCCACTTTTGGCCTGTTTGTGAGTGTATGTCAGGGTGTTTTCGCTGTCTCACTGGGATCCTGCTAGCCAGGGCCCAGTGCTCATAGTGAAAACCCTATGTTTTCAGTATGTTTGTTATGTGTCACTGGGACCCTGCTAGTCAGGACCCCAGTGCTCATAAGGTTGTGGCCTATATGTGTGTGTTCCCTGTGTAGTGCCTAACTGTCTCACTGAGGCTCTGCTAACCAGAACCTCAGTGGTTATGCTCTCTCATTTCTTTCCAAATTGTCACTAACAGGCTAGTGACCAATTTTACCAATTTACATTGGCTTACTGGAACACCCTTACAATTCCCTAGTATATGGTACTGAGGTACCCAGGGTATTGGGGTTCCAGGAGATCCCTATGGGCTGCAGCATTTCTTTTGCCACCCATAGGGAGCTCTGACAATTCTTACACAGGCCTGCCACTGCAGCCTGAGTGAAATAACGTCCACGTTATTTCACAGCCATTTTACACTGCACTTAAGTAACTTATAAGTCACCTATATGTCTAACCTTTACCTGGTAACGGTTAGGTGCAAAGTTACTTAGTGTGAGGGCACCCTGGCACTAGCCAAGGTGCCCCCACATTGTTCAGAGCCAATTCCCTGAACTTTGTGAGTGCGGGGACACCATTACACGCGTGCACTACATATAGGTCACTACCTATATGTAGCTTCACAATGGTAACTCCGAATATGGCCATGTAACATGTCTATGATCATGGAATTACCCCCTCTATGCCATCCTGGCATAGTTGGCACAATCCCATGATCCCAGTGGTCTGTAGCACAGACCCTGGTACTGCCAAACTGCCCTTCCTGGGGTGTCACTGCAGCTGCTGCTGCTGCCAACCCCTCAGACAGGCATCTGCCCTCCTGGGGTCCAGCCAGGCCTGGCCCAGGATGGCAGAACAAAGAACTTCCTCTGAGAGAGGGTGTGACACCCTCTCCCTTTGGAAAATGGTGTGAAGGCAGGGGAGGAGTAGCCTCCCCCAGCCTCTGGAAATGCTTTGTTGGGCACAGAGGTGCCCAATTCTGCATAAGCCAGTCTACACCGGTTCAGGGGACCCCTTAGCCCTGCTCTGGCACGAAACTGGACAAAGGAAAGGGGAGTGACAACTCCCCTGACCTGCACCTCCCCTGGGAGGTGTCCAGAGCTCCTCCAGTGTGCTCCAGACCTCTGCCATCTTGGAAACAGAGGTGCTGCTGGCACACTGGACTGCTCTGAGTGGCCAGTGCCACCAGGTGACGTCAGAGACTCCTTCTGATAGGCTCCTTCAGGTGTTGCTAGCCTATCCTCTCTCCTAGGTAGCCAAACCCTCTTTTCTGGCTATTTAGGGTCTCTGTCTCTGGGGAAACTTTAGATAACGAATGCAAGAGCTCAGCCGAGTTCCTCTGCATCTCTCTCTTCACCTTCTGATAAGGAATCGACTGCTGACCGCGCTGGAAGCCTGCAAACCTGCAACATAGTAGCAAAGACGACTACTGCAACTCTGTAACGCTGAACCTGCCGCCTTCTCGACTGTTTTCCTGCTTGTGCATGCTGTGGGGGTAGTCTGCCTCGTCTCTGCACCAGAAGCTCCGAAGAAATCTCCCGTGGGTCGACGGAATCTTCCCCCTGCAACCGCAGGCACCAAAAAGCTGCATTACCGGTCCCTTGGGTCTCCTCTCAGCATGACGAGCGAGGTCCCTCAAATCCAGCGACTCTGTCCAAGTGACCCCCACAGTCCAGTGACTCTTCAGTCCAAGTTTGGTGGAGGTAAGTCCTTGCCTCACCTCGCTGGGCTGCATTGCTGGGAACCGTGACTTTTGCAGCTACTCCGGCCCCTGTGCACTTCCGGCGGAAATCCTTTGTGCACAGCCAAGCCTGGGTCCACGGCACTCTAACCTGCATTGCACGACTTTCTAAGTTGGTCTCCGGCGACGTGGAACTCCTTTGTGCAACTTCGGCGAGCACCGTTTCACGTATCCTTGTAGTGCCTGTTTCTGGCACTTCTCTGGGTGCTACCTGCTTCAGAGAGGGCTCCTTGTCTTGCTCGACGTCCCCTCTCTCTGCTGGTCCAATTTGCGACCTCCTGGTCCCTCCTGGGCCTCAGCAGTGTCCAAAAACGTTAACCGCACGATTTGCAGCTAGCAAGGCTTATTGGCGTTCTTTCGGCGGGAAAACACTTCTGCACAACTCTCCACGGCGAGAGGGATTCGTCCACCAAAGGGGAAGTCTCTAGCCCTTTTCGTTCCTGCAGAAACCTCAGCTTCTTCTGTCCAGTAGAAGCTTCTTTGCACCCGCAGCTGGCATTTCCTGGGCATTTGCCCATCTCCGACTTGCTTGTGACTTTTGGACTTGGTCCCCTTGTTCCACAGGTACCCTAGATTGGAAATCCACAGTTGTTGCATTGCTGGTTTGTGTCTTTCCTGCATTATTCCTCTAACACGACTTCTTTGTCCTTAGGGGAACTTTAGTGCACTTTGCACTCACTTTTCAGGGTCTTGGGGAGGGTTATTTCTCTAACTCTCACTATTTTCTAATAGTCCCAGCGACCCTCTACAAGGTCACATAGGTTTGGGGTCCATTCGTGGTTCGCATTCCACTTTTGGAGTATATGGTTTGTGTTGCCCCTATCCCTATGTTTCCCCATTGCATCCTATTGTAACTATACATTGTTTGCACTGTTTTCTAAGACTATACTGCATATTTTTGCTATTGTGTATATATATCTTGTGTATATTTCCTATCCTCTCACTGAGGGTACACTCTAAGATACTTTGGCATATTGTCATAAAAATAAAGTACCTTTATTTTTAGTATAACTGTGTATTGTGTTTTCTTATGATATTGTGCATATGACACTAAGTGGTACTGTAGTAGCTTCACCCGTCTCCTAGTTCAGCCTAAGCTGCTCTGCTAAGCTACCATTATCTATCAGCCTATGCTGCTAGACACCCTATACACTAATAAGGGATAACTGGGCCTGGTGCAAGGTGCAAGTACCCCTTGGTACTCACTACAAGCCAGTCCAGCCTCCTACATTGTCAACATGAGGGCAGTGCGCGCTCTACGGGAGACTAGAATGCAAAAATCCAGCACTCTCAAGATAACGTAATTTATGCATTGTGCTGATATGCTGTTGTTTAACCTTTTGCATTGGAGAGTTTAATCCTGAAGACTTATGTTCAAGATGCATATAAATACTGTTCATTTGCAGTGTACTGCTGCAGGCTTTCAGAGTGTGTCAGGGTGTGGTCCCCTTTCCAGGGCCTTCTAGAAGCTTTCCCTGCAGCATGCCTGGGTGTGGTTTGTGGGCTGGGCCAAGATATATAAGCAGCCCAGCTCCACGTGCTCACTATTCAGAGGTCCCAGTGCAGAGTAGCAGCAACTTCCTGAGCTCCTGTTCCGGAGGCCTACTTTGATCTTTCAGGCCTCGCCCTTTCAATTTGCTGGGTGATTCTTGATCAGGGTGGTAAGACAGAGGTCGGGCTGGGCCTCCGATCCCGTTCTCGAAGGATTTCGAGTTCTTGGGCCTAATTAGCATGATAAATCTATTTTACTCTTGTGCGTGTGAAAGTGCGCTTGATGTTTAATGATATTTACATGCTGGCATTTGAGTCGGCTAGACGGGCGATTCTTTCTTCGTATACAAATCTTGATATTCATTGCGTGCAACCATTTAATGACATTTACAAGGTTGCATTTGAATCGGCAAGACGCGCGATTCATTTCCTGTGCTTAATTCATGTTATTCATTGTACGCTACCATTTCTTGGCATTCACATGGTGGCCTTCGAATCGGCAAGAAGTGCGATTCATTTCTTGTGTCTAATTCATGATATTCATTGTGTGTTACCATTTCCTGGCATTCACATGGTGGTATTCGAATCGGCAAGACGCACGATTCATTTCCTCTGCTTAATTCATGATGTTCAGTGTGCGCTACCATTTCTTGGCATTCACATGGTGGCCTACGAATCGCCAAGACGTGCAATTCATTCCTTGTATTAAATTCATGATATTCAATGTGTGCTACCATTTCTTGTTATTCACTTGGTGGCCTTCGAAGCGGCAAGACGCGTGATTCATTTCATGCATTTAATTCATGATATTCATTGTGTGTTACCACTTCATGGCATTTACTTGGTGACCTTCGAATCGGCAAGACGCACGATTCATTTCTCGTGCCTAACTCATGTTATTCATTGTACACAATCATTTCATGGCATTTATAAACCTTTGTGGAAATCTGCAATGTGTGCAATTTATGTTCCTGCATTTTAAGAAAACTAAAGTGTTAGAATTCTAGATGTTATATTGTATGTGCTTAATAAGTTCCTCTAGTACAATGCATATAATGTTATAGAAACCTTTTCAGATTATTTCCTGGTCCTCATGCAAAGACTATTCTTGAATTTGGAAGCGTAATGCTAGAAGGTTCTGATGTTTCTAATCCATGTGTAAGATTTCATTGAGTGGTTCATTAGAAAATGGTACTAATCTTTCTTGATTCCCTCACAGGTATCCAGTCATCTTGAGGCCTAGTTATTTAAGTTCATGCTTAAGTTATCCATGTTTCCGATATGACAATGCTTAGAGTCATAGCCTAGTAATGATTAATATGGTATAATCTTGATATTGTGTGTTTTAACCTTTTGCTTCCTACAGGTCTCCTTCCCAGCTGTTCCCTACCTTATCCCCTTTTCCCCACTTGGACTCTCTTAGACTCCGTGACCTTCTAATCAGAGTATTGGAGCTGTCTTGTGGTGGAGGTGTTGGGAACGTGCACAGACCCCGAGGATCTGGTGACTCTGACAGCGCTCCGTGCTGATCACAACCCCATTTACAGCCAGCCTTTCCATGGTGGGGACCCCGCCATGGAAAGGCTGGTGGTAAGCCAGTCCTGGGGGCCTAAGGCATGGGCAGTGCAGGACCCCCTGCCCAACATCATCGTAAAGCAGACAGTGAGCATTCCAAGGGTGCTGGGGTGCTACGGTATTGGCTTCAGCTCCTTTAAGGGAGCCGAAGCAAATACCATAGCACTGTTCCCATCGGTCAGCCCGGAGGGAATGTAGTAATGCAATGTTCCCACAGGACAGCCAAGAGTAAACATTGTAATACGACTATGACCGCGGCACTGGCGGCCTCGTGTTGGGACCATCAATGTCTTAATGAGGCCCATAGTCTCTTTTTTGGAAGTTGAAAATCTCTTGTAGCCGATGAAGGCTACACACAGCTGGATACCCCTTCTGTGAGGAGCCACTGAATAGGATTTGCTGCTGCAGAGAAGAACATAGCAGAAGCTGCTGCAATGTCAGGCCGACCAGTGATGCACTGTAGATGGATCAACGAGCAGGTAGGCCCTGGTCTCCTCTCTTTTGAGCACATTTTGGCCAAAACATTCTCAATCCCAAGTTTTGGATTTGGGCTATGTGAGTACCTTTAGCACTACTTCCAAGGATCCAGCTCTGGAGAGGCACCACTTGGAAGGTCAGGACTCACTCAGGCAGGTGCAAGTTCAGGATGGTTGGGGCCTTTTCTGTCCCAGTAGCTCGGTTCAGGAAGCCAGCAAACTAGCCCTTGGAGTCATTTCTGGAATTTTTGGGTTCAAGGAGAAGAGCAGGGCTCAAGTAGCAGTGCAGACCTGAGGGCTCACAGCAGGATTCAGGCAGCAGAACAGCCATTCTTGGTGCAGTAATGCAATTTTGCTGAAGTACAGAGCAGGCCATAGCAGCAGGAAGTCCTCTAGGAGTCTTTCGGCAGGTCCAGGAGTAAACTGAAGAGTGGGTCTGAGGGTTCCCCTTTTTATTTTTGGTGCCTTCTTTAAAGTGGGAAAAACATATGGAGGCTTCCTCCACAGCACTATCTGTAATTGTCTGTCTCCCTGTCCTGGCTTCAGCCTGGCTACACGCACGAAAGGCCAAGATGAAGTTCTTTGTGTGAGAGCAGGGTACAGCCTATTAATTTATAAGTGTGGCTGTGCACAGCTCTGCCCTCCCATCCTGATAGTGATGGCCCATCCAGGTACCTACTCCCTCCATTTTGTAGCTGTTTGAGAGGAATATAGACATTTTAACTGCCACTCCCCCTAATCATGTGACACAGGAAAAGGGGTGCAGGCACCAAATGCCTAGGGAACAAATATGCCAAGTTTCTAAAAGTGGCATTTTCAGACTTGCGACTTAAAATCCACCTTTACCATTAAAGAGGATTTTAAATTACAATTGCTTAGGCACCAAACATTTCCTTCCTACCTACTCCTAACCAAATATTAGCACTTATTAAATGTAACGAGGTAACCCAATGTTATCCTATGGGAGAGGTAGGCCTTGCAGTAATGAGAAAATAATTTAGGAGTTGTTTTCTTTACATGAACATGTAAAACTTAAAAGTACATGTCCAACTTTTTAAATACAACGTACTGTGTCCTATGGACGAAATAGGGCCTACACCCTAGAGCCTACCCTGGGGGTGACTACGAAGTATTAAAAAGGAGGAGCTAGGCATGCAAAATGCTTATTTTGCCAGGTCAAAATGGCAGTTTATAAAAACCGCACACATCCTGCATACCTGAAGCAGGTTTTTAAAGGGCTACTCAAGTAGGTGGCACAAAAAGCACTACAGGACCACTAGAAATATTTTAAGTTACAGGCTCTGGGTATGTGTAGTACCACTTTACTAGGGGCTTACATCTAAATGAAATTTCACCATGTTTAAAGGAGAGAGCACAAGCATTTTAGCATTGGTTTAGCACTAGCATTGGAAAAGAACACAGAGTCTTAAGGTCAACAAAAACAAATAAAAAATAATTGGAGAGGCGAAGACAAAAGATTTCGGAGGTGACCCTGCTGAGAGGGCCTACAGGGAGGTCCTTCACAAAATGCTACTTTGGGAACACAGAGTGAAAAAAATAATTCACAGTAAATGAGCTTGAGATAAAAAACAGTTGTGTTACAGTGTTCTGGGCCCTCCAAAGTCTGCAGAAACCAAGAGGAAAGAAAACATAGAGAGGACATGATTGGGGGAGGAAAGGAGCAGTTTGGGCAATTTATCAAAACAACATACATTTTAACTATAATGTTATCTCAATAAAAAATGTAGCGCAACCAAATAACATTAATAAACATACATCTAAGTGAATTAACAAAATTGTTTCATGTGCAATATTATTAATTCATCAGTTAGGACTACAATTCATCACAAAAAATCATTAGTGTTCAAAATAATTTGTCACCCAAAATTGCACATTAAAAAAACTTTAACACATATTCCCTGACCATATTGGATAATACTGGCGCCTCACAGTAAGGAACAGCAGTACCCATGTTTCTTTGCAGCACTGTCTCAATGGCAACGTCACCACTTGCATTGGCAAAATAGAATAGATTACAACACAACAATGTTTCTTTGGTAAGAATCAGTGAGATTTACAACTATTAAAAACTTTTAGTAGTGATAGTAAAAGATAATTCTTCAATTTTTTTTAATACCTTTTCCGTCAAGTTCGCCTTCATGCTTGAACTACATCTTTTTTGTGATACAAATATCACAGAAACTAATTAACAAATGTTTTATAACCCAACAAAGTGCCTATTCTGAGTAAAGCGTTCTCTTTTTATAAATCTATTAAAGAGTAGTGGAGAGCAAGATTTCCTGCATGACTTACAAGGGAAAACAATAACCCTATTCAATGTATTGTCCGCCAATGACTTGTGCAACTAATGTTACAGACCCATAGATTGTATTCTACAGTCTATTTTGAGGCAGACGTAATTCCAGGAGGGCATATTGTAGAACAAAGTTTCTTTTCACACCCATATGTGAAGGAGCAAAGTTCAGGATCTTCACAATAGTTAATATCAACACATATCCTAATTACCTTGCACTGCTATGGTCAGAAAACACGTTCCTCAAGTCAAAACACTTTCCTAGTTGGACATATGCAAACCAAAAGACAAAAACAAGTAGTAAAATGGCATTCACATTTTACTTAAAAATCAGCAAAGCAAGGATGACAAAAGGCTACTGATAAATTATTTAAAATGGAACTATTTATTTGATACCTACAATAATTAAGTAACAATGAGGCCCTCATTATGGTTTTGGCGATCTTTTTCAAAGACCGCTGTAGCCACTGCAGCCAGCATACCGCCAGTGCTGGCAGTATGCTGGCCGCACTATTAGGAGTTTTCCGCTGGGCCAGCGGGCGAAAACAGCGTTTCCGTCCACTGGCCCAGTGGAAAACTCACCACAACATTGATGCCAGCTCATAATCGAGCCAGCTGCAATGTTGTGGTGCGTCTGGTGTGACAGCACCCATCGCGCATTTCACTGCTCGGAATTCGGGCAGTGGAAAGCGCAACGGGCTGTCCATGGAGGCCCCTGCACTGCCCGTGCCAAGTGCCAGCCTTTGCATGGCAGTGGCAGAAAGGGGACTCGTAATCCCCATGGCAGCTTCGCTTGCAGCGCTGCCCTGGTGGATTGTGACCGCCAAGACCACCAGGTTGTCCACAGGTGGCAACCTGGCAGTGCCGGTGGTTGGACTGTGGCCCAGCTGCCACGGTCGTAATAGGGCGGTCGGACCGCCCTGTCTGCGGTGGTCCTACCACCATCGTGAGTGTTGCGGCCTGAATCTTGTAGTGTAAAAATACATGTACAGTACATGGCCTGCGACCAGGCCTTGTGTGGAAGAATTGACAGTTCAGATGTCCTCATCCCCAACCCAAGCACCTTTTTAAATATTGATTTCTCAAAAACTACTGAACAGATGTTTCCCCTGCCAAGAAAAGCACCTCCCTTGAGTAAACTTCTAATTTTATGCCAAATTTAGTGTAATTCTGCTAAGCTGTTTTTTCCTACAATGAAGAACAAAGAATCTTATGGGAATAAAAATGGGAAACTGCACTTTTGCGACCTCCACCCCTTTTTCATTGCAATTCCTAGATGGATCTACATGAAACTTGCAGTTAAGGATTCAAAGTGGATATAGTTTTTTTTGGTAAACTTTAGTGCAGATTCATCGGATGGAGCAAAATTATAAATAAAACAAAAATGCCTTTCTTATAGAAACCCTGACATAACCGTAACTATTCTGGCGCTACTGCAGCACGTTTATATACATAAATAGTAGGGGTGGGCATAAATAACTCTTGTAATTTTGGGTAGCGTGATTATGGAAAATTACCGACAATTACCAGACAAATATGCAAATTATACATAATTACCCAAGATGCATCTTGCACTAAAACAATTACCCATATGGGTTGTTCACGTAATAATTCAGCTTAGAAATGTAATTTCGAGTTTATTTCTGGTTGCTGGATTTGTACTTTTGTGTTTATAAATTACCTGTACAGTCCACTTGGGTAGAAAAAATCTACCTGAAATGCTGTTTGAGTTAAAAAAAATTACCTACATTTAATTTTTTTTCTCTAGAATTACACAATGTGGTATAATGACATAATTTCAGACATTTTGCATAAATTCTACTCTGCAAAACTATGCCAATTACTCTGTCTTAAATAAAATCTCTCCCAGGCCTAATAAGGAGTCCTGTCTAATGTGGTCCAACATTGCCATTGAAGGCTTCTGATGAAATGATGAACTAAAAATCCAAAGGATGAGTGGTTTATAAATGTTACAATAACCTTGAGATGCCATCATAGTACCATATTACACATTTTTTACAGTGCATATTTATTTTGGGGTAGATTGTTTGAGAAGGGCATTTTTTCACACGTGCACATTTTAGAGTAGTAGTGTTTGACTGTAGTAGCAAGAAGGGAACAATACTTAATTATGTAGTTATGAATCAATCAGTCAATCAGGAATTTGTAAAGCGCACTACTCACCCATAAGGGCCTCAAGGGGCTAAGGAGGGGGGGAGGTGCTGCTATTGCTCGAACAGCCAGGTCTTGAGAAGTTTCCTGAAGGTAAGGAGGTCTTTGGTCTGGCGCAGGTGGGTGGGAAGAGTGTTCCACGTTTTGGCGGCGAGGTGCGAGAATTATCTACCGCCGGTTGAAGCTCTTCAGACGCGTGGGACGGTTGCGAGGACGAGGTCAGCGGAGCGGAGATGCCTGGTTGGGGTGTAGAAGGAGAGCCGTCTGTTGAGGTATTCTGGCCCGGTGTTGTGTAGTGCTTTGTGAGCGTGGTTGAGGAGTTTGAAGGTGATTCTCTTGTTGACTGGGAGCCAGTGCAGATTTCTCCGGTGGTCTTTGATGTACCAGGGGCGGGGAATGTCCAGGATGAGGCATGCAGAGGCATTCTGGATGCGTTGCAGCCTCTTCTGGAGTTTGACCGAGGTTCCTGCGTAGAGGGCATTGCCGTAGATGAATCCTAGGTTGCGTGCGTTGTCAGTGGGAGTCGGAGCGGCTCCAAGAGTGGCAGGCCACCAGGAGTGATCCCATGCGGAGGGGGTGGAGCCGAAGATGAGGACTTCCATCTTGTCAGAATTGAGTTTGAGGGAGCTGCTCTTCATCCATATTGCGATGGCCTTCATTCCTTCATGGAGGTTGGTCTTGGCGGAGTCCTTGGTGAGGGAGAGGATCAACTGGGTCGTCGGCATATGAGATGATGTTGAGGTTGTGGGATCAGGCAATGTCAGTGAGCGGGCCATGTAGACTTTGAAGAGGGTCGGGCTGAGGGGCGAACCCTTGGGTACACCGCAGATGATTTTGGTGGCCTCCGAGCGGAATGGGGGAGGCGGACTCTCTGGGTTCTGGCGGTGAGAAAGGAGGTGACCCAGTCCAGGGCTCTGGCATGGATTCCTGCATTGCTAAAGCGTGAGTGTAGGGTGTGGAGTCAGATGGTGTTGAACGCGGCTGAGAGGTCCAGGAGAATGAGGGCCGTGGTTTCGCTGTTGTCCAGTATGGTTCTGATGTCGTTGGTGGCAGCGATGAGGGAGGTTTTTGTACTGTGGTTGCTGCGGAATCCAGATTGGGAAGGCTCCAGGGTGCAGTTCTCCTCGAGGAAGTGGGTTAGTTGTCTGTTGACAGCCTTCTCAATGAGGTCCGCCTTGGTTTTTTTGAGGAGGGCGTTGATCTTGGCGTGTTTCCAGCTCTCCGGGAAGGTGGCGGACTCGAAGGAGCTGTTGATGATCTTCCTTAGTTGGGATGCGATGATGGAGCTTGCTTGTTGAGGATGTGGTGAGAGCAGGGGTCAGATGGAGCGCCAGAGTGGATGGTATTCATGGTTTTGATGGTGTCATTGTCTTTGACGGGGGTCCAAGAGAGCAGGAGGTTGGTCGGAGGTAAAGCTGTGGTGTTGGTGGTTGCCGTGGTGGGTCTGGGTGCTGAAGCTGTTGTGGATGTCTGCAATTTTGTGGTGGAAGTAGGAGGCTAGGGAGTCGCAGAGGTCTTGGGATGGCGGGATGGTGTTGGTGTTGGAGCTGGGGTTGGAAAGCTCCTTCACGACGTTGAAGAGCTCCTATTGGCCGTGTGCGTTGATTCGGTCTTTGAAGGTGGTTCTCTTGGTAGCTCGGACGAGTTGGACGTGGCTGCGGATGGCGTTTTTGAAGGCTGTGTGGTTGTCCAGAGTCTGATCTTGGCACCACTTTCTTTCGAGTCTTCGCCAGGTTTGCTTAGAATCGTGGAGGTCGACGGTAAACCAGAAAGTCTTTCTGTTGGTGCATCTGTTGGAGGGATTCTTGATTGGGGCGAGAGTACTGGCACAGGTGTCGACCCATTGCCTGAAGCTGCGGGCAGCTGCATCAGTGTTGGTGGTGTCGATGGGTGGGTTCCGGGAGAGGGTCGCGATAAGTTGGTCTTCGGTGACCTTGTTCCAACTGTGGTGGGGGATCCGTTGTGGGTGGTGGTGTGTTGTGGGTTTCTTGAAGGAGAAGTGGATGCAGCGGTGGTCTGTCCAGTGGAGTTCGGTGGTGTGGGATGAATCTAGAATTTTTTTAAAATGCCACCTTTTGCATTGGTACAAAAAATATTCTGTCAGTAAAAGGGAGGGCTTTTTGAAGCTGTTGTCTTCAGGGTGTAGCCATTAACTGTTACTGATTAGAGTTCAAATTGTATGTTTTGTTATACTTCATAAATGATGGTTGATGAAACAATGCACAATACAGAATTATATGATTTTGTGGCTGCAGCGTGTAATAACATAATTCTGGATTTAATGCACTTGCCATATAGTTTTGTTTCTAGCTCAAATGGATAAAAATAATACTACCTGAGAATGATGCACAAAGTTTTGCCTTTTTCTGCATAGATACCACTATAGTGCAATATTTAGTATTCCTTTTCCCATAACGCTCCTGGACCTGACACTTGCTGGGAGTGTGAGTCACTTTAGGTTATCTGAGACCGGTGGGATGTTTCACGTTACAAATGTGAACAACACTGATGTTTTTATAACCTTTCCAAAAGACAGTGGTAAAAAAGAAACATAAGGGATCAAGAGGTTCAGATTTCTTAGTGGGATTCAACATGTGAAAACCTTTTTTTCCGAAAAGTACAAATCATGTTACCTGTGATGTGCAATCAGCTGACACAATGCATTGCCCAATGACAAATGATTGCAAGTGATACCTGTTGCCGTGCAAAAGCACAATTACTTTGAACAGATCACTAGCTGAGAATGCATGTTCTATGCTAGATTGAGACGGATAATCTATATTGTGTGACGTATGAGACGCATCCTTTGTGAGCTGGAATTAAAGTAAACTGATACGTTCCAAGAAACATGAATTAGTTCCTGTGTTTCTAAAGTATGACTTCTCTATGAAGTCAGACCCTCGGTGTTTTATTGCAGCTTTTTCTTCCTTAAAATGAATCCACAGTGAACAATGCGTTCAGTAAGTTTAAAATAATTCTTTCAATTCACACAATTCGGAAAATTGATATAATTCAGCTCTAAGACAAAAAGGGGCGAGGAAAAAGACTAACAAAGCATCCGAGTTAAACTCGTAAAACAATTATAAGGTCTGCCAGCTCTGGAGTATTTTGTTCTGTTTTACAAGGTCTATAAAAATTATAATTTCACCTGTGGAACTGGGTGCAGTGGTAAATTCTGCACTTCATACAACTGCAGCATTTTGCCTTATGTTGTCTATTATCCCCCTAGCGAAATTCTCCGGTTTTACTAGAGAGGCGCCCACAAAATGCAATTAGTGCGTCTTTCCAAAAATGAGTGAAAGATGATACTTCTACGATGTTTGTCTTGGTTTACTGAGAAATATAAGCAACCAGTTTCCAATGTACTCTTAACCTAAAACTGTTTAAGGACCTTTTGATTTTACTGCTATTGTTATATAGATCTTCTAAACATTTGCAATAGTGTTCAGGATTTGCTGCCTCCTTTTTCTTACCAACTTTTCACAGTCAAAATGGTATATAATAGCCAGTTTCTCACATGCCCGATTTTAAGTAATTGATTGATGGTGTGGATTGGCTGTTTCCTGTAATTTCATGAACAGTTTACTCGCTGATGATCAAGGTATCCAGGTTTGCCACCATCAAACATTTGTAAGGGGGAAAGGCATGGGGGAATTATCTGGACCTCTTTAAGGGGCGCTGTGAATCTTGGGCATGGCTCCTAGCGTGGGCTGAGTCCCTACTGCCAGAATAATTGTGTGTTTGGAACATCCCACTGTGCTACGGCTGGGTGTGCATGCGGACTGTTGTACGCAAAGGCGCTAGAGATATTGCTCAAATATTACATGGAGAGGCAGCTTGGTCACTGCAGGCAAGATGGTATCCGCCATAAAATGGAGGCAGGGTGCAGAGCCGGCAGTACCCTTCCTAATATTAGTGTAGTGCTTGGCCTGAGTCAGGAGCCTGCAAAGGGGACTGACCACCTTTCTGCCAGCTGGCAGGAGTAGACTGATAGTGCAGAAGCTCTGGTGGGATGCAGGACTGCGTGCCCTTGGAGCAACGTGGGTGGAGTTGCTACCCTGTGGAGTTATTCATTGCTGTGGTTTCTGTGTTTTTGGATCTGATGTGTGGCAATATAGGAAAAATACACCTATATCATCCCTTGGGCTTGTACATCTTGGTGGCTTATAGCCTTATTTACAGTTTGCCTGATACTGAGTCTGCCGTATTATAAGTGCCATAGTATATAATACACTTGTAATGAGGTGGACGCTGTGTCCGTCACATTTCTGACAGAAGAAAAACATCCCCCAAACTCTGAACAGGCCCTAGGCCTTCCACCAGAGTGCTCCTTCCCCTCCTACACCTTTCTTTGGGAAGAAGACACCTATGGGTGCTGGTGGATTAGGGAATGGAGCAGGAGGGAATGGCAAAGGCAGACAAAGCCCTTTCAGCATGCATGGAGAGGGGCAGTGAATGATGTAGAACCTCCAGATACAGGGTTTGGGTGGGGCTCCATGAAGAGTGCAGATTGCTGGCTTGGGTACCTACTCTAACCTCAGGTATGTGTGCTGGGAGTCAGAGCTCCTTGGGTTTCATGCTCACTTGTAGGGGTGGAATTTAGTGGGATATTATAAAGAGTTTGTTGGTGATGGTGTTCTTTATTACTCCTGATTCCTTGCTTCTTAACCCTGTGTGTTTTACACAGGAATATGATAATTGTTGCTGTTGCAATGGGATAATGGCTCCTGGATTGGTGAAGTGATTTTTCACACAATCTAAATATGGGTTGTAGGGGATTGTGTGTGTATGTGGTATATTTCAACAAAACAATGAATCTTTAAGCATTTGTAAAAAGAAACTAGTAGAGCAATATGTTAAGAAGAAAAATAGCCTGCTCCAGAAACAGTGGCAACATTAAAATAGAAGCCAATAACCTATCCTTTGATGCTGCCATTACTCTGAGTCAGATGAGATCCTGATGATATTCTAAATGTCATAGCCATCTCAGAATGAATACCTCAATGGAGACGATGTACCAATGGGCGCAGGTATGGAGGCTACACTGGTGGATGCAGTTCTCACACAAGGACTACAATGTGACTCCACAACAGCATCTGTGGCACCGAGTGCCACACGGCCTGTACCTGCATAAAAAGCACATACAATTTCTTCCATCATATGGCGTAGTACTAGGATGCCGTGACATTCCCTCCTTGCATTCGATGCTCGGGATTTAACCCAGGACGGAAAGAATAACAAATAGTCTGTCCGATATGTTCTTGACCAGTTATCTACATATTTTGTGCTAATCAGAAATGGAATACATATTCCTGAACGTATTAATAGCCTTGAGAAAGCCCCAGGTACACAAACTGCTTGGGGAGAGGGGAGGGAACACATGTCATTTGTTTCCTTTGAAAGCTTTTGTAACAAAAGACCACTGGACTTACAAGGCTGTTGTCTTTGAAGCATTTGTAAAAAAAGATCATTGGACTTACTGATATGACTCCCACTGATTGAGCTATCTATATGTGAGGATTGGACCTTTACGTTTGATTCCGGGTGGGTTCACCAATCTCTTTTTCTACTATTGGAATTGATTTGAGGAAAAGTGGTCCACACCTCATTTGGGAACGCACAGCATTGTGAAAATTGACATTTTTGAAATAGAAGAGAGGGTTGGACCATTGGAGCAACATATTTGAACTTCTTCCATCACTGCCTCCTGTGGCATCCAGGGTCTCCTCAGAAGTTGTGGAAAAGGACCACCACCCATCATGTGGGATCTTGAGGTAGGAGCAGAGAGAGCTACATGTAGGCAAAGGGAGCCAAGCTATGAGAGAAAAAGCCAGGTCAGTAAAAAGCATCAGAATGGCTCCTGGGGACTAGAGTCTCATGTGTGAATGAGGGTTTGTTTGTACTTGTGTTTGCCCATGTTTCCGCAAGTGAACACTTGTTTCTGCTTTCATCTGTGTGAGTCTGGGTGTGCCTTGTGCATGTGTCAGTGTAATCTGTGGCCTGGTCCCTATATCATAGACCAACCTTGGGTTGCTGGCGACCCATCCATGTTCTCCCAGCATAATAGGCCCATAGTGGGTTCAACATTACAAGAATGGACTAGCCTTTGACATATTCCTTCTACTTCTTTTTGATAGTGGTGATTCATCTTGGTGCTTTGTGGTAATCCACTACATTATAGTGATAGCCCTTATCATAATGCTGAAATGGCATCACGGTGCTAATTATCACATGCTGCTGACAACCAGGGCACAATGGCAACCACCTCTAGCATAAAGCGGACTCGGGGATTATGGGAATAATTCTAAGTAAAGCTGGTTAGTTTATAGAAGTGTGTCTTATTCTTGATGTCCCACGTCATGCTCGTGTGACTTTAGTGCAAAAAGCCTGTAATATTTACATTGCCCATTCAGTGGTGTCATCTCCGAGGGTAAGATTTACACAAAGGATGCAAACTTCTTTCACAAGTAAAGCCTAAATGAAGAAAAGTACACAGGTTGCATCACAAACTGCATCCACTTTCACAAACCAGTCAGTGTGCCAGGGCCACCATCCCCTGAGTGTGACCGGGGATGGTACAGTGGTCCTTACACCCAAATAGGTGATCTGTAAGTGCTGCAGTAACTTTAGGAAAATCCATCGAGATTTCCCATTTGGAAGTGGTGGGGGTAGAAGGGAATTCGTTCCTAAGCAAATGTTTTTTATGAAATGAAAAATAAAAATAAAACTCTATTTAGGAAAAGTAGCTATTTTTCTAGGCCTACCTATGAGGAATCTCTATAAAGATGAGACTCCGCACAGATAAAGAATGGGAAGACAAGCATATGCAAGTACATGTATACCAGGCAATCTTAGGCCCTGACTACGAGTTGGTCGGTATTTCTGACCAATGCAAAACCCCTTTTTAAGCAGGGGTCAGAATTAGGAGTTGATAGGTACTTAACACATTCGATAATACTTATCGTATGCATTAAATACCTCAACCTCTCTTAAATTTCGGCAAGTCAAACCTGACAAAATTTAACTAGGAAAAGCATATGGTATTTACCATATCATGCAATTGTTTGTGAATTGAACACCAAAATCTGAATATTATTCGTCACCAACTCTTTATAGGTGTTATTTATTGCACCCTGTAAATAATGTACCCCGTGGAATATTTATTTATAATGTGCTATAAACAGCACCTAAACTTATAATCGGGGACTTCGCATATAGTTTCCCAAATTCATAGGTAACATATGGGAAGGGCTCTGAGCTTTGCAGATTAGAAAAGTAGTCATAAACTCTGCAATGCATAGTAATACCCTGCACATGCCAGGAAGGATTGTAAATAAGATCCAATTTGTTTAAAGTAGTTCCTTAGGGGCAATGTCCATGCAATAATAGGGAGACCAGAATTATCTCCCCTGCACTGAACTTTTCAGAGGTGTTCCTGTTGAAATGCAGAATACCATTCAGGATCTAGATTTTCCAAGTCAATTCCAACAGGACTTTCCTGGCCCCGCTGTGTGTTTCACACACAAACATTCACTGCTTTCAGAAAAAGGAATCTACCCAAAGAAACACTGGTGCCCTTACTCTTCTAATCTTACCCATTTTCTATACCTCTTCTCACTGTGTTCTCTCTCTACCTTGCATATTTTTGTTTTTCCTGACATCTCTTTATTTTGTGTAGTAGTAGTGAAGTGGGATATTTTTGTGATTACAAATATATGACAACTACAGCTACAATTTTAAGTATTATGTGCATATGTCATATTTTAATACTATGCGCTAGTCTTCTAAACATCTACCAAGTCACATTAAGAATGTATTTCTTGCCCAATGAGCAGCAAGCTGGTTAGACAATGAATTCCACAAAAAATGTTGTTATTGAAATAAAAAAAATCTAAATGAAAAAGAAATGGATTCATCAGTGCATATTAATCTTTTCTTATGGTACTATTTGGCTAGCAGACTCCAGGCAACTTCAGGTTTCAGGTATTTTTTCGTGCCCCCGTTTCTGAAGTTTTAACATATAATTTAATATTGTTCAGCATCACCAGGCACAATTACTGTTTCTGATAAACTCAAGAGGGAAACATTAAAGCCAGCCCAGACAGGAAATCATCATTATGACTATTTCCTGCTACAGGGTGTCTCGTGGGTGGGCCTTCCTGGAGTAGAAAATAGTTGTAATATCATAATAGTCCTGCTTCTGCCAGCCCTAAAGGCAGGCCTGAGATGGTTGCTGGATTTGGGTGAGATGAGGCAGACTCTAATGGGTGTTCTTGCAGGGGTTATGGAGGAGGGCGGAGGTGAATGGTTGACCCTGGGGTGAGAAAGTATTGTCACAGCAGGGCATGTGGCTAAGGCAGTGGGACATATGATGGAGCCAGGGGAGAGACAGAATCAGTGAAGCATGCTGAGTCTCTACCGGTGAAGATTTAGAGATGGCCCATGTTGTGTGGATTGGGTGAGAATTGGAAGGAGAAGCAGAATGTTGTATAAAAGGAGGGCAGCAGGAGTTTGTCTTGGGGGCTATACCACTCACAAATATGGACTAAGGGTCCTACCCAACAATGCAAGCTTGCCTCTGTGCTGCCCATTACAGCAGAAGGAACATCTCTCACCACCATAAAGGATTTTCTGAAACTCTCCATTTTCTCTTTTTATGAAGCATTTGTCAATCTTTGTACCTCATGAAGTTTGCAAAGTTTAAAAAAATATATTTACAGCAACATTGACTATCCCCATTTGTAGAAAGCATGTACTCGTAAACCAAGGTAATGTGATTGGCTTATTCTTATGCTGAATCTCAATCCAATATGATCCCTTTTCATCTATGTTTCACTTTAGGAATATGAACTATATATAAAACTAATTAGACTAGTATGACCACAGCTGGACAGTGCTGGTCCTACTCTGATTCTTACCATAGGGTGGTTATTTCTGGCTTTCACTTGCAAAAGCCAATCAGTACTACCAAAACCTGTGCGATCTCTATACCATAAATTCTTCCAAATCGGTGTGATGCATGTTTTCCTAGATATATACCAGTTTTACCTCTGATGAAACTCTTTTAGATTTTTGCTTTGCTCACGTGATCATCTCAGGAATTTGGCTTGTGAAGTAGAACATAGTGGTTGCCCTTATCTTCGTCATGAGATGCCCAAAGATCACCCAAATCATCTTGAAAAGTATTTCAGATTCTTTTAAATTCTGTCAGGTGGCCTCAATACTATTGACTGATTGGCTACCCCTCCTTAATTGGTATAAGAATAAATGCCGGGGCCCAAAGTTTTGCTCAGAAGCCTGCATCTGGTGCTATCAAAGGTTGTGGTGCTGAATGCCATGGCTGTGTAGTATCTCATTTCTTTTTATTCCACCATAAAGAAGCAGTTACTGCCTCTTTATCTCACTCTTTCAGGTCCTTTTGTCACCTCTGTTTTTTCCATTTGTCCCCGTTTTGTCTGCCTTCCTCTTACTTTTCACCTTTTGTGTTTTGCTCTCTCTTGCCCTACATCAAAGTTTGTTAAGGAAAAATATGTTCTAGTCTCCAGAAATGAGGGCTAGTGGCCCTACCTGCAACACAGGCTTAAATTAATTAAATTCATAAAGCTTCATGGGGTGGCAGAAGCTTCTCCTATACTACCGCCCTTCTTTGGAATTAAATGCTGTGGCATTTGAGAAGTAAGCCAAACCTACAGATTTTGAGATAACATCTCAGAACTTGGTTATTTACTCTTCCCTTGCAGCTTAAATTACAGGTAGTTTTAGGCTTCAGGTAGAGATGGCAGTGCCAAGACGCCTATGGGCATATGTCGCACTCTATAACATTTAAATCAAATCAAATCAAGCACTGTGTCTGTCCCGTGCTCCATCAACACAATTCAGTGGACTGACCTCTATGGATTAGTGTTAAACTAGACAAACTCTCTTGTGACATCTCATGCCCAGTCAGTAGCCCTGACACCTTTGGAATCTACGGTCAAACGTGTGAGACCTAAGAAGTATTGCTTTACTTGTCACTGCGATTTTCATGGACACAGAACCAGCCTTGTCTTCAGTGCGAAGAATCTACTATCAGGGCAGGAAGCATTACCTTTATCCTGAAGGTAATTAGTTTGGCTCCAAAGTTTTAAAACTGAAAACACATCAACCAACATTTCTTCTCACTCAAATATATCCCAAGGTTTTGAAAGCCAGTATCCATCAATGTGGCTCTGCCCCATCTCAGTCTCACCTTTGAGGAATCCGGTGGTGGTGGTAACTACTTTGTGTGCCTGATCTTCCACGTTTACTGTATGTCTTCTCTATGTCTGGGTAGAATTTTAGCATCACTCCCGGAGAGGGAAGTCCTAATTATGATGTCCTTCTTTACCTTTAATTTCAGTTTCTTGATCTCTTTATTTATTTTCAGTGTTATCTGGCTTCTCAGTTGTTCCATAAAAGTGGATTTATATTGTTTTACTGCACGGTGAAGCAGCATTTTGTGCTCTATGCCTTCACGGGACAGATTGTTGTCAGATCCACCTGTGCTCCCTTTAAGGAGTGCCCCTTAGTCTGGGCATCACTGATTGCATGGTCCATTCATTGGAACCTATCTGATAAATTGTCCATTAAAGGTATTGGAAAAGCAAATTGGGTCCCACTATCTGCTGAACTAATCTCAGTGCTTACTGCAGCAAGCCCCGGATATAAATTCTGGATGATAAGAATAGACTTTTCTTTTAAAGTTGAAAAAAATAATACATAGATTAGTTTGATAGCCAAAATATCACTTTGAGACATAAATGAAATCACAAGTGAAGTGCTAAGTAAAGAAGCATCATTATTGTTTTATGTTCACTTTATTCATTGATCACTAAGGGGCAGAGTTAAGAGCCCTCTTCCGCCATCTAACTACACATTAGTGTCATTTTTTTTTAACTAATGTGGCATTAGTTGGCTAAAAACCCATGCATTGCACCACTTTGTAACCCTTTGTGCTACTTCCTCCATGCACCATGCATAATGTATACAAATGGGGTGTTTCCCCGTTACGGGGGGTCCGAAAAAATGGCGCAAAGATATCTAGGAGATTTATTTGTGTCATTTTTAGCACTTTTAATGCCTGCAGAGCAGGCTTTAAAAGGAGGCACATCATTATTCATAATGGGCCTCAATGGGCTTTGCAGGATTAGCACCAACATTTTTTACGCTAATCCTGCAAAGCTCCAAACTAGCGCCAAAAATTCTGACGCTAGTTCCCTAACTACCGCCACGGTGCGCCGTATCTAAGATACGGCGCACACATGGTGGCGTTAGAGGGGTGCTAAGGGGTGCAAGAAAAATGGCGCTGCACTCAGTGCAGCACCACTTTTCTTTAATCTGGCCCTAAATGTGCCAATTTATATGAGGCATACTTTCTGCTGCACAAGCACTATATATGAGTTACTGTGCGGTCATACACCACAGTGCTATTTTAAAATTGCGCCCTTATTTAAGCTGATTAACATAACGCATACATCACATTTTCACATTACTATGCCATTGTGTTAGCTTATCGGAAACCACAATAACAAAATACTGGAATTAAAAAACACAACACACAGTAAAACTGCTCGGTCGGGACCCTGCCTAAACAGTGCTGATCCTTGAAGTAAAGCAGCGTCAGAAGGGGTAAGCGCAGGAGTCTGTCTGTAATTTTTACAGCTCTGCAGATAACACCCACCCACCAGGCTGTCTAGTTATTTTTCACACCCCTTGGGGGCAAAGTGGCGCTGGCAAGTAAACTATTTTATCACCGGGAAAGAGGATGTCAATAAAAAGCGAAAAGCAAGGAATTTATGGAACTTGTTTATTGCATGTGAAGGATTTACAAGGAAACTCCACAGAGATCTGTGCCTGGCCCACACTAATATTTTTAAAGGAAGTCATTAAGTTGGCCTTGCTGCAATAAACTTGTTTTCAAAGTACAGTAACATAATTTGAAAATTAACCTCATGGGCTGGTTATTAGGAAAAGGCTGTGAGGGTTAGTCAAGAACTGTTGTGTGTCTGTCTCAAAAGTGAATGATGGACAGAGAGGCAGGCAGATAGATAGATAGATAGATAGATAGATAGATAGATAGATAGATAGATAGATAGATAGATAGAGAAAGAGATAAGGCAACAGACTGATAAAAGAGAGAAAGGCACAAACAGCAAAGGCATAGTGGAACCAACATACCATATCTATATAGATTATGTATATTTATGTTTTTGATAGGTTAGAATGCAGGTCTCCAGTACATTAGAGATTTGTGCTGCATGAATGCTGATGTGTTGATCAGTGGTTGATATTTTCTTTCTTTATGCCCTAGACCCTACGGTGCTTTTTTCAAGATGGGACAGTAGTTGGGGACTGTACTTATGACATAACAAAACTTGAGGGGGACCCCTGTAAAATAGATGAAGGGGCCCCCCACGTAGGGCCGGTTTTAACACTGGTGGTGCCAGTTGTGACTGTCTTTTTTGGTGCCCTCCCAAAACCCCCTTCTCCATGAATTCCCTAACTACCACCCTACAACAGTGCCCCTCACCTCTACATAGATCTTCTCTAACAAACATTTCTTTTTCAAAGCACTACTCATAGTTCACTTGTTTTGTGATCTGCATGTTACACTTTTTTCGCAGCAGGCAGAGGCACATTATGCTTGATGAATACAAACTATCACTTGACAAAATTTGGATCTCCCACCAGCAGCAACATCACCAGAGTTGTCTTGACATTTTTATTGTTGCCTGAAAACTGTTGGATGCACAAGCAAGTTCAGATGCTTCTAAACCCCAAAGTTATTTTTAAACACAGCGCCCGCACTAAAGTCAATGCATCAGTCACACCTCTCTAAAGCCAGCCATGCCCCAATGCTCTAGACCCAGCTAGGTGCCCTCAGGCCAGGGGGCACGTGCACAGTGCCAGGGAAGCCCCTGGAGTTTAGGGCCCCACTGCACTGTGGGGGCTGCGGGACAATTGTTACACCACTGAACTATACCCAAATGCTCGTGTAATTAGGTCAGATGACTGGACTGCTACTTGAGGGTGCAAATAAGACATGTCCCCCTCATTAGGCTAGAAAAGTATGTAATTTCCTGTTGTAACCTTGCTACCAGCAAAAGTGTTGCTTAAAAATGAAAGCACCTAATTCCTACATGAATCACTGGTTATTCTGTAGTGAACCCATGAATAGGTCCAAGTTATCCCACATGATGGGCTTCATCACAATTAGGGATCCACCTGCAAAAGTGCTTTTCTTGAATCTATTGAAGGGGACTAGGTTAGCTTTGTTGGAGCATGTTAGACTTTTCATCCTTGGCGTGGTCTCCCTTAACTTTTTGCCTATTTTTCCCAGGCTGTTGATGTGTGCTGGACTCAGTTTTTGCTCTTTTTTGTTACTCTGGGCACTTTACCACTGCTAACTAGTGCTAAAGTGCAAGTGCTCCTATACAAAATGTGTATGTAATTGGTTCATCCATGATTGGCATATTTGATTTACTAGTAAGTCCCTAGTACAGTGCACTAGAGGTGCCCAGGGCCTGTAAATCAAATGATACTAGTGGGCCTGCAGCACTGGTTGTGCCACCCACATATGTAGCCCTGTAATCATGTCTCAGACCTGCCACTGCAGTGTCTGTGTGTGCAGATTTAAACTATAAATTCGACTTGGCAAGTGTGCCCACTTGCCAGGCCTAAACCTTCCCTTTTCATACATGTAAGACACCCCTAAGGCAGGCCCTAGGTAGCCCCAAGGGCAGGGTGCAGTGTATGGTTAATGTAGGACATACAGTAATGTCTTTTATATGTCCTGACAGTGAAATACTGCTTAATTTGTTTTTCACTGTTGCAAGGCCTGTCAACCTCATAAGTTAACATAGTGGCTACCTTTAAATATGATGAAAGTGTAGATTCCCTTTGGGAGCAGATGGACATGTGGAGTTTGGGGTCTCTGAGTTCACAATTTAAAAATACATCTTTTAGTAAAGTTGATTTTAAGATTGTGTGTTTGAAAATGGCACTTTTAGAAAGTGCGCATTTTCTTGCTTAAACCATTTCTGTGACTCTGCCTGTTTGTGGATTCCCTGTCTGGGTCAGTTTGACAGTTGGGCTGGTTGCACCTCTCACTAGACAGTGACACAAAGGGAGCTGTGATGTAGCCTGCAAATCCTGATGAGCCATTTGTGCTAGGAGGGAGGGGAGGAGTGGTCACTCACACCTGAAAGGGCTGTGCCTGCCCTCACACAATGCAGTCTCCAACCCCATGGTGTGTGTCTGGGGTCTGGCCTGGGCAAGGCAGGATTTCACAAACAAGAGAGACTTTTCTTTGAAGTAAGCCTACTTCAAAGGGCAAAATGAGTATAAGAAGAGCACCCAAAACCACAGACTTTAGAACACTTCTGGAAACCAAGAGGAACCTCTGCCTGGAGAAGACTGTGCTTTGTGGAGCCCTCCTGCAGTTGCTGCTTCTGCTTGTGCTAGAGGACAAAGACTGGACTTTGTGTTGCCTTCCTGTGAAGAACTCTCCAAGGGCTTGATTTAGAGCTTGCCTCCTGTTGTTTGAAGTCTCAGGGACAGAAAAGACTTCTCTCTGCCAGCACCTGGAGCCTCTGCTGAGACTCCTACTCTGCCAGGGGTGCCCATCCAGTTCCTGGGACCCTGAAAGGAGAAGCTGGCAGCCCACGAATGAGAAATCCACGGACCGACCGCCATGCGGGGAAAAGATCAAAGCGACTCCGATCTGTGGCTGAAAAATCGACACGTCGCTGGCTTTGCGGCTGAAAATTGATGCTCGTCCGCAACACAATCAGAAGATCGACGCCTGCAGCTGGAGAAACGACTGGCATCATCGCTGACAGAGACCGGTGAGATCGCAACCCGCGCTGCATAGTTTTCGGATCATCTTGCCGCTGAATATCTAACGCAACCATCGCTGGACGTGCAAAAACGACACAAGGCCTGGCCGGACCCCAGAGTGCGGACCGAATCGATGCATTGCTCTCCTGCGGAGAGAAGAAACGACGCACACCGACTCTACTGAAGGAGAAACAACGCAAGGTCTCGCTCGTGAGTGAAATCGACGCATCGCAAGCCCCTTTTGATGCACACTCGCCCATGCTTGGTTATTTTTGACGCACCCGGGCACATTTCCATGCTAACAGCATTAGCGTTGTGTTTAAAATTACATGAAGACTCCTTTTGGTTTTTAATTGATAACTTGACTTGTGTATTGTGGATTTGTGTCCTTTTGGTCTTGTTTTGTTTAGATAAATATTTTTCTAAACCTGTGTTGTGTCATTTTGTAGTGTTTTCATTAAGTTACTGTGGGGGTCATTCCAACCCTGGCGGTCGGTGTTAAAGCGGCGGCCAACCCGCAAACAGGCAGGCGGCCAAAAAAATGGAATTCTGACCCTGGCGGGAACCGCCAACACAGACCGCCACTTTAACACTCTGACCGCCACGGCGGGACAAACAAACAGCGCGGCAGTCACCGCCAACAGACAGGCGGCAGACAATGTACCGCCCACCCTATCACAACTCACCAATCCGGCACCTTTTCCGGGGCGGGAGCCCCGCCGATAAAAACACGGCAGAAACAGACTACGAACGGGAAAACGCTCACCCTACACACTCCACGAGGAATCTGGACAGCATGGAACCAGAACTACACATCCTACCAGCAATTGTCTACCTGCTCCTCTACCAGGAGCACGAACGCCGGCGCAGAAGACAACGGTGAGTACTGCACCTACGACACAGGGGAGGGGGGAGGAGAAAAGAATACGGGCACACACATACGCAACACCCCCCTCCCCACCCAACTACCTACACACCAATGCAGAGCAACAACTCAGAGTGACACCCCCCAAACCCCTCGGAAGAATGCAAAGACAAAATAATATGTTATTGGAATTCAAATATATTGTAAGGCTAAGTTTAGTTTAGTTTAGTTTTAAGGATTTATAAAGCGCGTAGTGACCCGAAGGCATCCCAGCGCTAAACCTAACCTGACCAGTGCTGGCAATAGGAGAATTGAGAGAGCTACCTACAGAAAAGAATAGTCTTAAGTTTTTTTCTAAAAAGCAGTTCTGAGTGTTCATGACGGAGTTCAGAGGGAAGATCATTCCAGAGACGAGCGGCCTTGGTGAGGAAGGAGTTGGCCCCCCCAAGCTCTCTTAGACCGCAAGATGGTCACAAGTCGAGAGGAGGAGGACCTCAGACTTCGAGAAGGGACATAAAGACATAGCTGCTTTCTAAAGAACATTGGACCCTTATATTGCAGGGCTCTGTGAACAATGCATAGGGCCTTAAAATGAGTGCGTTGCTTAATAGGGAGCCAGTGAAGTGTGGAAAGAGCAGGCTTAGCGGATAAATGTCTGGGAAGATTGACAAGAAGCCTGGCAGCTGTGTTCTGGACTGTTTGCAGCCTTTTTATAACATAAGCCTGGGCGCTGAGAAAAAGTGAGTTCCCATAATCCAACCGGGAGAGGATAAGAGTTTGAACAAGGATTCTTCTGGCCATAGGGGGAAGAAGATTAGAGATTTTCCTAAGGACTCTTAAAATACCAAAGCATGTAGAGGAAACTCTTTTTGCTTGATAATCCATGGTCAGGTGAGAATCCACCCAAAAACCAAGGCTTTTTACCTGGTCCTTGGGAGGAGGAAGATTATTGAAGGCCTCAGAGTACAGCGAAAGCGAAGGAGCTGGGGGGGCATTGCCTAGTACAATGACTTCTGACTTTCCATCATTGAATTTAAGCTTAGACTGGATCATCCAAACTCCAATGTCTTTCATACAACACGAAAGGTTGGCCGCCGACGAATCCCCGGAACTAGATAGTGACACCACAAGTTGAGTATCGTCGGCATAGGTGACCAAAGACAGATTGTAGGGAGCGATCACTTTAGCCAGCGGGGATAGATAAACATTAAAAAGAGTTGGACTCAAGGAGGAGCCCTGGGGAACTCCACAAGTCAAGGGAAAGATATCAGAGAGGTAGGCTCGGTCCAGGACTTGAAAAGATCTACCTTTGACGAAAGCGGACAACCAGGACAATGCCAGGCCTCCTATCCCTAATTCCGAGAGCCTACAGCAGAGAAGGTTGTGGTCCACCGTATCAAAAGCAGCGCTGAGATCAAGTAGAATCATGGCTACATGAGACCCTTGGTCCAGAAGTTGCCTGGCTGACTCCGTCACTGTGAGGAGGGCTGACTCCGTGCTGTGATGGGCTCTAAAACCCATTTGAGTGGGGTGAAGGAGTTCATGGCTCTCTAAGTAGCTGGTTAATTGGTGGTTAACATGTTTCTCCAGAATTTTTGTTGAAATAGGAAGGAGAGCAATGGGTCTATAATTCTCCAGCAGAGATGGGTCCAGTTTCGTTTTTTTTAAAAGAGGCTTAATGATGGCATGCTTAAAAAGAGGGGGAAGAAAACCTAAGGATAGGGAATGATTCAGTATTTTTGTAAGGGGAGGTACAACAATATCAGAAACTCACGAGAGGATGGAGGGAGGGGCGGGGTCTAGGGGGGAGCCCGATTTAATTTGAAGAAGAAGGTTGGTAGTAACAGTATCAGTGAGAGGTATAAAAACGGTTAATGTGCTTCTGGAGAGGGAGGGATCCATCATTTGGTGCTCTACTGTACCTGGGGGAGGAGAAGAAGGGAACCCAGAGTATATCTTGATGACTTTGTCATTGAAGTGAGATGCCAGAAGATTACTGTATTCAGTGGAGGGCTCTGTGGGAGGAGAGGGCATAGGGGTTATGGTTAATTCCTTAAAAATCTGAAAAATTTCCTTTTGTGAGCAGGAGGAGTTTTCTATTCTTAATCCGTAGTAGGAGGACTGGGCGGCTTTAATGTTTTGGTGGTAGAGTCTGACAGATTGCCTATATATTTCTCTATCAATGGGACTGTAATTCTTTCTCCAAGCTCTTTCTAACCTTTTGCACTTTTTTCTTAATTCTAACAGACGAGGTGAAAACCAAGGTTTAGCCTTTTGGGGGGGCTTGTTAGATCTTAATTTGATGGGCAGAATACTATCCAAAGAGGAGGAGATCCATTCATTAAATAAATCTGCGGAGGAGGAGGGGGTGCTGGCCCCTAAGGAGGTCTGGAGAGCAGCCCGCCACTCCGCAAGGGCCAATTTTGACCAAATGCGACCAAAGGTTGAGGAGGTAGGCTGCACATCTGGAGTAACCTTGTAAGGGAAAGAGAAAGATAAAAGGCAATGATCCGTCCAAGTTAAAGGCTGGGACGGCAAGGTGGTGAGGACAGGGAGATTACTGAATAGGAGGTCCAGCGTATGGCCTTTGGTATGGGTAGGTCCTATTACGTGTTGAATTAAATCAAGCGCAGAGAGGGACGCAAGTAGAGACCTGGCGTGCGGACAGTTTTCATTATCAAGATGTATATCAGTAAGTCGAACATCCCATAACTATATACACATATGTAAATTGTCCCGTCAAAATTGGCTTTCTGTCATTGTACGTGGGCCAATGGTCCTCAACACATGGGCAAAGCCCACACATGAGACCCGAATCAATTGGAGAGAACACTGCAGGGGCATCAGATAGGAAAACTACAGGCACCTCAGGGGGAAGGGAAGAGGGGGCACCTCAGCCACATGAGTCCACGACGCCAGATCCACGAGGGGCCTCCATGGCCACTGTTCAATCCTGGGGAGTGCAAAGCCACAGTCTCTCAAGTCCAGACAATGGGTGGCTTGCCCACTGTGCCATCCTGGGGAGTGCAAAGCCACAGTCTCACAAGTCCCTACAGTGGGTGGCTTGCCCACTGTGCCATCCTGGGGAGTGCAAAGCCACAGTCTCACAAGTCCCTACAGTGGGTGGCTTGCCCACTGTGCCATCCTGGGGAGTGCAAAGCAACAGTCTCACAAGTCCCTACAGTGGGTGGCTTGCCCACTGTGCCATCCTGGGGAGTGCAAAGCCACAGTCTCTCAAGTGGATGACAGACTCCAGCGGTACTGGAGGAGTCTTGGTGCCCATAGTGTATCGTGCAGCCCTGTCCGACACTGATCCGGGCCTGCCCCTTCTGCCAATGTGTCAGCGGTGCTTGAGTTGAAGGGCCCAGCGGAGCGGTGCTTGAGAGGAAGGGCCCAGCGGAGCGGTGCAGAGACGGCGGTGCCCAGCGGAGCGGTGCTTGAGTTGAAGGGCCCAGCGGAGCGGTGCTTGAGAGGAAGGGCCCAGCGGAGCGGTGCTTGAGTTGAAGGGCCCAGTGGAGCGGTGCTTGAGAGGAAGGGCCCAGAGGAGCGGTGCTTGAGTTGAAGGGCCCAGCGGAGCGGTGCTTGAGAGGAAGGGCCCAGCGGAGCGGTGCTTGAGTTGAAGGGCCCAGCGGAGCGGTGCTTGAGTTGAAGTGCCCAGCGGAGCGGTGCTTGAGTTGAAGGGCCCAGCGGAGCGGTGCTTGAGTTGAAGGGCCCAGCGAAGCGGTGCTTGAGAGGAAGGGCCCAGCGGAGCGGTGCTTGAGTTGAAGGGCCCAGCGGAGCGGTGCAGAGACGGCGGTGCCCAGCGGAGCGGTGCATGAGTTGAAGGGCCCAGCGGAGCGGTGCTTGAGAGGAAGGGCCCAGCGGAGCGGTTCTTGAGTTGAAGGGCCCAGCGGAGCGGTGCTTGAGAGGAAGGGCCCAGCGGAGCGGTGCTTGAGAGGAAGGGCCCAGCGGAGCGGTGCTTGAGAGGAAGGGCCCGTCGGAGCAGTGCAGAGACGGCGTGCCCAGCGGAGCGGTGCATGAGTTGAAGGGCCCAGCGGAGCGGTGCTTGAGAGGAAGGGCCCAGCGGAGCGGTGCTTGAGTTGAAGGGCCCAGCGGAGCGGTGCTTGAGAGGAAGGGCCCAGCGGAGCGGTGCTTGAGTTGAACGGCCCAGCGGAGCGGTGCTTGAGAGGAAGGGCCCAGCGGAGCGGTGCTTGAGTTGAAGTGCCCAGCGGAGCGGTGCTTGAGAGGAAGGGCCCAGCGGAGCGGTGCAGAGACGGCGGTGCCCTGTTCAGCGGTGCTTGTCTTGAAGGGCCCTGTTCAGCGGTTCTTGAGACGGCGGTGCCCTGTTCAGCGGTGCCTGTCTTGAAGGGCCCTGTTCAGCGGTTCTTGAGACGGCGGGGCCCTGTTCAGCGGTGCTTGTCTTGAAGGGCCCTGTTCAGCGGTGCTTGTCTTAAAGGGCCCTGTTCAGCGGTTCTTGAGACGGTGGTGCCCTGTTCAGCGGTGCTTGTCTTGAAGGGCCCTGTTCAGCGGTTCTTGAGACGGCGGTGCCCTGTTCAGTTGTGCTTGTCTTGAAGGGCCCTGTTCAGCGGTTCTTGAGACGGCGGTGCCCTGTTCAGCGGTGCTTGTCTTGAAGGGCCCTGTTCAGCGGTTCTTGAGACGGCGGTGCCCTGTTCAGCGGTGCCTGTCTTGAAGGGCCCTGTTCAGCGGTTCTTGAGACGGCGGTGCCGTGTTCAGCGGTGCCTGTCTTGAAGGGCCCTGTTCAGCGGTTCTTGAGACGGCGGTGCCCTGTTCAGCGGTACCTGTCTTGAAGGGCCCTGTTCAGCGGTTCTTCACATGTGTGTCCAGGGCACCAGATCCGGCCAATATATGGTGTTCACTCGCCATCCGACTTCTCGCTTGCGGGGCCCTCCTGTGCTGGTGTCCCGTGCCCGTGGGTGTACTCCTTCACCCCCGGAATGGGCCTGGTGGGGCCCTCCTGGGCAGCTCGCCTGCTGCCGGACTTGTCGGCAGTGCTGCCCTTGCCATCCTTGCCTGATCCTCTGTGGCCCTTGCCTCCCTTTGGAGATGTGCCAGGTGGCACCCCACTTCCTGACAGTGCCAGGGTGGTGCCTGTGGAGGCTGCCGTCTCTGTCCTCTCGCGCCGGCCCTTGCCTTTTTTGGATTTTTTCCCATGGGGTGGGCTGGCTGTCCCTTTGCTGCTGGCCGATGTAGCTGCCCTCGAAGGTGGTGGACTCCAATATCCCTGGACTATGGTCCTTGTAGGTCCAGGGATTGTGGTGGCTGAGGTGCTGATTGGACTTTTACGAGATGGAGGGGGTGGTTCAGGTGATGGAAAGAGGTTAATTTTGGAGAGGAAAAACTTTTTAGGAGCAATGGGAAGGGTAGGTGCAGTGGGTATGGGAGTGGAGGCAGAGGATGTTGTTGTAGGAGAGTCAAGTGTGCTGTCTTTGGGTGCAGGTGCTTGTGACGGAGGCTGTCATGAGGTGGATGGCTGTTGGGTGGGTGGCTGCCTGCGTTTGTGTGGTTTGGAAGAGGGGGTGACAGACACACTGGGAGAGGACACAGGGGACGTGTAAATGGCAGTGGGGGTGGTGACTGCACGTGTGTGGAGTGTTCTGGTGGGTTTGCTGGTGATGGACGTAGTGGCTGATGAAGTGGTGCATGCAAATGTGAGTGGAGACGTCACAGGGAGGGAGGAGGGAGACGAGGAGGAGGGGGACACAGAGGAGGCAGTGGCTGTTGGCATGTCTGCATGTGGATGTTGCTTGTGTGAATGCTTGTGGGATGTGTGGTGCTTATGTTTGGATGAGCTGACCTTGGGTGTTGAGGTGTGTGCAGGCTGGTCTGTAGGTGTGTTTGGGATAGGCAGAGGAACAGGGGAGTGGGACTGGGTGGAGGGAGTTGGAGGAGGGAGGCAGGAGACAGAGACAATGGCTGCCATCAGTGCTGAGGCCAGAGCGTTGAACGATCGCTGATGGGCAGCCTGACCCGAATGAATGCCCTCCAGGTATGCATTGCTCCGATGCACCTCCCTTTCCACCCCCTGGATGGCATTCAAAAGGGTAGACTGCCCAACAATGAGCGTCCGGAGGAGGTCAATGACCTCCTCACTGAGGGCAGCAGGGGTAACTGGGGCAGGGCCTGAGGTGCCTGGGGCGAAGGAGATGCCCGCCTTGGTGTGCGAGCGGGCACGGGGCGAACGCTGAGGGGCTGCTTGGAGGGCGGAGCTGGTGCGCTGGGTGGCGGCTGTACCTGTTGTTGCGGTGGGCACGAATGTTGCCGCCACCACAAGGGAGCTCCCTTCCGAGGACGTGTCGGTGTCGCTGATGTCTCCACGTGTCCCCGTTGTGGAGCCCCCCTCGCCCTCCGTCTCACTGGTGAAATCAGAGTCCGTTGCATGGCCCTCCGGGGCCATGTGAGATGCAGCTCCCTCGTGCTCCAATGCCACTTCTCCTCCGCCAGATGATGCTAATGCACACATGAACAGGAAGAGCAGACATAAAAAGGGGGGGGAGAAATAAAGACATGTTGAGTGCATGCATTGGCAACACAGTTGGCGGAGAGGACAGACACAGAAGCCCCCTGCACTACGCCGCGCACTTGGGGTACACTACTCAATCAGTGAGACTTGGCCTACAAGCCAATGGACGGCATCTGCACACATAGGTGACACAAGGCCATGGATAGCTGTACTTGGCACCCTACAGAGGTGGAGGGCGGGGGCACAGGGCCATGCCTTACGGAGGGGACTAGCCTACAGAAATCGCCCTGGCCTAGGGATACCCACATCCCTCCTCCCCCACCCAGACACCTCCACTGCGCGCTAAGATAGCAGAATGTGCTTGTACTCACCCCCTTGTGTCTGCTGTGATGTCCTCATGCGCCCATCCAAATCTGGGTAGGCCACCGCCAGGATCCGAGACATCAGGGGGGTCAATTGACGAGTGGCACCCCTCCTACGTTGGGAGGCCATCCCCAGCAGAGCCTCCGCGGTCTTTCTGCTCCCGCGGCGGATGTCCTCCCACCTCTTGCGGCAGTGGGTGCCCCGTCTGTTGTGGACCCCCAGGGTCCGGACGTCCTTGGCGATGGCACGCCAAATGTCAACTTTCTGATGGGCGCTGACCTATGTGACACGTACAGGGAGAGAAAATGAAATATCATCATTTTCTGCATGCTCGATGTGAGTGTCCCCCCATCCCCACCCTTGCCATGTGGCACATGCTCTCATCTGTCGTTTGATGCATGCCTCATACGCTCCCCTCCGCACCATCGTTCATTCAACCCACTCAAGCCAGGCATTGCCCACAAAGCATGGTCCCAGTGTACTAACCTGTTGGTCTGGAGGACCATAGAGTAGCGCATACTGGGGGAGGACCCCATCCACGAGTTTCTCCAATTCTTCAGAAGTGAAGGCAGGGGCCCTTTCCCCAGTCGCAGCAGCCATTGTCTCTTCCAGACCGAAGTCACAGCAGCACTTGCAGTATAGGTCCTCTCCTGTGGATGATCAGGTCTCGAGTGATTAAGCTGATAGAAAATGGCGGTCACGCCCGCGGCGGTGCGTACCGCGGCGCTGCGTACCGCGACCGCCGGCGCACTTCGTCATTGGCTCCTGAAACCCATAGGGTTCTATGTTAACCAATGCGGCTTTGCACCGCGGTCTTCGACCGCCTACCGCCACGGTGTGCCACGCCAGCGCATTGACCTCACATCCCATTGTCACACTTCACAGGTCAGGCAGCCGCCATTTCAAGGGCCCACATGGCTTAATTTCTACTGCGTCACACAGGCCTAGGCCTTGCATTGCCACTCATACAAGCCATTCAATGCATAGCGCATCGTGTACTGTGCAAGCTGTGGGAACGTACCTGTGGTTTGCTTGACTCTGTGCTCCATGTTGTCCTTCCTAGGCACCGTCTGCTGGGACTTGCGAGGAGATGGAGGAATGTTCCCGTGTACAGACCGCTGCTGGACCTGTCGACAATGGAAGAAAGACATGTCATACTGACATACAGACTTGACCGAGCCACTATACAGGAACTGTGTGCCCAGCTGGAGCCAGACCTGATGTCACCCATTCGCCAACCCACAGGGATTCCCCCTCTGGTGCAGGTTCTGTCAGTACTCCATTTTTTGGCAAGTGGATCATACCAAACAACAGTGGCCATTTCATCAGGGATGTCTCAGCCTATGTTTTCTAAGGTTTTGTCCAGAGTGTTGTCTGCCCTGATGAAATACATGCGGAGCTACATTGTTTTCCCTGAGGTGGGCGATTTAGCTACAGTGAAGGGTGATTTCTATGCCCTTGGACATATTCCCAACATCATTGGTTCCATTGATGGGACCCATGTGGCTTTGGTTCCACCCAGTGAAAGTGAACAGGTGTACAGGAACAGAAAAAGTTATCATTCCATGAATGTCCAGGTGGTCTGTTTGGCTGGCCAGTACATCTCCCATGTAAATGCCAAGTTCCCTGGGTCAGTGCATGACGCGTACATCATGCGAAATAGCAGCATCCCTTATGTGATGGAACAGCTACAGAGACACCGTGTGTGGCTAATTGGTGACTCTGGTTACCCCAACCTGTCGTGGCTACTGACCCCAGTGAGGAATCCCCGGACCAGGGCAGAGGAACGGTACAATGAGGCCCATGGGCGGACTAGGAGGGTGATCGAGCGGATCTTCGGCCTCCTGAATGCCAGGTTTAGGTGCATGCATATGACAGGTGGATCCCTAATGTACTCACCGAAGAATGTGTGCCAGATCATCGTTGCCTGCTGTATGCTTTACAACCTGGCTTTGCGACGCCAGGTGCCTTTCCTGCAGGAGGATGGTCCAGAAGGTGGTGTTGTGGCAGCTGTGGAGCCCCTGGAGAGTGAAGAGGAGGAAGACGACGGGGACGACACAGACAACAGGGACTCAGTGATACAACAGTATTTTCAATAACACACAGGTACGAATCCAAACCGCCATTTTACATGTACTTACAGTCTCCTGCCTCTCTACTGTCTGAGTTTCCCCCCAGTTTATGTTAACTGAGTTGTGACTTTCCCTTCCGTTTTCAGAGATGTGGGCCCCACTGCATGACCTCTGCTTTGTTTGCCCATGGACTACAGCTGTGTGACAGTGGTATGTTGTCATCACAATGCAACTGAACATTTTGGCACCGTTATGTCTAATACATTTGTTCAAAATACAAGCAGACTCCAGATAATTTTAGTGCAATAAGTGATTTTATTTAAGTGCTAAATTTAGGGACATGCTTGAAAATCGGTGATGGGTGATGGTGGAGTAATGTCCATGGCAGAGACCAGATTTTCAGTCTCACAGGTGCATTGTCCATATGCCTGTGGAAGGATGGAGTAGGGGCAGTTTAAGGTTGGACAGGGTGACAATGTGGGACAGTGGGATGACATCAGGGGGTATCCTTTGCTGGCGGGGGTCTTGCCATCCTACTCTGTCTTCTTCCGAGATCTCAGGCCCCGCTTGCGGGTTGGTTCTTCTTCTGCAGGAGGTGGGGTTCTGGTGGCCTGTTGTTGTGTGGGTGCCTCCTGTCCACTAGCGCCGGCGGAGGTGGTAGCCTGTTCTTGGCCCATGCTAGTGACAGGGGCCCTTTGTGGTGCCACATGGTCCCGCAATGTGGTGACAATCTGGTTAAGAGCCACGACGATGGTCCCCATTGCGGAACTAATGTTTCGGAGTTCTTCCCTGAACCCCATGTACTGTTCCTCCTGCAGTACCTGGATCTCCTGGAACCTGGCCAGTACCGTAGCCATCGTCTCCTGGGAGTGGTGGTATGCTCCCATGATGGAGGAGAGGGCCTCGTGGAGAGTGGGTTCCCTGGGCCTGTCCCCCCCCTGTTGCACAGCAGCCCTCCCAGTTCCCCTGTTTCCCTGGGCCTTTGTCCCCTGGACCGTGTGCCCACTACCACTGCCCCCAGGTCCCTGCTGTTGTTGGGGTGGTGGGTCAACCTGGGTGCCCTGTAGTGGTGGACACACCGCTGATTGACGTGTCCTGGAGACAGAGGCATGGGCCCGGTGGGTGGGAGCTGTGCTGGTGTTCTCAGAGGGGGGTAGGTCTGCTGTGGCCTGTGGCTGTGTGAGGGGAACCGACTGTCCTGAGGTCCCCGATGGGCCGGGCTGGTCATCTGGGTCCAGGGAGACAGAGCTGCTGTCATCACTGGGGGCCTCTTCTGGGGGTGGGATGGACATTTCTGGGCCCTCCTGGGCGCTGTGGTGGCGTTCGGGTCCTGCAGGGGTATAAGAGTATGGTTATTGCTTCTGTGTGTGCCATAGTGTGCAATGGGTGGGTGGCCGTGTACCCCAGTGCTGGCATTCCCTTGTGGGGGCTGTTGTGACGGTGGCGTGTGGGGGAGATGGGTATGTGCAGTGGGCATGCTTTGGTGATGGGTGTCCATGCTTTGTGGACGCATGCAGGGCTAGGTGTTGGGATGGGTGGGTTGTGATGGTGAGCCATTTGCAAGGAGTTGGTGTGATGGGGGTGGGGGTGAGGGTGGGGGTATGATTTGGCATGCAGTTGGGGTGGGGGGAATGAAGTAGTGAAGATTTGACTTACCAGAGTCCATTCCTCCAGCTACTCCTGCGAGGCCCTCAGGATGCAGGATGTGCAAGACTTGCTCCTCCCATGCTGTAAATTCTGGGGGAGTAGGTGGGGGTCCGCCGCCAGTCTTCTGCACTGCGATGTTGTGCCTTGATACCATGGAACGCACCTTCCCCCGTAGGTCATTCCACCGCTTCCTGATATCGTCCTGATTACGTGGATGCTGTCCCACAGCGTTGACCCTCTCCACTATTCTTTGCCATAGCTCCATCTTCCTGGCAATGGTGGTGTGCTGCACCTGTGTCCCGAAGAGCTGGGGCCCTACCCGAACTTTTTCCTCCACCATGACCCTGAGTTCTGCGTCAGAAAACCTGGGGTGTCTTTGGGGTGCCATGGGGTGGTGTGGATGAGGTGTGGGGTGGTGTATGTGTTGTAGAGTGTGGTGAGTGTGGTGGTGTGTGGTGTTTTGTGTGTGGATATTGTGTGGGTGATGTTGGGATTTGCCTCTGTGTGATGGTGTACTCTATTCTGTGCTGTCCCTCCTTGGCCTTCAGTCGCAATTGTGGTCGTAAGGGTATGTGGGTGATGTGGGTGTGTGTTTTATATTGTAATGGGTGTGTGGGAGTTGTGTGTGTATGTGTATCAGGTGTGTGTATTTTGAATTGTCCAATGTGGCTGTGTTTTGTAAAGGTGTGTGTATTTTGAGCGCGGCGGTGTGTACCGCCAATGGAATACCGCGATTGAAAGACCGCTGCGGGGATTTGCGGAATGGCATGGGCGTATTTCTGTTGGCGTGACGGTGGAGGTTTGGTCATCGCCAGTTTTTCGCTGGCCGTTGGTGTGGCGGACTTTTGTTGTTGTCGGGTTTTTGGCGGTTTGCCAGTTGCGGGTCAGAATGACTGTGGCGGTTTACCGCGGCGGTGTTATGGCGGTCTTCTGACCGGCGGTAAGCGCCTTTTACCGCCGAGGTCAGAATGTCCCCCTGTGTGTGTTGCACTCTGAAGTTAAGCCTGCCTGCTCGTGCCAAGCTGCCAAGGGGTTGAGCGGGGGTTACTGAAGGTGATTGTCTTTTACCCTGACTAGAGTGAGGGTCCTTGCTTGGACAGGGGTTAACCTGACTGCCAACCAAAGACCCAATTTCTAACATTGGTGATCAGCGGTTGGGATTGGACTTGTATTTGCACTTGACATACAGTGAGTACGTGCACACTACTGTTTTGAGTGCAGACCACTACGTGACCACATACTACTTGTCTTGTGATTTTAGCTTTTTCTCTTTTGCTTGGATTTTTCCCTATATCCATTTTTGTGGTAATCTTTAATTTACTTCTGAATTTCATTGGTGTTGGACCTGGCTTTTTTGACAGGGTCATCCCCAAACTTTTTGCCTCCTTCCTCCTATTTTTTCTGACCTGTTGTTGTTGGCTTTTGACCTCTGGGCACTTTACCACTGCTAACCAGTGCTAAAGTGCATATGCTCTCTGTGTAAATTGTACTATTTGATTGGTTTATCCATGATTGGCTATTTAATTTACTTGTAAGTCCCTAGTAGAGTGCACTATATGTGCCTAGGGCCTGTAGATTAAATGCTACTAGTGGGCCTGAAGCACGGGTTGTGCCACCCACTTCAGTAGCCCCTTAACCTTGTCTCAGGCCTGCCATTGCAAGGCCTGTGTGTGCAGTTTCACTGTCACCTCGACTTGGCATTTAAAAGTACTTGCCAAGCCTAAACCTCCCCTTTCTCTACATATATGTCACCTCTAATGGGTGCCCTAGGTAACCCCTAGAGCTGGGTGCTGTGTGGGTAAAAGGCAGGACATGTACCTATGTAGTTATATGTCCTGGTAGTGTAAAACTCCTAAAGTCGTTTTTACACTACTGTGAGGCCTGCTCCCTTCATAGGCTAACATTGGGGCTGCCCTCATACATTGTTGAAGTGGCAGATGCTGATCTGAAAGGAGCAGGAAGGTCATATTTAGTATGGCCAGAATGGTAATACAAAATCCTGCTGACTAGTGAAGTCGGATTTAATATTACTATTCTAGAAATGCCACTTTTAGAAAGTGAGCATTTCTTTGCACTTAAATCTTTCTGTGCCCTTCAATCCACGTCTGGCTAGGTTTAGTTGACAGCTCCTTGTGCATTCACTCAGACACACCCCAAACACAGGGTACTCAGCCTCACTTGCATACATCTGCATTTTGAATGGGTCTTCCTGGGCTGGGAGGGTGGAGGGCCTGCCCTCACACAAAGGACTGTCACACCCCCTACTGGGACCCTGGCAGACAGGATTGAACTGAAAGGGAACCTGGTGCATTTCTTAGACACTCTTTGAAGTCACCCCCACTTCAAAAGCACAATTTAGTATAAAACAGGGCCTCTGCCCTACCTCATCAGACAGCTGCTGGAGAAGAAACCTGAACCAGAAACTACATCCTGCCAAGAAGAACTGCCTGGCTGCTCAAAGGACTCACCTGTCTGCTTTTCTACAAAGGACTGCTGCCTTGCTGTTGGCCTGCTGCCTTGCTGAACTCTTGCCTGGCTGCTCAAAGGACTCACCTGTCTGCTTTTCTACAAAGGACTGCTGCCTTGCTGTTGGCCTGCTGCCTTGCTGAACTCTTGTCTGGCTGTAAAAGTGCTCTCCAAGGGCTTGGATAGAGCTTGCCTCCTGTTCCCTGAAGTCTCAGAACCAAAAAGACTTCGCTTTTTCACTTGGACGCTTCGTACGCCGAAATTTTCGACGCACAGCTTGTTCCGTGGCGAGAAAAACACCGCACATCGGCGCTGATCGACGCGACGCCTTCGGAACGACCGGAACTTCGACGCACGGCCTCGCAAGGACAACGCCGCCCGACTTCCAGAGGGGAAATCGATGCGACGCCTGCCGTGAGAGCGAAACTTCGACGCACAGCCCCGCGGAACGATGTGCAGCCGGAAAACAAGCAGGAGAATCCACGCACAGACCCGGTACATCTGGTAATCCCTGCGACCCATAGAAAGATACTGTCCACGCACCGGAAAACGACGCACAACTTCCCCGCGTGAAAAATAACGACGCAAGTCCGTGTGTGCTGGGGAGAAATCGACGCACACACTATTTTTCCACGTATCTCTTCTTCTGAGGCCCTTTGCGGAGATTTTCCACTCCAAACCAGGTACTTTGAGCTTGAAAGAGACTTTGTTTGCTTTTTAAAGACTTAAGACACTTTTGAGGTCATTCCGACCCTGGCGGTCCATGACCGCCAGGGCGGAGGGCAGCGGAAGCACCGCCAACAGGCTGGCGGTGCTCGCGGTCCCGCCGGTTTTCCCCTGACCCAGGGAATCCTCCATGGCGGTGCTGCTTGCAGCACCACCACTGGGATTCCGACCCCCTCCCCGCCAGCCTGTTTCTGGCGGTTGTCACCGCCAGAACCAGGATGGCGGGAACGGGTGTCGTGGGGCCCCTGGGGGCCCCTGCACTGCCCATGCCACTGGCATGGGCAGTGCAGGGGCCCCCTCACAGAGCCCCATACAGATTTTCACTGTCTGCTTAGCAGACAGTGAAAATCACGACGGGTGCCACTGCACCCGTCGCACCCCTGCAACTCCGCCGGCTCCATTCGTTGCAGGGGCTTTCCCGCTGGGCCGGCGGGCGGCCTTTTGGCGGTCGCCCGCCGGCCCAGCGGGAAAGTTGGAATGACCGCCTTTATATCACTTCTCAGTGATATCTTTACAAATTCATATTGCATCTTTGATCATTTTGACCTGCAAATACCCAGATAAATATTATATATTTTTCTAAACACTGTGTGGTGTATTTTTGTGGTGTTATATTATGGGATTGTATGATTTATTGCACAAATGCTTTACACATTGCCTTCTAAGTTAAGCTTGACTGCTCGTGCCAAACTACCAGAGGGTCGGCACAGGCTAATTTTGGATTGTGTGTGACTTACCCTGACTAGAGTGAGGGTTCTTGCTTGGACAGAGGGTAACCTGACTGCCAACCATTAAGAGCTCATCCAAGAAGGAGGAGCTGCAAAAGGCGCCGAGACCCTGGGTGACAACCAAGAGCACTGAAGGGCACACAGAGGATGCGGAGGATGAGGAGGAGGAAGAGCATTCCATAGACAATGGTATTGTGGGTGGGCCTGTTATGTCCAGGGAGATGGTTTCCAGGTCAGGTAGCAGTGTCTCATCAAAGGGTCTGACCCCTGAAGAGTTCCAGGACAGACAGGCAGATAGGGAGCACAAGAGGGAGTTGGAGAAAATGAGGATGGCCATAGAGGAGAAAAAGTTATTGTTGGCTCATGAGCTCAGCTTGAGGGAGCTGGATCAGAGGAGCCAGTCTAGTAGGGATGGTGGCAGCCACATCACAGAGCAGCCTGAGAGGAGGGTGCACATTCCTAAAGATTTTGTGAAGAATTACAAAAGGGAGTATGACATATACTTGTGGTTCAAGGGGTATGAGTCTGCACTCCACATGAATCTGGTCCCTGAAGCTCATTGGAGGGGCGGGTCTGTGGAAGCACTTTGAGATTGAGGGAAAGGATACACTGAGCCTTACGGGATGCTCAGAATCTCACCTACACTATCATGAAGGATGCCCTACTCACAAGATATGGTCTCATCCCTGAGCAGCATAAGGATAAGATTAGGTCCTACAAGAAGAAGGAATGCCAAACATGGTTGGAATGTCTTGATTCTTTTTGAAGGTCACTGGATGGTTGGGTGAAGAGAAGTAAGGTACGTATGAGGGGCTTTACAATCTGATTGCTTGGGAGAACTTGTACAGTTTTCCAGAGCTGCACCAGCACCTGATGGACAGCAAGATGACTGATCCCAGGAAGCTTGCGCAGGTCCAAAAGAGGTATGGGAAGATCACGCTAGGGGTGGATAGGGTCCCTCTCAGAATAAAGGGTGGGGGGAAAGGGTAAACAGGGAGAGTTCTCTAAAGGGCCCCAAACTGATTCCCAGGGTAAAGATTCCCAACCCCCCAGTGAGAAGAAGCCATGGTTCTCCAAAGGGAAGTCAGTGGCAGGGGGATCCCCACATAAGTGTTATGCATGTGACCAAGTGGGTCATGTGAGGGGGGACCCCAAATGCCCAAGAGTACACCGGCATCCACTGGTGCGCTGTAGTGAATCCTAGTTCGTTTTAATGGGATAACAGGAGTTAGCTTAGCTTCTGGCTTCCAGACTTGTGCCCACATCACCTAGTGACTTTTAACCTACTTAGCTTGCTCTGTCTTGGCCCATTTAATTATTTAATTCTTCTAAGATGGCTGCTTTGTTTATAGTTAGGCCACTTGTTATGTTTTGCATTATCAGTGTCACCGCGCTAAGGCATCAAGATCAAGTAACAAAGACAAACAAACAGTAGGTGTTCACACTTTGGACTTTCCCTCTCTATACTTTCGAGGGATTGTTTATATTAATTGCCGTCCCAAGCATGTCTGTTATCTATTGTTTGGGAACACACCTACGTCAGGGGTCCTGGTAGATCTGTATAAATACATTGCACTTTAGACATATAATCAGAGGGATTCTGACCAGAGGGCATCGCCACCATCGCTGATATCGATGCTGCACGTCGTCTTGACGCTGACCCAGTCTTCGTGTCCCTGCGGAGTCTGAGATAGAGTCCTCATTCCAAGGTAACGAGGGTTGGGGGCTCCTCTCATTGGCATGGCATTGGCAGATTAGGTTTAGCAAACCCAGCTCTCCTTTAGGTAGGAGATTAGGCCTCTCACATTAGGGTATTAGGGCATATTACATCTAGTATGTCTTTCACATGCATTGCAAGATGGTGGGGGTCTTTGTAATAATGACTCTTGTCTTCACAATTCTGTTCCTTGCATTATTCATTATCCTAATCATTGCAGCCCATGCACCTTATCGCAAATTGTAGTTATGTTAAATAAAAACTATTGAAACTTTACTGCATCTTTGTCATTGCCTGTGTTTGTATGAGACATGATATATCTGTGAGAAAGGGGTAATCTCCGTTTAACCACGACACTCCCTGAGATGTCTTATTCTCGAGTCCATGCGTAAAGGCTGCCACAAATCACCTTTTACTATTGTGTTTCAGGTGAGGTGCTGCTAGTGAGCCGGTAAGGTTGGGACAACAGTTGTGTCTTCTTGTGGGATAGGCATAGTCGCCGGCAAAAAAAAGTAATATCATCCTTTAACCAGCAGTCTTGCCTAGAGCAAGAGTCCAAAACTACGACAGCGCCGTCCCAGGGTTTTGCTAGTGAAGCGCTTGGGGAGGAGTTGGTTCCAGGTGGGTGGGAGCCAGCTCAGATGACCCTTGTCTCACTATGGGACAGTGAGATGGTCCAGAGAACCCTCGTGCCTGAGAACACTAAGAAGTACAAGTAGTGAGTGGCCATCAATGACACAGAGGATGGAGGCTCTGAGAGACACAGGAGCCAGTGTGACTAAAGTGAGAAGTCAGCTGGTGTCTGAAGAGCAGATTGATCCCCAGGTACTTCACCAAGTAGTTGCAGTGGACAACTCAGAGCACCTGTGCAGAGTGGTGCAGGTTCCCTTTGAATGGGGGGGTCTCAGGTTCCTTGAAGGTAGATGTGAGTTCAACCATGCCTGTAGACTGTTTGCTAGGCAATGACCTGGAGGATTCCCCTTGGAAGGAGGTGGAACACAGGTCTCACTTGGAGATGTTGGGTCCGCCTGGGTGGGTATGCATATCCACCCGGTCAATGGCAGCCCATCAGGGTAATCAAGAGCCCCTGGAGCCTGAAACAGTGGCCCAGGGGTCCGCCAAGGAGAGGAAGGGCAGAGGGCGTGGGAAACCGGCCCCATAAGTTCCCACGGTCTGGGAGGAGGCGGAGCCTGAGGGTGACGCCCCAGACCCTACAGGGGAACAGGTGGTCGAACTGAGGGAGGTCCCTGAGCTGTCGCCGTGGCAGCAGGAAGGGGGCCCACCAGGGAAGCATTCGGTGCAGCACAGAGGACATGCCCTACTCTGGAGGGTTTGCTGCAGCAGGCTGCAGACCAGGCAGCTGGCAAGGAGCCAGGATCGCACCTGATCTATTGGGAGGATGACCTCCTGTATAGTGAGCCTAAGGTTCCTGAGCCTGGGTCAGCCGGTGTGATGGTGGTACCCCAGTGCTTCAGGGCCTTCCTACTAGGGTTCGCTTATGATGTGCCTTTAGCTGGACATTTGGGGCAGGAGAAGCCCTTTGAGAGGCTTGTCACCCACTTTTACTGGCCCCTAATGCGCAGGCACTCAGATGCACATTGCAGGTCTTGCCAAACTTGTCAGGCAAGTGGCAAGAGTGGGGGGCTCCCCTACAACCTTTACCTGTTGTCAGTACTCCCTTTGACATTGTGGGGCCTCTGGATCCCAAGACAGCCATGGGCAACAGGTTTATCCTGGTCTTGGTGGACCCCCGGTACCCATAAGCCATTCCTCTGAGGTCAATCAATTCCCCTGTGGTGGGTTTTGCTTTGATGGGGGTTTTTACCCGCATGGGGTTCCCCAAGAAAGTGGTATCTGATAGGGGTACTAACTTCATATCTATGTATATGAAGTCTCTGCGGAAGAAGTGTGGGGTAACCTACAAGTTCACCATCCCTTACCACCCACAAAGTAATGGTCTGGTTGAAAGGCATGATCATGGGCCTGTTAGAGCCCTTGAGGCAAAAGTGGGACGTCCTCTTGCCATGCTTTCTGTTCGCTTACAAGGAGGTGCCTCAAAAGGGACTTGGGTTTAGTCCCTTTGAGCTCATCTATGGCCACCCTGTGAGGGGACCTTTGAGTCTGGTGAAGGAGGCTTTGGAGAAAGCTCCTAGTAAACCCCCCAGGATGTATTTAGCTGCATGCAGGCTTTGAGAAATGAGACTGCCCGCTTCAGGAGTCTCGCACAGGAGAACCTGGAAGCAAGCCAGAAGGACTTCATACGCTGGTATGACCAGAATGCCACTCTGGTCGAGTTTCAACCTGGACAAAAAGTGTGGTTCATGGCACCAGTGGAGCCTAGGGTGCTCCAGAACAAGTGGACTGGGCCATTTGAGGTGGTGGAGCGCAAGAGTGAAGTCACCTACCTGGTGGACTTGCAGTCGCCAAGGAACCCTTTAAGTGTCCTGCATGTGAACCACCTCAAGCCGCACTTTGAGCGGACTGAACTGTCCATGCTCCTTGCGACACATGATGGGGTGGAGGCGGAGAGTGAGCCTCTTCATGACCTCCTGTCTGCAGGAGAGAAAGATGGGTCTGTGGAGGGAGTGACCCTCTCCCCCTCCCTGACTGAAGAGCAGCCGAGGGACTGTAGCCAGGTGTTGGGACTGTTCGCCTCACTGTTTTCCCTGATCTCAGGGGTCACACACTTGTGCACACATGATGTGGAAACTGGGGACAGTCCACCCATCAAACAGAAAGTTTACAAGGTGGCTGACAGGGTCAGGGCTTCCATTAAGGCTGAAGTATCGAAAATGTTAACCCTAGGGGTTATTGAGCATTCCAGCAGTCCTTGGGCCAACCCAGTGGTATTAGTCCCAAAGGCTGCTGCACCTGGTGCCACTCCAGAACTCAGGTTCTGTCTGGACTACCGGGGAGTCAATGCGGTCAGCAAGACTGATGCACACCCCATCCCCGAGCTGATGAGCTTGTAGGCCGGTTGGGAGCTACCAAATACCTAAGTACGTTTGACTTAACGTCTTTGTACTGGCAGATTGCCTTAACTGAGGGGGCCAAGGAGAGGTCAGCATTTTCTACCCCAGATGGACAATTTCAATTTAAAGTGATGACATTTGGGATGCAGAATGCCCCTGCCACCTTTCAGAGATTAGTCAACTAGGTGTTGGCAGGGCTGGATGAGTTCAGTGCTGTCTACCTGGATGACATTGCTGTTTTTACCTCCACATGGGAGGAACAGCTGCAACACCTCTGGAGAGTGTTAGAGGCCGTGCAGAAGGCAGGCCTCACTATTAAGGCAAGCAAGTGCCAAATAGGGCAAGGTTCTGTGGTGTACTTGGGACACCAGGTAGAGAGTGGCCAGGTGCCACCCTTACAGCCAAAAATTGACACCATTCTGGCTTGGGAGCCTCCCAAGACCCAGACTGAAGTGAGGGCCTTTTTAGGCCTCACTGGCTATTACAGCAGGTTTGTCAAGGGGTATGGTACCATTGTGACCCCCTTGACTGAGTTGACCTCTAAGAAACAACCAAGAAAGGTGATCTGCCAGACCGCTTTTGATGCCCTGAAGGCTGCCATGTGCACAGCACCTGCGCTGAAGGCACCTGACTACTCCAAGGAGTTTGTTGTGCAAACAGATACCTCAGAGCATGGTACTGGAGCAGTACTCTCACAGCTTAATGAAGAGGGCCTATATCAACCCATAGCCTTCATTAGCAGGAGGTTACTTCCCAGGGAACGTAGGTGGAGTGCCATAGAACGTGAAGCATTTGCTGTGGTCTGGGCGCTGAAGAAGCTAAGACCCTATTTGTATGGGGCTCACTTCCGGGTTCAGACAGACCACAGGCCCCTCAGATGGTTAATGCAGATGAGTGGTGAGAATCCAAAACTGTTGAGGGAGTCCATTTCCCTACAGGGGATGGACTTTACGGTGGAACACCGCCCTGGTACAGAACACACCAATGCTGATGGTCTGTCCGGATTCTTCTGCCTTAGTAAAGAGAACTCCCATGAGGTTGGGTAGTTGCACCCCACTTTCAGCTGGTAGGGACATGTGTTAGACTTTTTGTCCTTGGCGTGGTCTCCCTTGACTTTTTGCCTCTGTTTCCCAGGTTGTCGATGTGTGCTAGACTCTGTTTTTGCTGTTTTTTGTTACTCTGGGCACTTTACCACTGCTAATCAGTGCTAAAGTGCAAGTGCTCCTATACAAAATATGTATGTAATTGGTTCATCCATGACTAGCATATTTGATTTACTAATAAGTCCCTAGTACAGTGCACTAGAGGTGCCCAGGGCCTGTAAATCAAATGCTACTAGTGGGCCTGCAGCACTGGTTGTGCCACCAACATAAGAAGCCCTGTAAACATGTCTCAGACCTGCCACTGAAGTGTGTGTGTGTGTGCAGTTTTAAACTTTAAATTCGACTTGGCAAGTGTACCCACTTGACAGGCCTAAACCTTCCCTTTTCTTATATGTAAGACACCTTTAAGGTCGGCCCTAGGTAGGCCCAAGGGCAGGGTGCAGTGTACGGTTAAGGTAGGACATGTAGTGTGTTTTATATGTCCTGACAGTGAAATACTGCTAAATTCGTTTTTCACTGTTGCAAGGCCTGTCCCTCTTATACGTTAACATAAGGGCTACCTTTAAATATGATTAAAGTGTAGATTCCCTTTGGGAGCAGATGGACATGTGGAGTTTGGGGTCTCTGAGTTCACAATTTAAAAATACATCTTTTAGTGAAGTTGATTTTAAGATTGTGTGTTTGAAAATGCCACTTTTAGAAAGTGAGCATTTTCTTGCTTAAATCATTTCTGCGACTCTGCCTGTTTGTGGATTCCCTGTCTGGGTCAGTTTGACAGTTGGGCTGGTTGCACCTCTCACTAGACAGTGACACAAAGCGAGCTGGGGTGTAGCCTGCATATCCTGATGAGCCATCTGTGCTAGGAGGGAGGGAAGGAGTGGTCACTCACACCTGAAAGGGCTGTGCCTGGCTCACACAATGCAGTCTCCAACCAGACAGGATCTCACAAACAAGAGAGACTTTACTTTGAAGTAAGCCTACTTCAAAGGGCAAAATGGGTATAAGAAGGGCACCTAAAACCACAGACTTTAGAACACTTCTGGAAACTAAGAGGAACCTCTGCCTGGAGAAGACTGTGCTTTGTGGAGCCCTCCTGCAGTTGCTGCTTCTGCCTGTGCTAGAGGACAAAGACTGGACTTTGTGTTGCCTTACTGTGAAGAACTCTCCAAGGGCTTGATTTAGAGCTTGCCTCCTTTTGTTTGAAGTCTCAGGGACAGCAAAGACATCTCTCTGGCAGCACCTGGAGCCTCTGCTGAGACTCCTACTCTGCTAAGTGGTGCCCATCCAGTTCAATGGATCCTGAAAAGAGAAGCTGGCCACCCAAGAGTTAGAAATCCACGCACCAAACACTGTGCAGGGAAAAGATCGATGCAACTCTGCAACTGGAAAATCAACACGCCGCTGGCTTCGCGGCTGAAAATCGGTGCTCACCCGCAACGCGACTGGAAGATCGACGCCCGCGGCTGGAGAAACGATGCGCACCATCGCTGACGGAGACCAGTGAGATCGCAGCCCGCGCTGCGTGGTTTTCGGATCATCGTGTGGCTGAATTTCTGATGCAACTATCGCTGGGCATGCAAAAACGACGCAAGGCCTGCCTGGACCAGAGAGTGCGGACCAAATTGGCACATCGCTCTCCTGCGGAGAGAAGAAACAACGCACGCCGTCTCGACTGAAGGAGAAATGGCGCAAGGTCTCGCTCATGAGTGAAATCGACGCATCGCAAGCCCTTTTTAATGCACACTTGCCCGTACTGGGTTATTTTTGATGCACTCAGGTACATTTCCATGCTAACAGCATTAGTGTTGTGTTTAAAATTACATGAAGACTATTTTTGGTTTCTAATTGATAACTTGACTTGTGTAGTGTGGATTTTTGTTGTTTTGGTCTTGTTTTGTTTATATAAATATTTCCTATTTTTCTAAACTTGTGTTGTGTATTTTGTAGTGTTTTCATTAAGTTACTGTGCATGTTAGTACAAATACTTTACACCTAGCACTCTGAAGTTAAGCCCGCCTGCTCGTGCCAAGCTACCAAGGGGGCGAACAGGGGTTAGCTGAGGGTGATTCTCTTTTACCCTGACTAGAGTGAGGGTCCTTGCTTGGACAGGGGGTAACCTGACTGCCAACCAAAGACCCCAATTCTAACAAAGCACAGGTTGCAGATGGAGATGTAGTGGTTGTTTCACATCCAGCTGACACCTGCTTTCAGATGCTTTGTGTATAATCCACAGAGCCTTGAACGTTATTCTTTGCCTCATCAGGGTCCAGTTGAGTGATACGTGCTGGGATCTAGGCCCTGCACATTGTTGGATGAGCTCCAGTCATCATTCACTCTGATGTAGATATGAGTGTCTTTTGTGTGCACTTGTAACTTTACAGAGTTTGACTCCTTAGGCATCAGTACATAGCACAGAAACACATGTCTGGCATACCAACTAACAACCATATTATTTCTCACAAGTCTGCCATCAGGCAGCCAGCAAACTAACCTATAAAATTACAGTTGGCAAAACAATATGCAACCCTTCTTAGGAAGGTTAAATAGACCAAATCTTCTTCAGAAACCAAAATGCTTGCCAACTAAAGTAATCTGTGCAATTTTATGTAAAAAGGTCTCAGTCTACAGATTTCAACAAAGTGCAATAACAATACATGCTTTATGGCTATCGGCTTTATGAAATGCTTTTCAGGCCTACTAAATTTGTCACAACTTTTGTTAGTAAAAAGATCAGACCTCTGTCACCTGACATAACTTTTCCCAATGAACCAGTCATTGTACTTTATACCTCAAATATTTAGTACTTATCTACATAACAATGATCTTTTACAGGAAGTATCCAATAGTTGTGTGCAAGATGGGAGCATTACATATTTTAGCGTCATGAACAGTTGTCCTCTTTGTGAATCAAGGGGAGTTGTTTCTGCACTTAGTATTACTGGGTGTGGAACCATCAGGAGCAATTTTACGGAACAGAAAGCCCAGCTGATAAATCTGTGTGCGGATACGGAAGGGGGAGGTTGGGGGAGGGAGGGTCAGCCAGTGCAAGCAAAGCCAGGCCCCCACCTGACCGTCACCAAAAGGACCAGGAAGCATGCAACAGTGCCCCAGCTAGTACATAGCCCGCAACTAGCACCTGTCCCAGCTCCGGTTTACCACCTACTCAGAAGATAACCATGCAGTATAGGACCAAGTAACTCTGGGTTGCTTGGTTATTCCCAAATCCAGGAATAACAAATTAATTATTAAACAGGTTAGGGCAGCAATTACCACCCAAATTCAATGATTCTGGACCTGACAATTGTGGTACCCACCTCTCAGATCCTAGACAAGCTCCATTGGCTTTCAATGAAGAAACACATAGAATTTAAGGCCCTTTGTTTAGCCTTTAAAGTTCTGCATAGTTGTGACTCAGAGTTTCTGAGACATAGGTTTGCATGGTACACTCAGTCAAAAAACTCTCCGGTCCTCTTCAGCCAAACGTTTGATTGTCCCCAGGTTTAAAAGAACTTCCTGGGGAGGTAGAAGTTTTATAGTGGGGATCGCCAAACTGTGTAACTAATTCCCTTCACGAGAATTTGGGAAAAGCTGCAGTCTTCTGTCTTTCAGGAAAACTCTCAAAACCTGGCTATTTACCCAATAATCCTGTTTGTATACCTCTCTCTCCATCTGCAGCAATCTGTCTTTTGATCAGTGGTAGCGCCTAGATGCCTTTGGGTAGTAGAAGCGCTCTATAAATCCTTCAATCGAATCAAATCATAATTGAGGCCCTCTTGGTTTGAACTTCTAAAGATTCTGTAAGAGGTAAGACACAGAGTTGTGGTTTATGGTCATGTAAGTGTTGCATGCTGTTTATTAAATGTGGTGTGCAGCAAAGGAAAGCTATTGGTGGAAGCTAAACATGCTTTGGAAAATCTAGTAAGTTTCTTTGGAATTCTCAATACTTGATATCACCAGAGCTCAGTGGTACGCTTGAAATCCTGCACAGGGATGAATGGTTTAATGTTGTACAGCAGTTTAAAGATTTGTCTAGCAATTGTGCTGCTTTCCTTGATATGTATCCCACGATCAAGAGGTATGTATGAACAGTGAAGCAAAGTGATTACGTTGTAGTCAAAATGCTGGAGAAGATGTTAAAGCCTTTTAATTGTTCAGTGCTAAGAGAGTGATAAATGAGGCTGAGACTGTTTGTCGTAAGAGGATGCATCTGAGTAGTAAGCATTTATCAGCTTATGTGAAAGATACTCCTTGTTGATGGTGGCAATACCAAACAATGTTATCAGACCTGTCCAAGTAGAGGATCTTGGATCAAAGTGTCATGAGGAGGTCAAGAACTGATTTAGTGGGAAGAAAAAAGACATTTCTGTGCCCCTAACTATATGTATGATTGAGCAGCATAGAGATGGCTGCTAAATTGGATATACAAGATCTGCAAGTATTGTAGACCTTTACCTTTATGATCTATCTTTTTCCTATTCTTCAGTAGAGTGATATACTAGGGGTTTCAGTCTCATAACTTTAGTTTATGAAAGCTTGCCCTTACATGTTACCTTAATCTATACACACACACACACACACACACACTGAAGCCAATGGTTTTGCTTCATATGCCAATGGTTTTGCAGGTAGGTAGAAAGCAGAATGAGATCCTGAGGGACATTCTGAAGAATGGAAGTGCAATATGCTCAGGGACTATGAGTCCCACAAGGCGAGGGCTCGGGCATTTCAATCAGCTAGAGAAGTGATATGGGACTGGGTACGTCACAACATGGCAGAAAATAGTGTAAGGTAGTGTAAAGTTAGGTATCCTCTTTCCATTTAGTTTACTATTTTTTGTCTTTGATAATGGTCACATTTCAATAAGTGGTTGCCTTTTTTTTTTACACTGTAATTGTGCATAATAAATGTTTGTAATTATACAATCTGTAGTTCTACAATTGGTGTGTTCCATTATGTGTGATGATATCTATAGGTAGATGTGGTGTCAGCCGGTGTGGAGGCTTGTCGGTTGATGATGTGTTTAATGGTACCTCGAAATACTGAACAGTATCAACATAGGCATTTACAATGTAATTTTCCTCATAGTGTGTGTTTGTGCATGTGTGATAGTGTCTTCATCTTTGTGTGTTGCTGTAATGTGTGTGATGATGTATTGATGCAATGGTGTGTGTGCTTGTGGTACGATGCATGTATGTTGGTAGAGGAGTGTGTGTCATATATGGCAATGTGATCACTCTCCTGTGTATGGAATGGTGTGCATGTTTGAGTGATGGTGTTGGTATGATGGTTTGATATGTATGAAATGGTATGACTCTGTGTTGGCAGGTTGGATATGAGTATAAATGGGATGTTGACTGATTGCCTGTTGGTGTGCAAGTCCCTGTGAGGAGCAGGGTGGTCAACTGTTCTTTATTATTTTGCAAAGCACCTTACCAGGAAATGCACCAGTAGCATGCAACATAAATGTGCTATGTGAATTGCACAGTGTGTTTACACCACTCACATATATAACTAAAATATACACCCCCAGCGAACACCATGCCCTCCAGGCAGACCGCAGTTTTTAAAAGTACTGCAGTAACACATGGCAAATAAAAGTGTTTACAAAGTAGGAAACCAAAGAACCTAAGTCCTGATTTTACCCATTCTGTGTCCATGGGGAAATGTGTTGATACATAATTCCTCTGGTTTTATTCAAAAGGTACGTCACCTCCCCTTTCCCCCCCCCCCCCCCCCCTCCCCAAGTGTGCCCTGTAATCCCCCATGGCAGAGTGCTTAATGTATGAAAGTGAGACATATTTATAATTAAAATAAAAGTGTATTCCAGCAGTGAGCAGTTGCTAAAAGCTGTTTGTCACAGAAATATTTCCTGGTAGCAGATCTAACTGTGAATAACATCTTTTTCACAATTACACTTGGAAAAACAGAAGAAACCTGCTTGAAATTATTTTTCTTGTTTTATGAAAAAATCTAATTTGGTAATAAAAGCAGATTTTTGGTAAGTATTTTGGAAACGTAACTGTTAAAAAGTGGACTCTGTTGTGTCTACCAGCCAAATGGAACTACTGAGTTCTGCAGGTTGCCTGCTGTCCAGTGACAGATATTAGCATCACAATTAAGCATGAAGTGCTGGCTTGCCAGAGAAGAGGTTGGTGTATTTTTCCCTTAGCTTCTAGGGCCCTTTAACCCATAGGAAACTCCTGAACTGTTACTTTGAGTCAGCAAGTTTCCCAAGTGAGGACACCATTTCATTGTCTCTTCTCCCTCACCCCACATTTTCATTTTCTTTAGGGTTGAGTGTTGTAATCTGTCTGTGGGGTTTTAACCACGCCCACTCTTGCTATTTATTGTTTTTTGTGTTTGTTTTTAATGCCTCATTTTTATTGGTGCATTTTGTGAACTTTGTGTGCTGAGTTCCCTCCCACAGGCGATTTCACTAAGTGAACATTTTTGTTGGCCATCACACTACATCACGCTTCCTCCTGTTACAGCGTGTGGTGGACCCTCGTCGGGTTCGGTTTGCCTTTCATCCCAGCTGCGATCTTTTATAGACATTCATGCAGGGAGCCAATAACTCTGGTGCTCATGCTCATGGAGGAGGTAGTGCTTTGAATTGGCTTGCTTCTGTCAACTATTTTACAATTTATGTGGCAAGAAAAGTCCAGTTAGGAATTCACAACGCTACCTGTTGCATTGAAAATGCTTGTTATCTTTGCACTGCCCTTCCAGAGAAGGATTTTGTTTTTGGTGTTCCTGGAAGGGAGGCTTTTCCTCTATGTTTTATTGAGGATGAGGTGGGGGTGCGGGAATAAACTGGAATTTAGGGCCATATGTACGAACACTTTTTCCCATAGACACAGAATGGGTAAAAACCTTTGCTACATCTGGCCCTTAATCACTTTTTTAATTTTTAAAGGTGGGTTTCACCTACATTCATTTTTAATTTTTTTTGAGGGTGCGTCCCTCCTCAGCCACCCAGCCTTTTCTTTTATGTTCGCTCCTGCTCACCCTGTGTTTCGGCCGCAAGAATCCAATACTAGTGTCACAGAATACACGCCACAGCCCGCACTCAGACAAGTGGAGCTCATCTGCCTGGAGAAATGCACCATGCAATTAAAAGCCCTGCTTGTCACAGTGCTGCTAGACTGAGTCCAAGCTACAAATCTAATTGCTAACAGTGAGTGAGGGGTGCACCTGTGGGCGCTGGGGGAAAGCCGTGGTCAGCAAAATGATATGGCTTCTAGAATGAGGCTTTAAGATGCTGAATGTTAGATGCGCTAAAGATTCTCCCATCTAATGTATACATTTGTCCTTCGGAAAAGCACCGTATCGGATTATTCTTCACTTCCATTTGTACAAAGAATATGGATTCATTCTTAGAATAGAAATGGATCGCACTTTCCTGTCCCATCACGGAACTTCTTTAACTACAGATGGTGGAAGACAAAAATCGACCTGTCCAGTGGGATAAAAGACTGAGAAATAGTCTAGTTCATTTGAGGGCCGAGCAGTCCTCTCTGGGTGCATGCAAAGTGCTTAAGTGCTGTCATTCCAAATGCATTAGCAATGGGATGCACCTAAGGCCATGATGTTCTTCCAACTCTTAACTTACAAAACTGGCTGTTGTCAATTGTGAGTGAAGCACCTAATGGAGCTAAAACCAATTACAGTCCGGAAATGCCTAATGCTAAAACTGCATTCAGGAGTGATATACAAAAACTGAGCAGCAATGAAGCCAAAAACCCATAATTAGAGCCCATAGGTCTCAATACAAAAAATCTTCATTTTATGAAACATAATAGTCGAGGGAAACACCTGAACACCCTTTACAATGCAATAAAATTACAAAGATTTAATACATTAACTTTCCTGATGTGATATACAGACAAAAGTGTGATTTTCGTTTTGATAACGAAACCCAGGACTTTTATATTGAATCTCTTCACAGGTCTTCCAATAGTGGCAACAGAGGACGATGTATGTGGACCACACTGACCAGTGGCTACTGGAAACCACCTGTAGGAAAGGAAATGTTAAAATCGAATTTCTACAATATGAAGAGTGAGAATGAAGGTACTCCTATGGTCTTACGTTTTTCGATTTCTAAGTTATAGTGACATTTTACGTCCTAATGGATAGTGTGGATAGTGAAGGCGGTGGGTAAGGACGTTTCTCATCTCTAAAAAAGAATGTAGTCTGCCAGGGCTTGAAATCCCTACATGGGGGATGGGGAGGAGACACACTTCAGGGCAACTTTGGTGTTGAAAAAGTGTTAGATATTCTCAGAATGCCATGGGGTCCTACCCAGGGGATTGCAGCTCAAGTATGAGTAGTGATGACGCAGAAAAAGAAGGTCCGACATATATTCATGTAAACTGTGTAATCGATGCATATAATGAAGTGTGATTTTAGTAAAGAAATAATGTACGAGGGAAAATGTGCCCTCGGGGTAGTTCACCATCATTGTAAACGAGCTTTATTAATCATGAAGTATTGAAAATGTAGTAATCCGTCATAATCGCAAATGTATGCCATGATTTCTTGTTTGAAAACTGTTTTGCTTAGCTTAAATTTAGTATAGGCTTTGGCCTAGTTGCTTGGCTTCAAATTCTAACTGCGTGATTCTTTTTTCCTTGAACTAATGAAACATATATTCTTGCTTGAAGTTGTATTTTTCCAGTAGAAACTGGCTGGTACACTTATCTCCAAGGTTTCGTGCTAGGCCGGTTACATCCCCTTTGATACAAGGTCAGTCTCTGCAGGTGTGGACAATGAAGGTACAGATACCAAAAATAATTGGCAAACCATGAGACAATTTGTGTTCCAAGGCTCCAAGGCTAATGTATGCACAAATAAGTTCTAGTAAAAGGCAATTTTTCATTGGACAATTTGAAGCCAACCTATGAACCCTCCAATGGAAGACCCTGCAGAATTTGGAATGTTTCTTACTTAAACCCACCGGACAAAGAGAAGTCAGCCATTTTCCTCGATGCCAGTTTGAAGCCTGATGCCAGACTCCATTTTGGACGACACCCTGATACCCTTTTCTCTATTCGAGAGAAAGAGACTTAAGAATTCTCACCCTAGAGACTTTAACTTTGATTTGCCCCGTCTTGCCTATGCAGTAACTTTGCCCCATTCTCCTTGCCGCTGCAAGGAAACTTGCCCTTAACTTTGCCCCTTCGAAACTTGCCCCATGCTGATCAACCGGTACCTGAAGGACGAAGACTTTTCTTGAATGCTGATTGTATTTGGTAAATATGAAAGGATAAATGTATTATGCATTGTGTTTTTCCTTTTAGGTACCAACTGCTATTTTGACAGGGCCCTAGCTAGAAGTTTTCCAAATTTGTGTTGACTAAATTCATTTCGCATGAAGCCCCACATGCCAATGCTAATTAGAGGTTAGTCGAGGTATTCATTCAATGTATCATGAAGAATTGAAATCTTGTTATGCTGACCGAATGTATGCAATTAGTCAAATACAGTTAGTCACATTGGTGATTTGCATTGCTATAACAGAGTGTATCATCATCCAGATTTTGCGTAGATTGCGTTTCTTCCACCGTTATGGACAGCTAGTAATGTTCATATACATATATCAATTGGTGTTGAGACATATATATATCGTGCTAGCTTTGTTAATATAGGGAAATAAATTCACTAACTTTTAATAAACTGGTGTGGTTATTCATGACTGAAAGGTCATGGTGCGCCGAAATACCAACTGTTATTGATTTCTGATGTGCTATATTGACCTATTAATTGGGTATTGATTACCGATTACAGTAGTTATTGATTATTGATCTGAGTGACTCGACTATTTTAGGATGAGGAGAGCCCGACTCGGTTAAAAGATTCACCGACCTCCAACGTGTCCAGGTACAGGTAATTTATAAGGGCTGGACGCGTTACCAGTAGGTAGGCCGTTCCAGGGGAGATGCGATGACTGAGTGAGAGTGGACATGACACATGAAGCCCTACCATGGGGAACTGCTGAACCGCCCCCTCTAGGGGCGACAGTGGAATGCAGAACGGGCGCTTGGGCAACACAACCTGGATGTTCAACACTCTGACATCACTGCAGGTTGCATGTTATTCTGTATATGATAGTGGCTATGTCACTTTTGTTATCTGTCTCTGGTATGTGACAAAGATAGAAAATAATATGAAAAATATATATTTTTTCGGGATGCTGTGTTCAGGGAAGTCTTTTTTGGCAAGTACCTGAGGATCTATTAAATCTTTGTAGATTAACGAGCATTTTGATGTGGCAAAGAGGAAGATCTCGGTCTCATATTCAGCAATCGGAGAGCATGACGGTGTCTGTAACACATTAGAAGGCTCTGATCTGATGACACCTTCAAGCTCTTTTCACAGTCCCAATCTTTCCCCTGTGGAACAATGTTTCTCTTGTACCGCCCTTGGTGTGGTCAGGCACATGTAATTAATATTTTTGCAGAGGGCAATGCTATAAAAGAACGCACAAGAGCACCATTGACATAATGCAGGGGGACCTCGTGCCAATTATTTTCTTGGCAAGAAGCTGTAAGCGATTATATCAGCACGTTTTCAGTCATGAGGAAGACAACAAGAGACGTCAGCAGAGTAAGAAACCAAGGGAGGGCATGGAGCTCATTTGGGGATCTGAGAACTTCAAACAAAGGTCATCTGCACACATCCTCTATGCACATCTCAGGCAGTCCATTTTGTTGACCATCTGAATGTGCCAAATATAGGGTGATCCATCTGGATACATCTGTGATGTATTCTTAGATGAGCTACAGTGGATCTTAAGGTATGTCACATCCTGAGGCAGCAAGTGGTTGAGAGTCGCAAATATACTGTTTGAGAGTTTGTGCCTCATACTCTGGTATTTATTTTGGAAAATATTGTATGTCACTAGCGGGTATTAGCGGCTACCTTTGGAGCTCAGGGATTTCCTTCTGAAGTAAAACTATGATGTGCGCACAAACAAATGCATACACTTCTTTACTTGTATATACTTTAACTTGAATTGATTAATTTTAATATTATTTAATGTTGTAAAACATTTGCAAACCCAGTGATTAGGCCTTGCAGGTCACAAGGTGTCTTCAGACCACAGGTTAGGAACCACTGCCTTACATCACACAGACCATCATCTGCTGGGTGATGGCGTCATTGCTCTGTGATGCCTTTCATGTTTTCATTTGGAAGATGCAGGCACAGGTGGACTTTTGCTGAAGCACTCTCCCACTTCCTACCAGCAAATCAGTTCATCTTGCAATCACTGCATCTCAGATGCTATACTTATAAGTAATGGGAGCTGTTTGAGTATTTATAATGTTGGCCTTATTTCATGTTCCATATTTGTTGCACCGTTTTATAGAGAATTTTGTTGCTTTGTCATGTGTTTTTGTAATATCTAAGAACATTTATTCTTAAACAAAATGAAACCTTTTGCATATGGAATAATTAACAGAAAAATAAATCTGATAATTATTAGTGTTAACAATGACATTATCTAAATGGAAATGTTAGACATTGCCAGCTTTTTTCACTTGTCATTCCTTGTTTAAATATTCTATCATTTATGACAATGATCACTTTACATATTGTGTGGGCATTGTATAAATCCAAACATAGCCCTACTACTCTTCTTTCAACATAACGTCCACAAGTAGAGCTAAAATAAATGACTTCACTCTAGGGTGGCCTCACTCTTGATCATCCATTCCTTCAAAAAGACTCTCATTGGTGGAAGCTCATTCTCATTCCAGACAGCTGAGATATGGACCTAGCTCTCTCCTATTGTAAGAATAGTTGATAACTACGTCGTATTCCAGAGCACATTAGAAACGTGGCATGTCATCACATGAAGCAGCCAACATCTAGAATAAGTGAAGAGAATAACTAAGGCTAGGTATCTGCTAGTGTAATGTTGTCTATTGTGTCAGTTATCAGCAACACCTCATGCCTATTCTCATTGACTAGCACACCTCATCATGCTGAGTGCACATCTCAGAACCTCGCGTATCTTACCAACACCTCGCATATCAACCTAACTGCAACCACTAACCTAGCAACCATGCACTCTGAAAAGGTTTCACTGACACCTATGAGAATCGGAGTGCGCTGAGTCATTGTCTGGGGTATGAAGCGCTATAAAAAATACAAATTTTATCAACTTGGCTAAACGTTGTAATTCAGGCAAACCCTTTACAACTATGGGCCTTCTTTTCTTTAGCCAATAAAACTGGGAGAAGTGCTTCGGTTCACAGAACATGTAAACCAAAGAAATCCCAACTCACTGTGGATCAATAGATTGTAATGTTTTTCTATATCAATTAATAATATTGGCAATTTGTATAGTGCACACCAGCAACTGAATTGTCTTATATCACAAAATCACTTGTGGGTGTTTTAATTTGGGTCTAGCGTTTCATCATAAAAGAAACACAAAACATAAAAAAATATATTTCTTTATCAAAATGTAAGAAATGGGAGTGTTAGTTTAGGGGGAAGAGAATAAACCTGAAATAATAATCACAATCCTTGGCAGCATGAACCAAAAAAGTCACTGAGTAAACCTATGCTTAACCCTCTGGTAGCTTGGCACACAAGCAGTAAGGTTTAACTTAGAGGTGATGGTAATTTATTCATGCAGTACTCAAACAGTAATAAGGTGAAAACACATCGAAAGAAAAGTCCTAAAACAATTTAGAACAGTAGAGTAGATTTTATTAATTAAAATGTCACCAAAACTACAAAAACTCTAATTAGTAGAACCAGAGGTATCTGTTATTAAAGCACTAGGCAAAAACAGCACCAATAGGTGTGAAGCATTAACTGCGGCATCTGGTCGAGCTAGACCAGGACTAAGATACAAATTCAAGCCAACTGCGGTGGAGCGTGGAACAGGTACAGGGCCAGGTTTGACTCACTGAAAGTTCTGCCCTCTGACCTTGATGCGAGGGCTGACTTTGTAGGGCTCTGCATCACTCTGCATCTCTCCTCATTGGATTCGGTGAGGCTTTCAGTCAGGAGCTGTGCAACTCTGTGGTTCTCTGCATTGCCAGTGTTGGCGCGTCCTATCTCATATTTGTTTTGATAATTTATTTTATAAGGGGACACATAAGGGTAACCAACCATCTACCCTCATGAGGTCGAATGAACCTTTGGACTCAGATAGGTGTGAGTGTTTGGCTCTGAACAAAACAACGTCAACAATAAACAAAAACAAAAAATACCGTCATTAATCAACATTGGAGTCAGTAATCTAAACACACCATGAACTATTTGGCCATGAATCACCACGAAAGTTCAAACATTTATTGCCCTTTAAATTAACAATGCTAAGATCATGTAAATCAAGCACAGAACCAAATTATAAAGATACATGAATAACACAGGTTAACCAAACCTTCTAAAGAATCTCAGCTTTGACGAAATATGAATTATTAGGCACTCAAGAATTACCATACAGTATAACAACAGTATCAGATGCAGCGGTGAGATTGAAAACATTGAGTTAAAACAGATGTAATTATTCACAATCATTTACTGTGCGCAGCCAAATTCAGAATGTGACATTCTAACTATTACCCTAATCAGATTAAGCCTGTTGGGCTTCATGCAAAAAGAAAAAGAAGACAAAAACTAATTTTGAAAACATCTATCTATGGCAGTAACAAAAATAGCGGTTGGGGTTCTAAAAGAGGATAAACATGAAACCTGCAAGAAAGACAAATGCATACTTAAGTTATTCCTCTCCTTAATGGGTTCAGCAAGCAGCAAAATCTTCATCAGTTGAGCATCTTCTGGTCATCTTCAGAGGACAGTGGCATCAGGGGAAACCGTTCAGTAATGTTTGGCCTTACCACATCTGAACTGTAAGTGGCACATAGCACATTATTTCTAGCAGAAATAAATGCACATTTTGATACAGCACAGAGAGTAACTGCAGCTGAAATAAATCTTTGTTCAGCAAGATAGAAAATAAGTCTGCACTTGGGTTAAAGGAAAATAAGTCTACACTCAACAAAAGAATAAATCTGAACTGACATCACCTAAACATTGCTATATTAAAGCCCCCAAAAATAACTAGCTACTCTACCATTGGTCAGGCTATGTGGTGATTAGGACAGAACCAATTAAACCCCATACACGGTTCTCTGTTGCATTCTTGTTTTCATTCTTCTCTCTTATTGGTTCAGCTTCTTCTACGCCAGTTTCCGTTACACAGATAAAAAAAGTTTCAATTGCATAAAACTATTGAAAGCCATTGTTTTCTGTGGCACAAAATGTTATGAATGTTACAGCACGAGAACATTTTCCTCCGACATTAGATCATCACACAGGATGTTTCAGAAAAGAGGAGAAAACTTTCCACTGACAACAACATTTCTAAGAATCACATTATTTAATTCTGAATTAGCGTAACATCGACCTGTTCAGTTAAATGTGCAGTACAATATTTCACGAAACTCAAACTACTTATTTTCTAAACATGTACTTAAACATAAAACATAAAATACATTTAATTACACAGTGAATTATTTTAATTTTCGAAATATTTGTGTCAATTATCAGTGTAGGTCTCATTTTCATTTCAGCCTTGCACTTTTAAACTTAAGTTTTTCTTTCAGTTAATCACACACTTTTATTAATTATTTTCACACTCTAACACCAGCCACTGGATCCAATGAAGTCTTCAGCTAGGAGCTTCGTGGTGTAGCTCTGTAGGGTCTGTGTCTCTCTGTGGTGGAACCAGTGAGGGTTCCAGCCAGGAGCTCCACAGTGTGGCTTTGCTGCGCCACTCTGCGTCGGTTCCATTGAACCCTTTGGTTAGTAGCTGTGCAGATCTGCGGGCCACTGCACCGCTCTATGTCTGATCCTATGAAACCTTCAGGAAAGCAGGAAACAGATCAAACAGGGGGTCAGCCAACTGACCCTTGGAGCCACTTTTGGGGACCTGGGTTCAACACAAGCAGGTCCAGTCTTCCTTCAGGCTTCGGCCAGCAGGGAAGACCTGAGTCATCACAATTCTGGGAGTGTTCTAATTTCAGGTTGTGGGGCTGGTAGTTTTATGCCCAGCCTGTGGGTGGGAAACAATCTAAAGAAGACCTCTGGTGGCAGATCCTTCTCCTACCTCGCCGCCAAGACCTGGAACTCTCTCCCCACCTCACTACGCCAGACCCAGGACCTCCTCACCTTCAGGAGACTCCTCAAGACATGGCTCTTCGAACGATAGCAGCAGCACCCCCCCAGCGCCTCGAAACCCTAACGGGTACATAGCGCGCTTTATAAATCTATTGATTGATTGATCTGCTGTGTACCCCCAAAATTAGTTCTGGTCAGATGTTCCTTCTTCCCTGGGTTTGGGGTTGAATCCAGCTGGCTAGTTAAACAAATGACAGGGGCAGGACTGGTAGGTCCCTTTATATTGTAATCAGGGTAGAGCGTGGCTCCTGCCCAGCCATCCTGTCATGAAGACCCACTCCCCTCTACACCCAGGCTTCTTGTTCACTTTCTGGAGCCAATACACATTTCCAAATGAGGGAGCAAATCAACAGTCCAAGGCAGCTGGCGAAAGCCCCGAGAAATCTTAGGCCTGGAGATGCCAACTTTCAAAAGTGGCATTTCCAAAATAATATTTTAAAAGACTTTACCATTAAAGAGGATTTAATAGTCTGAGTAAAATGAGTGAAAGAAGTATCTTTCTAGTTGTTCGCAAACTGAATTTAGCACTTATTACATGCAATAGTGTAAATCAGTGTTAGTCAATGGGAGGTCAGCTTTGCCACAGTGAAAATTCCCTTTGGGAAATTTTCTTTGCCAAGACATGTAAAACATGAAATACACATTACCTACTTTTCAAATACCCTGCAGCCTGCCCTACGAACTGTTAAAGCCTACCTTAGGGGTGACTTAAAAGTACTACAAAGTAAGGTTTAGCCTGGCAAAAGGTTTGTTTTTCCAGGTCAAATGGAAGTTGAAACCTGCCCTACAGGATGCAATCGAAAGCCTAACACCTGTTTTAGAGAACTACCTTAGTGTGGCACACAACGAGTGCTGCGGCCCACTAGTGACATTTAATTTAGGGGCCATTGGTAGAAGTAGTACCGTATACTAGGGATTTATAAGTAAATTTACAATGCCAATCATGATTATGCATTGTTTACCATGTTTAGAGGGAGGAGTACACCCACCTTACTACTGGTTATCAGGGGTAAAGTGCACAGTGTCCTGTGTTCAAGAAACAACAGGTTCAGCAGCAGAAGGCAAAAATCTGGAGTGACCCTGAAGAAGTTTCCTACACTATTCATTACAGTGTTCAATATATGGGAACCACTGGTGCATTGTTTCCATATCTGAAAAAATGGGAGACCAGATTAAGTATTCTGGCTATGGGGCCTTAATAACCTTCGACAATCCTGTCTGCAGCCTATGCGACAGCTCAGTCCCAGCTCCTCCACAATCACAAGGCTTGCTTCAAACAGCACTTATGATGTGGCTGAGGTTCTCCCTGAGTTTGCAGTGTGAGAATGACTGTCTATTTCATGTAATGATAACGGATTGCATGACTTAGGGCCTTTTTACAAGTTTGACGGTCGGAAAACCCGACCGCCAGACCCGTGGTGAGGCCCATATTTATACTTTTTTAGCGCTGCATTTGCACTGCTTTTTGATGCAAAAACAGCACAAACTTACAAAATACAATTGTATTTTGCAAGTTTGCGCCACTTTTGCGTCAAAAAATGATGCAAATGCGGCGCTAAAAAAGTATAATTATGGGCCCAAATGTGCAGCATCATTGGACTCGGCTCCTGAGTCCAATGCTGTTGCAAAGGGGGCCCCTCTAACACCCTTGGAATGTGCACTGTCAATGTGGTGGGCAGTGCAGGGGCAGGGTGTTCTCTGCCAGCCTTTTCATGGCAGTTGAAGGCTGGCATAGAACATGGTTGTAATCAGCAGCGCCGCCCTGGCTGATCACAACCAACGATGCTGTCAGCCAAAACAAGGTTTTAACAGGTCTTCTATATTGTTATCTTTATTTTTATTTGACTAGACACAGTTAGTTGTAGCATTATTATTGGTATTGCTTCTGTGTTGTTTCTCCATCAAAAGTACCATTACTATTATCATCACTGTTAATGCTGCACTTCAATATAGAATTTAATAGGCGTTAAGCAATGAGCACAAGTAGAAGGTTCAAAACAGTAGTCTGAGCTTGAAGATTGATGAAGCGGCACAAACCACAACAGATGAGCTTTGTGCTATTTTGTGTTACCTGCAGACTGCAGGTTTCAATCCTGGCAGGCTCTGCTCAGCCTTTCACCCTTCTCAGGAAGATGAGTTTTATTGTATTATGTATTGTATTATCACATTTTTTAGATGAACAATGTAAGAGAAGACTTTGACCATCATTAAGTAATTCATTTTCTGAGTCGCTCTCTGTATCATTTTTAAGTGGCATATGTCTAAATATTGCAAATCATTTGGGGAGTGGGTGTTTCTGATCATTTTAAACGGCCTGACTGTTTTACCGTGATGGAGGGTCACTAACTGGAAGGCATCTAGTGGCCCTTTTCGCAAAGGGAATGGTAAATCTGCACTTGCAGAAGTATTCATAAATGCTCACTCTATTTCATGGCTGCAGATTTACCTGCAAAGCTGAGCCAGTCACAGCTTAACAGGCGTGAGTCACATCATTTTGTGAAAGGCTGCTACTTTTCCATTTCACAATTGTACACAGTGAGCAATAATGCATTGTGGAAAAGCAGCATAATGTGCTAAACCACATCACCTTTTTAGTTTGAGCATAACAGCGCGCAAGCGCTGCTTTTTCGACGTGTTGGTATGTATCTGGGCTTTTAACAACGCCCACCTCACGCCCATCACACCACTCGTTTGTGGGCTTGCCCTTCAAAACTCCTTTGATGACAGTGGTAAATGGCTTACATTTGTCCCTCCTTGGGGAGGTTTTGTTACGGCCTTGGCCATCACCCCTGTTACATGGCTAATTGCACTTTTGCCAGTAAGTTTGATTGCAAGCGAACTTCTTTTTCCTTTTGTGTGTCTCTTCAGGCTGATGCTCATGGCAGCCGTGGCGCTGTGAATTGGCTTGCTTATGTGAAACTGTTTTAATTTTCAATATTTGTGGCAAGACAAGTCCGGTTAGGAATTTACAAGGCTAATAGCTCTGACCCGAGCAAATGCGAGACCCGTTACATTGCAAATGCTTGTTTTACTTGTTTCCTTTTTGTTCTCTGGGGGTAAACATATTTCTCTGTGGAGAAATCGCTTCCCCTGAAGTTTTGGGGTGATCCATTCCCCTTCCCACCCTGAAAGGGGACTTACTCTAGCCCTTTGCTGGAGTAAAACTCGAACAGTTCCCAGGATGCAAAAAGGTTAGAGAGGAGGTTATAAATGACCATAAACTACTGAGTTTGAGACAGTTCATAAACTTACAAGGCAAATCACTTCTTGATCTGCCCATTCCCCATTCCTTGTGGGGTTTACTTTGGTGTAATTCGGCGTAATTCCATGCAGCACTGGCAGAAAGGTACGTAGTAGTAAGGCAATTTACCTCTGACAAGTTTTCTTTTGTGATAGCAAGCAGGGCAGGAGTAAATGGAGCCATGTTTAGTTGTAAACTTAGGTTAACCTCTGCTGAATGGCTGTGAATTAGGCCTGTGTGGACATTATGGATCTGATTCACAAAGAGTTTGCTGTTATTCTCACAAGAGTAAGTCATACCTACTCACAGAAAACTGTTTTTGAAATAGGACCAGAGAATGTAAGTGTCAGTGGCAGCGCTGGCTTCTGAAATGTGTGGGGCGTTCAGAATTTGCAGACTGAAGCAAGATGCCCACACTTTAATCCACATTCATATTTTAAGAAAGGTTAAGATTGGCATTTCTTAGCACAACAGCTGAAATATTTATATTAATGTCAAGGTACTGAGCCCTTTGTTATTGACACCCATTTTAGAACCATTATGCCATGTAACAAATAAAATGAGAAACTTTCTTCAAACGAAAATACATATGGTTTCAATTGTGGACAGTCTGAGAGTGCTGGAGGCAGGCAGAATCTTGCGGTCAGGGTAGGTTTCCAGCAGACATCATGGATGACAGCGACGAGGTTCCGGAACATAGACAAACTTTATAAATGTTGGTTCAGGTGTGGTTAGATATCAAATCTACCCCTAAGGACTGGAGCGGGTCCAATGGACACAAACACACTTGTTGTGGGTCACAAATCATCATAGCCGTGCATAAGTGACAGGACTGCAGCACAACTGCTCACATGAATACAATTTCTGGGGGCACACTTTGGACATTATAGACACAGGACACAGCATCAAGGTAAATATGTATTTTTATATATAACATATGGTTGGGTTATTGGGTGACGTGTGTGGACCTTTTTAAAAAAAGGGCCAGTTAGTCCAAAGTATACCACATTTTTGTACATAAAACAACTATTATTTGATTGTTTTTACAATATGAATATCTCAATTTTGAAAAGGAGCAAAGTATTTGTATTTCCGAGGCAGCAGGGTGTGAGCCAGGAGGGCCAAGGTAAGCGCTCCCTGGTGGGGCTTGTGTGGCACGCAGGCCACAGATTTGACTGCCTACCAGGCCAACTCACCCTTTCAAATCCAAAAGTGAAAAACATAGTACTGTTAAATTGGGAAATATTAATACCTGCCAGATACAGAGGATAGGAAAGGTACAAAGTGCTGTACGAAACTAAATATATGTGATCGAAAGATAACAGCATGATATAAACTTTGTTTTGATGCTGGGTTCGATGGTTCAGTGGACTTATGCATTTACTGTTTTGGAGGTTTTGTGCATATATATTTTCTGTGCATTATTAATAGCATGCAGAATTTGTATTCACTTTTGAATTTCTATGTATACACTGACATGCTACTGTATTTAGAATTAATTTGTTATGACGAATTAAAGGGTGTTTTTCTGGCTGATATTAACAAGTCATCAATTAGGTTGCAAAGACATCTTGTTCAAAATGGATGTCTCTCCCTGCATGTTCACTAGTCATTATTTCTGTAGCACACAATCAACCAGAGTCATGTTTATTTGTTTCCACTGACGTTGTTCATGCTGTTATTGAAAAAGCCTTTCCAACATGGACGCAGTAATGTTGCACTTTTCCTAGCTCACTGCACTCCATTCATTCACATAGTTTGCTGTTGTTCTGTTCTTGTATCTAGTTTGCCCTGACATCTTTAGAGGACATTAGCATAGAGTCGTCAGAATACATATTCATGTAGTGGGACAGTGCTTAGATGCTAAGGCAATATGACGTTTACAGAACTGTGCTCTGATTTGCTGAGAATAATTAGTTTGCTCATAACATGATGATTTTGCAGAAAATATTGAATTTCTGTGTAAGAAAACTGTACATAAACTCTAAATTTTGGGGGTGAGCCAGAGTTTTTCCTGATCCTACTAGGTATATTTCAAGTTACACTGGATAATACACATGTAATATGGCAGACGGGATGTCCTTCATGTTTGCCATGGAATAACCTGTCCGTGGAACTCTAAATCAGGCCCTTAGAATTTTTCTGATTTTTCATATTATCCTGTATTACTTTATTTATTGAGAGCCTTAATGGCAATGGCTGTGTGCATTTACATTTACAATTTCTGTAGCGCTTTCGAGCAGAGGAGGAGGGGCTGCCGCCACACGTCAGGGCAAGGAGCCCTTTAAATCATTTGGTGCGCTCCCGCCGCCGCGGGTAGCGCTTTCGAGCAGAGGAGGAGGGGCTGCCGCCACACGTCAGGGCAAGGAGCCCTTTAAATCATTTGGTGCGCTCCCGCAGCGCGGGACGCGCGCGGGCGACGCCCGGGCAAAGCCCGGGCCAAGGGCGGGCCCGTCCTTGCCCGTCATCGCCCGGAGGAGGCTGGGCTGGGCCACCCCCCGAAGTTCTGTCCTTTTGATAGTTGGTGTGGCATAGAGGCCTTAGGAATTTCTTTTGCATAGTTTGTCTGGTATCACTTGATCTCGAGCTACTACTTCCTCTCGCTGCTAGGGGCTTCCTTCTCTCCTGTTACCATTTGTACTTGACACTAGGAACCAGGGCTGGGCCATTGGATAGACGATATGGGGAAGAGGAAGGCCGATGATGTATCAGTACCCCAGTCTCGGGTTAAAAAACCCAAGAAACGTTCTGTTGGGAAAGTGGAGGGATGTCCCAAGACAAATCTACAGCAATTTAAATCAATCGACTCATTGTTTGAAGAGGTAGAGGCTATACTAAGGAGTCCCTCTGTTACGGGTCTTTCCATATCGGATACCATTCCTCCCAAAAAGATTCCTGACCTCTTCAAAAAAAAAAACTCAGACGCATAGAACAGAGGTTAAGGCTGATTTACATCCCCCTCCCCACTTTCAGGGTGCAATTCCTTCACTCTTGGAGATTTCACCATCCTTGGTGGAAACTAATGGATGTTTATCTGTAGAAGGTGCACCCTATTTGAGGTGCGCGTCCCCACCTCCTATTGTTATTCCTTGCTCAAATAGGTTTTCGGTTTTGTCCTCTGATTCTGTAAGTCCTGGACATTCACAAACCCTACTTGTAGAGGGAACCGACAAAGACTCTTTGGATGGAAAGATGGGCAACAACGAAGCTTCTCAATTGACTATCATTTCTCAGAAAATAGATGACGTTAAGTGTCTGTTGGTATCTTTGATGAACAAAATTGCTGGACTCTATGATCAAAAGTCTTGTTGTAATTGCATTGTGCCACATGAGTCTGCCCCATCCTCTGATTTATTGATGGAAACTAAAAAACCTAGTCCTCCTACCGTAGGTGATAAATTGACATCCTCTTCTAAACATAACATCGCTAGGGGAAGAAATGGTAGCTCCACAACGCACAGTAAGTCTGCTTGTCAGACCATGTTCTCCACCCATGAGCGAGTTTCCAAACTAGGTATAAATAAGTGTGGATCCTTCTCTGGTCGGGGGGACAGAGGTACTCCTTGCCCAACAACCTCTCAGTTAAATCTAGGGGGATTCCCCCATGCAGCAAGTTGTTGTGTTAGTTCCCATTCTGCCACTCACCCTGATCATTTGCCACTCTTGCAGACTTGTGACATCAAGGGAAGGTTAAGAAGGAGGAGGGAAGATGCCACCATATATTTGACAAGGGTGCCAAAGCTACCTCAGGGCAATAGAGAGTCGAGTGACTCTCTAACTAACAAAGTCATTTATTGGATTCGCTCCCAGAGGAACTGTCTCTCTGTCATCCGGTCTGATATACGTGAGGCACACAGACACAATCAGTTAGGGTCGGATTTTGATTATATTTCGATTCTTTTTAATGATAGCAGTCTAGTTAATGATCTCCTGGCCTTCGACACACGGACAGGTACACTATGTATAGATAGGGAACCGAAACTTAGACTCAGTAGTCAGCCGCCTGGGGCCCCGCTATGTAGAGGATGTTGTACATCTGGAACTATTGTAGCCGGGGTTATTCCCTCTTCAGATAATTCTGTAACATCTAATTCTGAGAAGCCTTACCCCTTACTTTCTGAATCAGATTGACTGATTACCCCCTGTATAGTACTTCCTAAAAAAGCAAATGACAAATGTCATCCTAAAGGGACTCCACTTCCCGTCTCTTTAATGAGATCCAAATTAACAACTACGCCTCCTAAAATCAATATTATATCTTGGAATGTAGCAGGAATTAAGTCAAAGTTGGATGATACGGAATGGGTAAGCCTTATTAACAAACAAGATATCTGTCTTTTTCAAGAAACCTGGACTGCAGAACAGTTATCCATACAAGGCTTTACAACTTATTTTTCTGCTGCCCAACCTGCCTCCGGTGGCTTTGGAAGACAGATAGGAGGGTTAATGATTTTATTGAACAACAAGCTAGAATGTGACCACTCTATGATAAAGTTTAATTCTTATGATCTGCTGGGTGTGCAACTTACTTTCCGACCCGGATTCAGGCTGATAGTTCTGAATACCTATGCAAGATCCGTTCCCCGTGGAACAGAATCAATGGTTCTCACCCAGTTGACGGACTACATAGAGCTTTTGGACCCTTCAGATCTCTTGATCATAGCAGGCGATTTCAATTGTTCCTTTGTGTTGGACAATACTATCAGTAATCTGACTACTGAAGAGGACGAACATTGGGGTATTCCCCAATCTAAGGAAATGGTGTTTTCCCCCGTTTCCTGTGTTGCATCTCAGTTGTCTTCCCTTTGCCTGAAACATGGCCTGAGAGAATGTAACGGCCGCACTAAATCTGATTCAGAGCGAGCCATCACTTTCAAGCGAGGGCTTTCCCTTAGCACTATTGATTACATCCTGGTGGACATTAGGCTATGGTCAAGTTCACTGGACATGGAAATTTTATCTCGCTTGGATAGCGATCATAATCCTCTGTGCCTTGTACTGACCAACCATGCATTCTTAATAGTCCATCACAAAACGATTACTAATGTCCCACTCCCTTACCTGAACCATAGACGTTCTCGGGTCTGTTGGCCAAAGGTTGAATCCAATCCGTACTTGATTGGGGAATTATATTCATTATTTTTAAAACTCTTCATAGATTACGAGGATCAAGAAGCCCCTGACATTCCTATTATGTCTATCCACATTAAATTGGTGGATTCCCTACAAGGTATCTTCTATAGGGAAACCCCTTCCAAATCGAGACCAGCTGATTGGTATAATCAAGACTGTGTGCGAGCAAGATCTAATCTAAACAAGGCTGTAAAAAACTCTACTCAAGTGGCTATTAAAGAGGCCCGACGTAGGTATGCTAACGCCCTGAAACAAGCAAAAAAAGACTGGGATAATGAGATATGGCAGAAGCTGCTTGCAGCAGTCAAATACAAAGATGATAGTTCCTTCTGGCGGCTGTTGACCTCTAGTGCGAAAAGGGGCAATGATGATATCGGTTTGTATATACAGCCCGAAAGATGGGTGTCCTATTTTTCTGGAATATACGCTCTGCCCGCACCGCAAGCTCCGGTGGATCCTGGATACGATGAGTGTTGGGCTGTTAACATGACCTCAACTGAGAGCATTGTTTTTACCTTAGCCGAAACAATAGCTGCAATCAATTCTTTGAGGCCAGCAAAAGCCCCTGGTCCAGATAAGATCCCATGGGACCTGTTTAAATCAGAACCAAAGATATGGGCATGGTACATCAATTTATTGTCTAATGCCATAGCAGCTGGTAGCCCTATTTCAGATTCTTGGCGTGGCGCAGAAATAATACCGATTTATAAAAAGGGTGATGTAGGTTCACCTGCAAACTACCGTCCAATCAGCCTTATTGACATCCTTCAGAAGACGTTTGCTAAGCAAGTCTTAAATAGGCTTATCGATTGGATCCAAGACAACCAAATCTTATCCCCCTTACAGGCCGGTTTTCGGCCAAAAACTAATACCATGGACCAAGTCTTCAGACTGTCATTATTATTTTGGAAGTATGTCACTCTATCCAAGCAAAAACTTTATGTTGCCTTTGTAGATCTGAGATCTGCATTTGATCTTGTCCCAAGAGAGAAACTTTGGGGAGTATTAAATAAAATCGGTACCCCAGGAAACTTAGTGCATTTAATTAAAAGATTACATGAAAAAACATTTGCACAAGTTAGATGGGGTAATCAGGGGGAACTCACCGATAAAATAGAGATTAGGAGAGGAGTGCGTCAGGGCTGTGTTCTTGCCCCAACGTTATTTACATTGTTTATCAATGAGGTGGTGCAAGTCGTTACCAACTGCCAAAATGATGCTCCATCCTTGAATAACCATAAAATTCCAATTTTGGTATTTGCTGATGATTCCCTCCTGATCTCCAGAACTCCTATGGGTCTCCAGGTACTTGTGGATAAGTTTAGTTCATTCTGTGTTGACTATGGGCTTGAACTCAACCACAGCAAAACCAAACTCATGACCCTGGGCTGTGGTCCCACAAAGAGATACTCAATTTTCTATAATTGAACCCCCCTAGGTATGTAAGCTCCATAGATTATTTGGGGGTGAGAATTAGCAACAACCTGTATTGGGGGTCCCAAATCGATAAAAGCTTAGCTCTTCTGGCACAGAGATCTGGGGCCATTTTACGCTTCCACAAGTCCACCTCTGAGAGAGTGATTACTCCAACTATTAAAATTTACCGAGCAAAGGCACAGAGCGCTGCCGTCTATGGGGCAGAAATTTGGGGGCCCTCGAACATTAGCAAGCTAGCAGTGGGGGAAAACAACTTTGTAAGGTCAATCTTGGCCTGTCCTCGCAGTACCCCACTGCTGCCAATGTTCTGGGACCTCGACCTACCACGCATTTCAGATGTAATTGCCCTACGACCATTGCTTTTCTGGGTCCGTGTATGGACCACCCCTGAGCTATCCACATACAAGGAGTCTATTCAAGACATTCTAGACAGACCAAATGTACTTAACATTTCCTGGTTTAACCACATCTCAAAATGGTTTCATAGATTGGGTCTTAGTGAGTTTTGGAGTCATCCAGAAAGTATAAGGAAGGATCAGAAGAATCATCTGAAAACTGTTTACTGGATACATGTCAGGGAAAACTATCTGCTGTGCACAACACACGGCAGATTGACGTCACAATTCTTTGACTTTAAATGGTATCCATATTTGGAACCATTTATGGATACAATTCTTGATCCATTAAGTAAGAGTCTATATATTCAGTTCAGATATGGTTGTCTGCCTCTTAAGTCCTATGGCAGTACGCGGAGTACGATCCCAAGTCCTGACACTTGCCCGAGCTGCAATCAAATTTCGGAATCTATTGTACATTTCATGTTTATATGCCCTGCTTATTTGATTGCGCGTCGGAAGTGGTTACGATCTGTGTGCAGTAATATGGGGACAAGACACTGTATTGTTGCCTTAAGGATCATGATGAGGGAAACTTCTCTCCCTCTATCTTGTGTGGTCAGCAAGTATATTGTAGCTGCTTGGCATATACGTACAAAACTTTTGGGGAAACAATGATGATGAGGACCAAATGCTTAAAGTGTTTTAGCTGCCAAATTTTAAATACACACCTAGACTGAAAGAAAACCCCATGTTTAATTTAAATGTTAGGTATTAGGGGGTTAGGTGTCTTTTTTAAGGAAAATAATTTTATGTGTTTTAAGGCTGACATATATGTTTTTATCTCTTTCCTATCTTTTTTAATCTAACTCTTATTTGCTCTTTTATTTAAACGTTGGTTGTTTTGCTTTTATGGTTGAAAGTAACCGAATAAAGCTATGTGTTGATGATGATGATGAATTTCTGTATCACACCATTTGAATTTTTGTAATAAATCTTTTAAAATGTATACTCCTGCCCTAGAACTCAATTGTTGAGTCTGCCCTTAATTGATTATATACTGAATTTGCTGAATGGTGCCTTATCAGGGGTACACAGTGACTCATGAAATTGAGGTTTAAACGCTGTCTCCAATTCATCTACTTGTGACTGCAGTTGAGGTAATAGTTTGGGGTGTACAGTTTTAGGGGTTTCCTACACCCACAGCTGCATAGACCTGTGTTTGATTCATGGTTACAGGTTCAGATCCCCATAGACCCACTGAGCTGTTTATTCTTCTGACATCTGGCAAACAAACTTTTGACATACTCTCAAAATACTCCTCATATGTTATGTTTATGTTTCTATTGTGCCGCACTGTGGGAAGAATAACATTGGTGACTTTGCTGTTTTTGTATTGAGATACGTGGAAGCAGCATAAATTGATGCTGCCCTTTTTTAGACAGAAGGTCAGGTGCTTTACAGGGGCAGGATTAACGGATAATGTGGAACTGTACTTGTATGCAGGTCATGATGGACCTTTAATCAAGTCCACCCTCAAACGGTGCAACAAGCACGATCTGGCACATATGATGTGTTTAAATATCTCCATTCTGTGGACCAGGCTTCACTGGCCTCAGGGCATCATAAAGACAAACGAATATCAACTTTATGGTGCATACAATACATTCATTTAGCAGTAAAGATGTAGAAGTCATGCAGTACAATATACAACATGTGGCTGTGAGAGCTGGAAAGAACAGGTGGATGAATATGGCAAGAGATCACAAGATGACAGAGCACAATTTGAGAAGGGTTTTTGGAACAGACTGGGAGTGCAGGAGTAGAACTGTCATAGGCTTAGGTCATTAAAATAGACCCAGGCAAATACCTAAGGTGGACCAAACAGCAGTGGAGGAGGGATATCAGTCATAGGTGCTCAGGCTAGTCTAGGAGGTATGTTTTAGGTAGGGCAGGTAAATGTCAGTGTAGAGCCAAAAACATTTGGAGTTACCAGGTCCTTTTGTTCAAACTTGTAGATGTAGAGTGTAGGTGCTTGCATAGGAGATGAGGACAGATCTGAATTTATGAAGCAGCTCTGGCAAAGTTTGACATTTAGACATTTCTCTGCTGGGTATATGATATCATCACACATCACAATTTAGTTAGGGGACTAGAGCATTACTGACTTCTGCAAATATATCTACCATTGAAGTTTCGAATCTGACCCATAATTGGATGAACTTCTGTGGTCCTGAAGATGGATATTGTGAGATGAGTGAAATACCTTGCTTAACTGATCCCTCACTGCATTGTCCACACCTGTGATAGGGGCAGACAAATGGAACCGAACATTATCTTCTGACTAACCTATTTGAAGGGAAAAGAAGCCACGTTGCAGTTTCAGTCCCTGGCTGTCGATTTATGAATGCCTTTTTGACTGTGTTGCCTGTTCATCTAAACATCCATGTAACCATAAAGGTGAGGGGAAAACATTACAGAGCTGCTAGCCCTGCTGCTAATTTTCTCCAATTAGATGAGTGCTTATTAGGCCTTGCTGACCAGACAGTGCAAGCAGTATGGTTGGAAAGGTTCTATGGTGAGCTTTCCAAAAACATACAGTAGACTTACATAATGGCCATTTCTTGCCATTGGTCGATGTTAAATATACACCTTATTGTTATTGGATAGCTTTCCTTGTAGATCTTGTGCTTGTCCCTCCCTAAGAGCATTGACTCTTTGCCATCCTTTGGCTTGACTGATGTGTATCCTTACACTGCTCACATGTTGCCCATCCCTGACTCCCATGTGCTTCTCCCCCAATTAAATATCCCCTCTCTGCCTTGCTCCTGAGCATGTCCTTCCCCAGTGGCAAATTTCCCCTTTCCTCGCACTGTGTTTTGCTTTCTCACATGTGTGTTTTTCTTTTACCCTCTCCTGCCACTACCATTAGCCTCTCCCATCCACTACTGTGTTGGTCCTCACCCCCAGTGTCTTTTATTTTTATGTGTATTTTTTATTATTATTTTTTGGGGGGAGGACCACACAACACATTGCTGCCAATCCCTTTGTCTTAAAAAAAGGTGTTCATGCTAATTCTACTTAATTTTTTTAATTTACTGATCTAGCTCAGATTAGCAAATACAAACAAGCATTTGCAATGCAATGGCTCTCACATTTGCTCGAGTTAGAGCTATTAGCGCTGTAAACTCCTGACCGGACTTTTCTTGCCACATAAATTGAAAATGAAAAATAATACAGTTTCACATAAACAAGCCCATTCAAAGCGCCACGGCATCAGTGTGAAGGAGCACACAGAAGGAAAAAGTAGTTCGCTGGCAGTCAAACGTATTGGCAAAAGTGCAATTAGTCATGTAACAGGGGTGATGTCCAAGGCAGTAACTAAACCGCCCCAAGGAGGGACAAAAGTAAAGCATTTACTAACTAAAATAAAGGATTTTTGAAGGGCAAGCTCCTGAACCAGTGATAGTGATGGGCCTTCGGTGGGTGTGTTTAAAAGCCCAGATGCATACCAGCACATCAGAAAAGAGGCACTTGTGTGCTGCTATGCTTGACCTAAAAATGAGGACATAACTATGTCTTCTACAAAACTGAGGAATCACAGTCCAGCAGCTAGCGAGGATAAGACAAGCCAGAAATCTTAGCTTTGGCAACACCTGGAATCTTGCCATCTTAAATCCTAGTGCCTGGGCACTGGTAGTAGATCAAAATCAGACTGTTTATAATAAAATCAAAACCCCAGAACCTGGCCCCAGATGAGAAGCTATTACCATTTAAATTGAAAGCTGAGACACTAGAAGACCAATGCTCCTCCCCCATTCACCTACATCGAGCACTTCAGCCTCTAGTAGCCAGGTTGCTTATTACCAGTATGTGAGGCAACAGTTTTAAGGGAATAATAATGGAATAACTTTCCATTCTTTACACTTTCTTTATTTTAGCCTTCCTGGAGTATTTAACTAAGTCTTCAGATACAAGTAACCTAAATTCAACAGTACATTTTCTTTGTGGCATTAAGAATACTATTTTCCATATTTTGATGTGCATTAATATTAGAAAGGCTTTCTATACCCATTCTTAAACTGTGCACATCTTCTAGAAAGCACCTCACTGTTCTATTAAAATTATAAAAAATGCTTAAACATATTTACAGTTTTTTTATTGCAAATGTATGGTCAATCCATGTAGGTGAGAAATTTTTTGTTTATTTATTTTGTACCATATGTTTGCAATAAACAAGATGCGTTACCATTGCCCAAGCTTCCCAACTCCATGTCTTTTGCCAATGCTTGTTGTGTAGCACCAACCATAAAATACATCAGTGTTAAGTTAACAGAAGCGTCACAAAACAAACAGAAAAGTGACAACGAGAACGAAGCACTTTGTTTTTGCACATATTCTACTCAGAGCGGATGTACGCACCATTGTTCTGCTGGCCAGCATATTAACAGGAATGTTGCTGCTACTGTCAATAAACGGTGTATTGTAAAGGTCGAGTTAGTTTCTGATTTTGGTTGCCTCATTGTATAGTACTTTGTGTATTTAAACCTTGATTTTTGCCTTTGTAGCCTAAAGCAGTGTTCTAAATAAAAGAGAGAAAGCTGTTAAGGCAGAAGAAAATGTACCTGCCCTTCTCGAAAGCATCTCAGAAAACAGCCTACATAAAGGCTGTTTACATGCTGTACACGGGCGGCTCCTCCATTTGGGCGGAGGAGTGTCGCCCTCCCCCCGCCAGCAGCAACTGCTGCAAATCCTTTCACAAGGAAGGGATAATAAACTTTGTTTATTATCCCTTACTTGTGACAGGGGCCATGGGGGTGACGAGCAGAGGGGAGTGCACTGTGCCACCATCTCCGGCTGGCCAAACATACATTCACAGTAGGCTGTCTCCAGCCCAGCAACGCTGTTGCCGGGCTGGAGAGAACCTACACAGGCTCTCAGTCTGCCTGGGAGCGCCCAGACATGTCGCTCCCATCCAAAGCAGCGTCAGGATTGGCTGCAGGGAAGGCTGGGAGCTTGTGCCTGCAGCTTTCAGAGGAGCAAGGAGGAGTGTGGCGCAGGAGCTGAGGTAAGTTTTTTTAAATTTTATTTTATTGTTAATTATTATGCGACCCCCATCCCCCATACACCCTCCCCCACCAACCCACGCTTCACCCCGCCCCGCCCCGCCCCAGGAATCCCCGTGAGCCACGCCTGATGCTGTACAAGAGAAAATTATGTGTACCGCATTGAAACGTGACCTACTGGCTTTGCCAGCACTAGCAAGTAACAACAAGTTAAAGCTTTTAGCATTGTAAACTCCTAACCAGACTTTTCTTGCCACATAAACTGAAAATAAAAAATAAAAAAGATTCACATAACTAACCAGACTTTTCTTGCCCCATAAAGTGAAAATGAAAAGTAAAACAGTTTCACATAAGCGAACCGACGGCCGTCATGACCACAAAGCAGACACAAAAAAGGAAACTTTGCTTGTAGTGAAACGTTTCGGCAAAAGTGTTTGCAACCTGCAAAAGTGCAATTATCCATGTAACCGGCAAAAGTGCAAATATCCATGTAACAGGGTCGATGTCATGCAAAGCGCTCGATTAGTGCCCAGCGAGACCGTGCTAACTACGAAATAAAAAGAAAAGTAGTCCAGAAACCATATGGAAAACATCAAGCTTCGTATGTTTTCAGTAGTTGGCCGGTACGCTCGAGGAGTGCTAAACACCAGAAAAGGCATGACGTGTGAATGCCTTTCACTAATGAAATCAAGCAAATTTTTAAAGGCAAGCCCACGAACCAACCAAACTGATGTGCGTGGTTAAAATCCCACAGAGAGATTACACCAAGGACAGAGCGCTTTGCACTCGACCCTAAAAATGGTACCCAGGTCATTTTGTTGGTGCTCCTGTGCGTAATGACGCATGTGGGAGCACACGTCAGCACGTATGTGCATGCCTACAAAATGACGCAGTCACTGTGGCCATATTATCTCAACTTTTTTTGCTTTTTAAAAAAAATGTAGACTGCCTAGTATTGCCAAAACAAGTGGCAAAGCTAATAAATCCCAAAGGCAAGACCTATTAGTTTTGCCAATGCTTGTTCTCTAAAGGGAGCCATAGATCTTGTATTTTAAGGGAGACAAAAGTTGCACTCCTTCCCCTGCTTCTGGCATTGGATTTTCATCAGTGGGGGGAATCATCAGTGGGAGGTTGGGGGAGAGAATCAAGGGTAAACCTTTGGTCCATTTTGTTAGACTTTTAGATCTGGCAGTCTAAGGGCAGCCTTCCCCCACGTGTTTTGCCTGTTTGTCTCACATTTTTGCTTTTGTTGGCCTCAGGCCTCTCTGCACATTACCACTGCTGACCAGTGCTAAAGTGCATGTGCTTGCTCTCCTAAACATGGTGTGATTGGTGCCTCCACAATATGCAGTTTAATTTACTTATAAGTCCTAGTAAACTGCACTACTTGTGCCAAGGGCCTGTAAATTAAATGATACTTGTGGGACTGCAGCGCTGCTTATGCCACCTACTTAAATAGCCTTTAAACATGTCTCAGCCCTTTCAATGCAGGGCCAGTGTGTGCAGTTACAGTAACATGTCAACTGGGCATTTAAAACCTCTAGCCAAGCTGCAAACTCCATTTTTATTACATATGTCACCCCTAAAGTAGGCCCTAGGTAGCCCAATAGGGCAGGGTGCTATGTAATTAAAAGGCAGGAAATATATTTCCAAGTCTTTCATGTCATGGTAGTGAAAAACTTCTAAATTTGCTTTTCACTATTGTTAGGCCTACCCCTCTCATAGGTTAATATTGGGGATTCCTTATTATATTTAATACGTTATAATTCCTAATTGAGAAGGAGTTGATATGTCATGATTAGTACCTATGGAATTGTAATAATAAACCCTTTTTAATGGTAAAGTTCGATTTATTGTTACAATTTTGAAAATGCCACTTTTAGAAAGTTGGCATTTACCGGCTCTTAGCCCTGTGTGCCTGCACCCTGCCTCTAATAAACGATTAGACTGGGTGACAGCTGGACATTGTGCATTCTCCCTAGACAGTAACACACAAAGGGAGCTTAGGTGTGTCTGATGGACCATCAACTTCCTGATCTGCCATCCTGGGCAGGATGAGAGGGAGGAGCTGACACTTACACCTGAGTAGGAAGTGTCCTGCTTCAACACAAAGGGCTGCATAAGGCCTTGTAGTTAGTCTGGGGCCAAGGCAGAAATAAAGGACTTCTGTTCACTTTAAAGACCCTTTTTTGGAGTCACTCCACTTCAAAGGCACAACTGGGTATAAGTACTGGACCTCTGACCCTACCAACCCAGTACACTTCTGGACCTGTGGATGCTCTGCCATGAAGAAGGACTGATCTGCTGCTACATTAACTGCTATACTGCTGGACTGCTCTTCTAGAAGAACTACTTCTCTGCTGTCCCGCCCTGCTGCCTAATTTGTCTGGGTGGGAAGGACTGGATCCACAATACTTGAACCCAGAACCGGAATGACTCCCAGGGCTTACTGGCTTGCCTCTTGTTCTTCTGAAGTCTCAGGGACACAAAAGACTTCAAACTCACCACCTCCAGAACCCGGAACTTTGCTTGCTGCAAGTCATGCTCTGTCACATGGTGTCAATCCAGTCCTGGGCCCTTGCAAGTGGGTATGAAGTGCAGTATCAGTCCAAAATCAGTGCATTGAGCTGCTCAAAACTGGCGCATCACCATTGATGTAGATGCATCACCACTGCTGCAAGGATCATGGACACCACATGACCATAAATACCAGCTCATCGCTCCTTCTGTGAGAATCGGGAACACTGCATTGCTGACTGTGCAGCACAAGGCCTCCATTCCTGATGCATCTCCGACAATGCGTGGCTTGCAGCCAATGCATCGCCTACATCTTCAAGAGCGACACCAGCACATAGTTTCCTTTGCTCCCCACAACCTGCTCTCAGCCTTAACGCATCTCTGAACCAAGGTACTGTTTCAGCGGGCCAAAGCTGGTCCCTGTATCCGAGCCAAGCTCCATCGAAGACACCCTGACTTCAAATTTGACCTGGATTAGCGTGACTAGATAGCCCCAGTTGGCTCTCTATGCTTTTAGGCACTATAACTAAGTATTTTCTTTAAAAATTCATATCTCTAATTCTACTCATTGGATTTTTGGCATTTTGTTAATTAAATTAAGATCTATGTTTCTAACCAGGTGTGGTATATTTTTCATGTGGTGGTTCCACTGTTTGACGTGTTGCACAAATACTTAACACATTGTTAAGCCTGACTGCTCTGGGGCAAGCTACCGGAGGGGTGCTGGTTAATTTATGGTGTGTATCTCTTACCCTGACTAGGATTGGGGTTCCTGCCTGAACAGGGTGCATACCTCTGCCAACCAAAAACCCATTTTCTAACACATTTCACTTTATCTCGTTTTCTACTGTGAAGATAATATTGAAATTTGTCTTCTTGCTGCAACATTTACACTAGTTGCAAAGGCTGCTGCCTTTAATTCCTCACAAGGCACATCTGATGTGAACCTGACCTGCATCTCTATGTGTGTCAAAAGCACGGAACCGTCATTTCCAGCTTGCAGTTCTATAGGCGTTGTATGAAAGTCTTTTACCAAACACTGAGTTCCCAATGCAGCATATATCACTCATTTGTCTACAGGATCACTGTCTCAAATATGTGCAGAAACTACTGAAAACTTTCTTGCTACATTGGCTACACCTAACCAGAGAATACAGTCGTGAGACCAATCTAGGCAAAGTACGCTTCTCTGGATTATTCAATCCCCAGAACAATCACCACTTCTTTTCGCTATTAACTCACAATCTTAAACTAGGAATTACTTGTAATTGTTGGAGCATTACTGTACTAGGGAACTTTTCTTCCATACGAAGTTGAATATCATCTGTCAAATATCTGAGTAGTTCATGCATATCTGCACAGGACACACTATACTCTTTGGACTGTTTCAGACTAAGGTTCTTCCTCTGGACAATATTCAGGAGTTAGACTGTGAGGAAGGATGGAATTTGCTGAACAGAGATTGAAGAAAGTGAAGGAACAACAGGGTTCTATCTTGTCTTCAATAGCTGAAGAAGCACTGGCTTTGTTGAGAAGCTTCAATTAGCAATTTTATTCGGCCCTGATGGAACTTGCAGAGTTTTACTCTGCAGAGTTGCAAAAAAACTCAGCAAGATTCTGCTAAACTCCACAACTGAATAGAAAAATGGTCGTCCGACTGTTCTCACTGCTTTTTCAGGCCAGTAGCGCATTTCACACAGAAAAATCAGCGCAAACATCAATACATGGTGTGTAGCAGTGTGTCCATTTTCTTTTGTCTGCTTTTGTTTCTCTCGCCTTGCTGGCCTCCTTTTTCCTCTATCCAATCCCATCCAAACCCATCTGCTCTTCTCTTTTCCCATCCCTACTATTTTGTACCAATTTTGCTAATGCTTGATTTTCCCTGTGTTTACTTTTGTGTTTATTTTACATTTCGAAGACTTTTTGGACTTTGATTTTTTTTCCTTTCATGGCCTGTCCCATGCACAAGTCCCATGCACAAGTCCCATGCAGGCAACGCAAAAGGACAGGGGTGTGCACCCTGCCCAATCTTGGGTGAGGTGGAGGTGGCTGCACTAATTTTCTGGGTCCAGCGCCAGCCCCGAAATTCTGGCGGCAGGGCTGGCCTATGCCAGAACGTCAGGTGCTCTAGGGGTGAGTGCAGCGGTGTGTGCCACTGCACTGGGATCACTCACACATAGCAAAAGCTGACGCACTGCTGGGCAGATGACGTTGACTGGGAACAAGACCTGCTGGGTATGAGGTTGCAGGCCTCAGTGAACAAAATAACATTTTTGTTTTCTAAAAATTCAAGTTTTTTTTGTACAAGCAGCATGATCACAAGTAAGGTAAATTAACATGATGTACATATATATATATATATATATATGTATATATATATATATATATATATATATATATATATTATTTTTTTTCCACTGAAAAAAATCAAAGGTTACAGGGACTGTATAGTTAGGAAATATAAATTATTTTTTAAACTTGAAAATTCACTGAAAAACGAAAGGTTAAAGGGTCGCTGTACTTTAAAAAATATATATATATTTCCTAACTTTAATGTCCCTGTAACCTATGTTTTTTTTTAATATAAAGTAATGTATAAAGTAATGTTTTATTACAGTACATTAACCCAACTGCTGTGCGTGGCAGAGGTTAGGTCTGTGAGTGGGTGTGTGAGTGGCTGTATGGGTGTGCGACTGAGTGTTTGTGGGTGTGAAAGTGGCTGTGTGAGTTAGTGGGTGTGTGAGTGGATGTCTGAGGGGCTATGTGATCTGTGAGTGGTTTTGTGGATCTGTGAGTGGGTATATGAGTGGCTGTGTGGGTGTGTAAATGGTGTGCGAGTGGCTGTGTGGATCTGTGACTGGGTGTGGAAGTTATTTTGCTGGTCTGTGAGTGTGTGTGTGAGAGAATGGGTGTGTGAGAGTAGGTCTGTAAGTGGGTTTATTTTTATTTGGCTCTGGATCCACGGATCCATCGCAGATTCACACCGGGGCTGCACTGGGGATGATCCGTGGATGATCGTGGGCCCAAAAAAACATTTTGGGGCAATTTCTTGCCAATGAAGGCTCTCTCACAGACCCCCCTCCATCAGTCCTATGGGGTCAGAATACCTGACTCATAAGGATATCCCTTATATCATATTTCATCTTTATTCCACCCCCTCCAGACTGACTGCTGATAGACAAAATGTTGGTCCCACCTTTCCTGTCAGGTCAGGTTGCGACCCGCCAATCAGGGCATTGCTGTTGGTGCATGGATCCCCAGATCCACCACCTGTTTCTCTAGATAGAGATACATATTTTTTCTTTAATAACGCCAAAAGTACTGAACAGATTTACACCAAATTACAAAAAGAGATCTTTCTGGACCAAGATCTAGTTTTCTATCAAATTTGGTGTAATTCTGTCCAGTGGTTCGGGCTGTAGTCGTACCTAAAATTCCTATGCATTGCATGGGGAAAATGAGTTTTTGGACCCCCCCTTTTTCTCGGTCCTCGCTTGACGAATCACCTTAAAAATTTCCAGACTGCAGCTGAAGCGAGTGGCAAACTAGTTTTGAACATTTTGCACATATATATATATATATATATATATAAATATATATATATATATGTGTGTATATATAGATATAGATTCATTTTTTAAAATATAATACAGAAGTAGTCAATCTGTATAACATATATTATATATTAACATATAAATATAGAATATTAAACACATTGACTATTTCTGTATATTATTTTTGTTTATATACAAAACAAATATTTTACATAGATTAATATTCAGGCACTTATTCATTATTCACAAATAATGCAAAGATACATTTATTATAAAATGTATGATGTGTGTATTAAATTAATTGTGATATATATATATATATATATATATATAAAACAAAATATATATATATATATATATATATATATAAATATATATATATATATCTTGTCTCCACACAAAGACAAAGACATTTACTTCTACACAGACGCTGGTGCTGTCAATGGGCTGTGGAACCCATAATCAAGTATGCTACAAAATAAATAATAAAGTACACTCTTCCATGGTGTATGGTAGATCTATTGCGATGTCAACAGCGACACATTTCAGCTTTTTTCTCAAGTGTGTGTTCAATCCACCATAGAAAATAAATAGTGCAAACCAATCACTACCATAAAAACCACAGACAAAGGACTATATCATCAAATGAACCAAACTACAACATTAATTGTTAATCTTCATATCGTATCACTGACACACTATTCTGCTCAGGATACAACATTTTCTCAGGAAATAATTGGTATTATCAGAAGTCACAGAAAAGGTTTGAACTGCTGTGTTTAAATATGTATAAATTGCAACTAATCCACATTTTCAAATTAAATGTCACAATACACAATCATTTGATTTTCATAATATTGTCATCTGCATGCACCTGCTGTTTTAAATTTGCAATTTCTAAATATCATTATCGCCCAAGTGGGCCATATGTGTGACTGCATTTTAAGAGACCATCATAATAATTAAGAGCCCCAGTAGGCCATCAAAAATGAATACTTTTCGATGTACAACAAATTGTAATTGTATACCATGCCATCACTATGTTAAAAATGGGCAAAAAATTAACACTAATATTCAATATTGCAATTATAGCAATTATTATTCAATATTATATATCCATACCACCCAAAAAGAAAAAAAGATAAAAAATCTATTTTTTGAACCAAATTGATCCATCGTAATATACATATTGTTTAATACATGCATGACAGTTATGATTACATTGAATAGTTTCTTAGAACAAAACAACACCATTGTGTATTTCAAGCATTTAGTCTAAAAGTGATCACAATAAATATATAGTCATCTAAAAATATATGCACGCATATATACATGTGTAGCTATAAGTATAGATAACAACATATAGATATAAATCTTTGCAGCAATGATTGTGGCTAGTGGCCACATGTGCCGTCTGGTGCAAAGCAAAAAAAACATTTTATCTATGAGCGTGGTACTATGTTCATGCAAGAGGTTTTTAAATGTTAGTGTGTGCCACTCACTTAAAAAAAAAAATGCACCTTTAGCATCAGAGAGTGTTTGCAGTTGCGTCCAATGTCTTTTTTTTAAACTGAGTGTGGGCATGATGTAATAATTATATCGCAGGGTTCATTGAATACAGCGCTGAGTGCACCAGTGGCCAGGGCTCAGCGTTATCAATATTTCGTGCAGGGCAGCAAACAACTTGCTACGCTGCTCCCTGCACAAAATCAATCCTCTGAGGCAAAGGCCACACCAACCCTTGACAGAGTACAGTAGTGGTGCATGGTGGCACCCTGCCAGGGAGGATGTAGGAAATTATGAATTTAGGAAAGCAGTGGAACACAAGCAGATGATACTCCCAGGATTCTGTAACAGTGAGTGCTACGCAGGTACTTCCTTGAGCTTCTTTAAGGCATGATTATCAACTCATCATCTCACTCACTTTTACAATGGTAGTATATCAGGGTTGTTGAATAACTTGCATTCTTCTCTGTAGCTTTATGTAGTTCCTAGTCCCTTATGTGCAGTACACAAAGGGGTGGGGGATTCACTCCTCCCTAATTTGACTTGATGTATCAAAAGGTAGGGCAGTAAAGAAAAGATCATTCTTTGGAATGCATGAATAGTTAAAAATTGTATTGTTTGAGGTGTAAGATTATGAAACAAGGAATAGGCTATCAGATTGAAAATGTACAATGCTGTGTCTGCCAAAACATTTTCAGTGCAGAGTGTTTTTCATCTTCGTTCTTAAGCAATAGGGCATCTGGGCCAGCTGCCACCAGCACTGTGGTGAGTTTGACTGGTAACACCAACAGCACCACGCCCCCAAATGGTGGTGGTGCCACCTATAAGTATTTTTTATTCTTCACTATTAAAATTATTCCCTTGATTACACTTACAATTTTTTATGATGGATGTTGGTTGTTATCCCCGCATTTCCCTGTGTTTATTCTATATTTCCTGTTTCTGCAGCTGTTGTTCTCCTGTCTATACCTTTTTTCTGCTCCCTTATTTCATAAGCTTCCCCTTGCTTACATGTCTTGTTGTGAAGTACTAAGAGGGCAAAGATTTTTGGTAACGTAAAGAGGATCACACAGCCAGGCCCAATTAGTACTCTAGTCACCAACCATGCTGGCAGTTTTATTGGTCAAACTGTGAAAATCTAGAGGGGCAGAGACCGAGTTGTGATCATGGTCATGGGCACCCAATGTTGTTTTATACTAGCGGTTTCCATGCAAGTGCAGCATGGCAGGAGTGAGATACCACAACCAATACCATATGTCTTTTGCATTCCCTCTTGGCCCCTAACTATTCATAGCCTTACCTTATGCCCTTCCCTTATTCCTGAATCACAAACTGAATTCCTAAACCTTCATTAGTAGAAAATGTTTTTGCTTGACTTTATGGCTACCTCTTTTTTAAAATGTTGTTGAACAATAACACAAACCTCCCACAGTGATTATTTTTGATAGATGAAGATACTGGTAGATAGCTAACCTAACTGTAGTAAGGTATTGCTGTTGTACATTTGCAAAGTAAATACTTAGGTGGCTATTTGGTATCTAAAATTGGTGCATTATGTTTTTCACCAGGCTCAAAGACCACCAGCAGTGCAGTCACAAAAGGGAAGTCAGTAGGGGTTCAGGCAATCCAAGGAGAGGGACACGTACCCAAGGTGGCAGGGACAAGCGATAAATCACCTTGGTTTCTTATTGACAATATTGTATTGGTTCAGTGAGGCAAACATCCACCCATCATCTAGAGTATAGTCCCTACCCTCAGCATTGCACCACCCAAAACTGAAGCACAGTGTAATCTAGTCCTGCTGCTGCAGTGAGTGCGGACATGGAAATCATGTGTGTCGTCCGTTGTACAGTGTCATGACAGAACTAAGTCTGCAATCACAAACCACAAACCAAAGATAAGGTGTGTTTCCCATTGCCGACTCCGTCACCTATTAGTTCTTCACTTCATCATTCTGTCTTTCTGTCCAAGCCTAATTAAAAAAGGAAATGCTATCTTGCCATGTGATGTCTGTGTCAGATTTCTCTGCCCAATTGAAGTTATATTTTATGTCTCCATTACAGATTGAGAATTCCAATATTTTTCCTCCTATTACTCAATGTGACTAAGAAGCATAAAAGTGGTACAGGATCAGTGGCACCCAACCATTCCATAGCTAAACCTCGACCTATCCCAATTCCCATAACTTACCTCTCTATTGACTAATATTACCCATTGCCAAGTGTAGGTATTTCTTAGGAACAGTATGTGTTAGAGGCCTGGGTGTAATGTGGGACTAAGGGTCTGATTTAGAGTATGACGGATGGGGTATTCTGTGACAAATAAAATATCTAGTTCACTGCATTAGAGTTCATCATATTCTTCTATGCAGAACTACTATAATGCCACAGACAGGATGTCCGTTTTCCACCAAGTGTGTCTCATCTGCCAGCCTCTATCAACCTAAGCCTATAACCTAGGTTTGGACTTAGGATAGTAGAATGGAGGAGGGAGTTGGAGAAGAGTAGGGCCATTGGAAGTATAAGTGTAAACATGCTACAGCGGAGCTGCCCCAAAAACATGCTAGAGAGTAAGCAGCATGGCTCTGTTAATCTTGCATAGTCAAGTATAAATTGTGCAGCATATGAGATATATACATATCTTTCTCATTAATGGCAGGTAATACATTTGTAACACACAAAGGTGGTCATTCCAACCTTGAAGGTAAAAGCCGCTTACCGCTGTCAGAAGACCGCCAACATACCGCCGCGGTAAACCGCCACGGTCATTCTGACCCACAACAGGCAAACCGCCAAAATACAGACATCCACAAAAGTCCGCCACACCAAAGGGCAGCGAGAAACTGCCGATGACCAAACCTCCACCGTCACACCAACAGAAATACGCCCACACTATCACGACACACGAATCCACGCAGCGGTCTTTCAACCGCGGTATTCTATTGGCGGTACACACCGCCGTGCTCAAAATACACACACATATACAAAACACATCCACATTGGACAATTCAAAATACACACACCTGATACACATACACACACCACTCCCACACACCCAATACATTATAAAACACACACCCACATCACTCACAAACCCCCACTTCTACAGAATCGGGACCACGCACTGAGAAAAAGAGAACTGAGCACCCAGACGCGCACTTTACTTTCACCCAGCAATATTTCCACGCACTTCACACAACACACCAATACACATCACCACACAATCCACCCCACACATCACCCACACCACCCCATGGCACCGCAACGACACCCCAGGTTCTCCGAGGATGAACTCAGGGTCATGGTGGAGGAAATTGTACGGGTAGAGCCACAGCTCTTCGGGACACAGGTGCAGCACACCACCATTGCCAGGAAGATGGAGCTATGGAGCAGAATAGTCGAGAGGGTCAACGCTGTGGGACAGCACCCAAGAAATAGGGACGACATCAGGAAGCGGTGGAACGACCTACGGGGGTAGGTGCGTTCAATGGTATCCAGGCACAACATCGCGGTGCAGCGGACTGGCGGCGGACCCCCACCTCCTCCCCCAGAATTTACAACATGGGAGGAGCAAGTCTTGGCGATCCTGCATCCTGAGGGCCTTGCAGGAGTAGGAGGAGGAATGGACTCTGGTAAGTCTCATCTTCACTACTTCATCCCCACCACCCCACCAGCATGCCAACTCATACCCCCACCCTCACCCTCACCCCCATCACATCCTGCACCTTGCAAATGTCTCACATCACAGCCCACCCATCCCAACACCAAGCCCTGCATACGACCACAAAGCATGGACACCCATCACCAAAGCATGCCCACTGCACATACCCATCCCCCACCAAATCACCGTCACAGAAGCCCCCACACAGGAATGCCAGCACTGGGGTACAAGGGCACCCACCCATTACACGCTATGGCACACACAAATGCAATATCCATACTTTTATACCCCTGCAGGACCCGAACGCCACGTCACCGCGCAGGAGGGTCCACAAATGTCCACTCCACCCCCAGAAGAGGCCCACAGTGAGGACAGCACCTCTGTCGACCTGGATCTAGATGACCAGCCCGGCCCATCGGGGACCTTGGGACAGTCGGTTCCCCTCAGACAGCCACAGCCCATAGCAGACCTTCCCGCCTCTGGGAACACCATCACAGCACCCACCCAGCGGGCCCATCCCTCAGTCCCCAGGACACGTCAATCAGCGGTGTGTCCACCACTACAGGGCACCCAGGTTAACCCCCCACCCCAACAACAACAGGGACCTGGGGGCAGTGGTAGTGGGCACACGGTCCAGGGGACAGAGGCACAGGGAAACAGGGGAACTGGGAGGGCTGCTGTGCGACAGGGGGGGGACAGGCCCAGGGAACCCACTCTCCACGAGGCCCTCTCCAACATCATGGGAGCCTACCACCACTCCCAGGAGACGATGTCGACGGTCCTGGCCAGGTTTCAGGAGATCCAGCTTCTGCAGGAGGAACAGTATTTGGGGTTCAGGGAGGAACTACGAAACATCAGTTCCGCCCTGGCCACCATTGTAGGGGCTCTGAATCAGGTAGTCACCACATTGCGGGACACTGTGGCAGGACAAAGGGCCCCTGACACTAGCATGGACCAAGAACTGCCTACCACCTCCGCCGGCGCTAGTGGACAGGAGGCCCCGCCACAGGACCAACAGGCCACCAGCACCCCACCCCCTGCAGAAGGAGAACCACCCCGCAAGCGGGCCCTGAGATCCAGGAAGAAGACAGAGTAAGATGCCAAGACCCCCGCCAGGAAAGGATACCTCCCTGATTGTCATCCCACTGTCCCACATTGACACCCTGTCCATTCTTATACTGCCCATGCTCCACTTTCCACAGGCATTTGGACATTGCACCTGTGATACTTATAGTCTGGACTCTGCCATGGACAATCCTCCACCATCACCCCTCACCGACTTGCAACCACCCACCAATATAGATCACTGAAATAAACAGTTATACGACCAAACAATCAGGAGTCTGGCTGTGATTTTGTACTAATGTCACAAAAGCCAACATACCACTGTCACGCAGCTGTAGTCCATGGGGAAACAAAGCAGATGTCACGCAGTATGGCCCACATCTCTGAAATTGGAAGGGAAAGTCACAACTCAGTTACCATACACAGGGGGAAAAGGTCAGACAGTAGAGAGGTAGTAGGGGTTAAGTATATGTAATATGACGGGTTGGACTCTTACCTGTGGGTCATTGAAAATACTGCTGTATTACTGTGTTCCTGTTGTCTATTTCGTCCTCTTTGGCTTCCTCTTCTTCACTCTCCACAGGCTCCACAGCTGCTACAACACCACCATCTGGACCATCCTCCTGCAGAAAAGGCACCTGGAGTCGCAAAGCCAGGTTGTGAAGCATACAGCAGGCCACGATGATCTGGCACACCTTCTTTGGTGAGTACAATAGGGATCCACCTGTCATATGGAGGCAGCGGAACCTGGCCTTCAGAAGGCCGAAGGTCCGCTCGATCACCCTCCTAGTTCTCCCATGGGCCTCATTGTACCGTTCCTCTGCCCTTGTCCGGGGATACCTCACTGGGGTCAGTAGCCATGACAGGTTGGGGTAACCAGAGTCACCAATTAGCCACACGCGGTGCCTCTGGAGTTGACCCATCACGTAAGGGATGCTGCTATTCCGCATGATGTAGGCGTCATGCACAGAGCCAGGGAACGTGGCATTAACATGGGAGATGTACTGGTCTGCCAAACACACCATCTGTACATTCATCGAATGATAACTCTTTCTGTTTCTGTACACTTGTTCACTCCTGCTGGGGGGTACTAAAGCCACATGGGTCCCATCAATGGCACCTATGATGTTGGGGATATGTCCAAGGGCATAGAAATCACCTTTCACTGTAGGCAAATCCTCCACCTCAGGGAAAACAATGTAGCTCCGCATGTATTTCAGAAGGGCAGACAACACTCTGGACAACACCTTGGAAAACATAGGCTGGGACATCCCTGATGATATGGCCACTGCTGTTTGAAATGACCCACTTGCAAAGAAATGGAGTACTGACAGCACCTGCACTAGAGGGGGGATCCCTGTGGGTTGGCGGATGGGTGACATCAGGTCTGGCTCCAGGTGGGCACACAGTTCATGAATAGTGGCTCGGTCAAGCCTGTATGTCAGTATGACATGTCTTTCCTCCATTGTCGACAGGTCTACCAGCGGTCTGTACACGGGAAGATTCCTCCATCTCCTCGCATGTCCCAGCGGACGGTGCCTATGAAGGACAACAGCGAGCACAGAGTCAATCAGCCCACAGGTACGTAACCACAGTTTGCACAAAACACGATTCCCAATGCATTGAATGGTTTGTATGAGTGTTGATGCAAGGCCTAGGTATGTGTGACGCAGTTAAAAGTAAGCCATGTGGGCCCTTGAAATGGCGGCTGCCTGACCTGTGAAGTGTGACAATGGGATGTGAGGTCAATGCGCTGGCGTGGCACACCGTGGCGGTAGGCGGTCACAGACTGCGGCGCAAAGCAGCATTGGTTAACATTGAACCCTATGGGTCTCAGGAGCCAATGACGATGTGCGCCGGCGGTCGCGGTACACACCGCCGCGGTACGCACTGCCGCTGACGTGACTGCCATTTTCTATCTGCTTAATCACTCGATACCTGATCTTCGACAGGAGAGGACCTACACTGCAAGTGCTGCTGTGACCTCGGTCTGGAAGAGACAATGGCTCATGCGACTGGGGAAAGGGCCCCTGCCTTCACTGCTCAGGAATTGGAGAAACTCGTGGATGGGGTCCTCCCCCAGTATGTGCTACTCTACGGACCTCCAGACCAACAGGTAAGTACAATGGGACCATGCTTTGGGGGCAATGCCTGTGTTGAGTCGGGTGGATGAAAGATGGTGGGCAGGGGAGCGAATGAGGCATGCATCAAACGACGGATGACAGGATGTGCCACATGGCAAGGGTAGGGATTGGGGGCCACTCACATTGAGGGTGCAGAAGGTGATGACTCTTTTTCTCCCCCTGTACATTTCACATAGGTTAGCGCCCACCAGAAGATAGACATTTGGCGTGCCATCGCCAAGGACATCCGGGCCCTGGGGGTCCACCAGAGACAGGGCACCCACTGCCGGAAGAGATGGGAGGACATCCGACGCTGGAGCAGGAAGACGGCGGAGGCTCAGCTGGGGATGGCCTCCCAACGTGGGAGGGGTGCCAGTCGGACTTTGACCCTCCTGATGTCCCGGATCCTGGCGGTGGCCTACCCCGATTTGGATGGGCGCGTGAGGACATCACAGCAGACACAAGGGGGTGAGTACAACCTCATTCTGCTGACTTTGCGCGCAGTGGAGGTGTCTGGGTGGGGGAGGAGGGCTGTGGCTATCCCTAGGCCAGGGCGATTTCTGTAGTCTAGGCCCCTCCGTAAGGCATGGCCCTGTGCCCCGCCCCCCACCTCTGTAGGGTGCCAAGTACAGTTATCCATGGCCCTGTATCATCTATGTGTGCAGTTGTCGTCCATAGGCTTGTAGGCCATGTCCCACGGATTGAGTAGTGGACCCCAAGTGCGCGGCGTAGTGCAGGGGGCTTCTGTGTCTGTCCTCTCCGCCAACGGTGTCGCCAATGCATGCACTCAACATGTCTTTATTCCCCCCCCCCCCCTTTATTGTGGTCTTCCTGTTCCTGTGTGCATTAGCATCATCAGGCGGAGGAGAAGTGGCATCGGAGCACGAGGGAGCTGCATCCCACATGGCCCTGGAGGGCCATGCAACGGATTCCGAATACACCAGTGGGACGGAGGGCGAGGGGAGCTCCACAGCGGGGACACGAGCGGACATAAGTGACGCGGACTCGTCCTCTGAAGGGAGCTCCCTTGTGGTGGCGGCAACATCCGTGCCCCCCGCAACAACAGGTACAGCCGCCACCAAGCGCACCAGCACCGCCCTCCCAGCAGCCCCTCAGCGTTTGGCCCGTGCCTGCTCATCCAGGAAGGTGGGCATCTCCTTCGCCCCAGGCACCTCAGGCCCTGCCCCTGTCACCCCTGCTGCCCTCAGTGAGGTCATTGACCTCCTGAGGACGCTCATTGTTGGGCAGTCTATCCTTTTGAATGCCATCCAGGGTGTAGAAAGGGAGGTGCACCAGAGTAATGCATACCTGGAGGGCATTCATTCTGGTCAGGCTGACCATCAGCGATCGTTCCAGACTCTGGCCTCAGCACTGATGGCAGCCATTGTCCCGGTCTCTAGCCTCCCCCCTCCAACTTCCTCCACCCAGACCCTATCACCTGTACCTCTGCCTATCCCAGACACACCATCAGACCAGCCTGCACACACCTCAACACCCAAGGGAAGCTCATCCAGACATAAGCACCACACATCACACAAGCATTCACACAAGCAACATCCACATACAGACATACCAACACCCACTGCCTCCACTGTGTCCCCCTCCTCCTCGTCTCCCTCCTCCCTCCCTGTCATGTCTCCACTCACACTTGCATGCACAACATCTTCAGCCACTACGTCCATTACCAGCACACCCACCAGAACCCCCCGCACACGTGCAGTCACCACCCCCACTACCATTTACACGTCCCCTGTGTCCTCTCCCAGTGTGTCTGTCTCCCCCTCTTCCAAGATACACAAACGCAGGCAGCCACCCACCCAACAGCCATCCACCTCACGACACCCTCCAGCCCAAGCACCTGCATCCAAAGACACCAGACTTAAAACTTCTACAACCACAACTTCTACAACCACAACCTCTTCCTCCACTCCCATACCCACTACACCTACCCGTCCCACTGGTCCTAAATTGCTATTCCTGTCCAAACTTGACCTCTTTCCTACAACTCCCCCACCCCGTCCATCTCATAGGACTCCAGTCAGCACCTCAGCCACCACAAAACCGGGCCCTGTGATGACAGTCTGCCATGGACTGTGGAGTCCCCCACCCTCAAGGGCAGCCAGTTCAGTACGGAGCCAAGGCACGGGCAGCCCACCCCCGGAGAAACACCCGAAGATAGTCAGCGGCCGGCGCGAGCGGGTGAAAACGCCAGGCACTAAAATCCCTACCATGGCTCCGGCACGAAGTGTGGAGACAGGTGGCACACCGCCCAAGGTGGGGAAGGGCCACAGGCGAACAGGGAAGGCTGGGAAGGGCAGCACGCCCGAGGAGACCGCCATCAGCCCAGCTGGCCAGGAGGGCCCCGCCAGCCCCATCCCAGGTGGGCAGGAGGACACCAACAGGCCCGGTACTGCAGACCAGGAAGGCCCCGCCAGCCACCTGACAGATGAGCAGGAAGGCCCCGCCAGCCACAGGACAGGTGGCAAATGACCTGCACGCCATGGCCGGATCCGTTGAACTGGGCCCTTTCACTCAAGCACCGCTGAACTGGGCACCGCCGTCTCAAGCACCGCTGAACTGGGCACCGCCGTCTCAAGCACCGCTGAACTGGGCCCCACTGTCTCAATCACCGCTGAACTGGGCACCGTCGTCTCAAGCACCGCTGAACTGGGCACCGCCGTCTCAAGCACCGCTGAACTGGGCCCCGCCGTCTCAAGCACCGCTGAACTGGGCACCGCCGTCTCAAGCACCGCAGAACTGGGCACCGCCGTCTCAAGCACCGCTGAACTGGGCCCTTTCACTCAAGCACCGCTGAACTGGGCACCGCTGTCTCAAGCACCGCTGAACTGGGCCCCGCCGTCTCAAGCACCGCTGAACTGGGCACCGCCGTCTCAAGCACCGCTGAACTGGGCACCGCCGTCTCAAGCACCGCTGAACTGGGCACCGCCGTCTCAAGCACCGCTGAACTGGGCCCTTTCACTCAAGCACCGCTGAACTGGCACCGCCGTCTCAAGCACCGCTGAAGTGGGCCCCGCCGTCTCAAGCACCGCTGAACTGGGCACTGCCGTCTCAAGCACCGCTGAACTGGACACCGCCGTCTCAAGCACCGCTGGCCCATGCGCGGCTGGGGCAGGCCCGCATCTGTGTCGGGCAGGGCTGCACGAAGCACTCTGGGCACCAACCCCCCTCCAGAACCAGTGGAGACTGTCATCCACTTGAGAGACTGTGGCTTTGCACTCCCCAGGATGTTACAGTGGGAAACCCACCCACTGTAGAGACTTGTGAGACTGTGGCTTTGCACTCCCCAGGATTGAACAGTGGGCAATCCACCCACTGTAGAGACTTGAGAGACTGTGGCTTTGCACTCCCCAGGATATGGCAGTGGGCAAGCCACCCACTGTAGAGACTTGAGAGACTGTGGCTTTGCACTCCCCAGGATTGAACAGTGGCCATGGAGGCCCCTCGTGGATCTGGCGTCGTGCACTCATCTGGCTGAGGTGCCCCCCTTCCCTTCCCCCTGAGGTGCCTGTCGTTTTCCTATCTGATGCCCCTGCAGTGTTCTCTCCGTTGGAGTCAGGTATCCTGTGTGGGCTTTGCCCATGTGATTTGGGCCCAGTGGTCCACGGACAATGCCTGCTACAATGCTCGGACTTGTACATATATGTTTCTAAGTGTTTTTGATGTGTAGAAATATATATATATAATTCAGCCACTATTACAATATATTCCAATGTTTAGAATCATTTCCTTTTGTCTTTGCTTTCTTCCAGGGGGTTTGGGGGGGGGGGAATGGTGATGTATTTCTATGCATTGATGTGTGTGTTGTAGTGGGTGAGGGTGGGGGTGGGTTTGTCGCGTATGTGTGTGCCCGTAATATTTTCTCCTCCCCCCTCCCCTGTGTCGTAGGTGCAGTACTCACCGTTGTCTTCTGCGCCGGCGTTCGTGCTCCTGGTAGAGGAGCAGGAAGACAATCGCTGGGAGGATGTGGAGTTCGGGTTCCATGCTGTCCTGATTCCTCGTGGGGTGTATGGAGGTGAGCGTTTTCCGTTTGAAATGGCTGTTTCCGCCGTGTTTTTATCGGCGGGGCTACCGCCCCGGAAAAGGTGGCGGATTGGTGTGTTGTGATAGGGTGGGCGGTACATTGTCTCCCGCCTGTCTGTTGGCGGTGACCGCCGCGCTGTTTGTTTGTCCCGCCGTGGCGGCCGGTGTGTTGATGTGGCGGTCTCTGTTGGCGGTTTCCGCCAGGGTCGGAATTCCATTTTTTTTACCGCCTGCCTGTTGGCGGTTTAGCCGCATCTTTAACACCGACCGCCAGGGTTGGAATGACCCCCAAAGTGTCTGTTCACTTTCACATTTTGAATTGACTATGTTGATTTTCAGGCTTAATTATTCTGTGCAGTCAATGATATAATTGATTACATAGGAATGATATGAGGCATGGGCAGGAAGAGCATGGCCCAATCTGTGTGACTATGCCATCAATCATCACATCCAAATTAAATTCCAATGGCACTAGGGGAACAGCAATGTTCTGCTTCTGTATTGTACCAATTTGTATGAGTATAAACAAGTGTTTGAGCTGAGCATCACATTTTGACTTTTTCTATTACGTTAATCTTACTTTCTTGATATAGCTACTCCTGCTGCTGGTGACTGCCAGTAACAGGTGTCTATTCCAACAAGGTAGGAGATAGCCAGCCGGCTCAAGAAGCAGCAGTTGAAGGCAATGGCTGTGGAAGATGGAAGGAAGAGGAAGGAGGAAGAGGCACACGCCTTAAGTTCTGTGCAGTGCCAGCCAGGCCCACCCCCAACTCTGCCATGCCACCATCACCACCATCCACAGCCAGGGTCCACTACAGCTCCTACTACCACCACCAGACTCTACTCCTCGGACTCAACACCTTGCCTCCTCCAACACGTCCTACAAAATATGGCACACCTCAATTGTGACAGCCCACCTCATATGCGAGACGGCACTGCTCCAGCATGGGCAGCAGAACTTGGCCCAGGAATGACCTCAAGGCCCTTTTTTATTGATTTTTTGTTTTGGTGGTAGGGCATGTTGTGGGTGGAGAGGGTGGAAAGGGCAGAAAGTTGGGGAAAGGGTTTTCAACGTTGGACTTTTAACTTTTGTGACATTTGTTGGCTTGGAAGTGGGTGGGCCTCTTCTGGGGAGAGAGGGTGGGTCCTAAATTAAATGGGTTTTATTTTTTTTTCTTTATCTGTCTTTTTATTGCTTGTTGGCATAGTATAGCATTGCTGAGTGTTACTGTTGACACAATAGTGCGACATGGAGTCACCCTCTGAAATTGTTGCACAATTATCCATTGACTTTCCATACCTAAAGTCCCTTGCCATGTATGTATTCTTCAGTAGCTTACTTACCTCTTCCTACCAGCAAGTAATTTTTTAGGTCGATAAATAGCATATCATCATCATCATCAAATCTGTTGTGGAAGGAAATTAAGGAATGACACAGTTCAGTCAAATGCATTGCAAACAGTCATTCAGCCCAGGAGACCCAAATATTATCTCATTTTCCTGTCATTTGGGTTTGAAAACTACAAATTAGTGAGGAGTGAACCCACACAGTTCCAAAGATATGATTTGTAATAGAAAATGCTACTGTATATAAAGGCCAAATTGGGCTGTGCATCTGCATTTTTCTTGGAATGTCTGTATTTGGTGTATGGCTGAACCAGTCCAGTAGGATAACCAGGCGTGTTGGAGCTTATGTGCAGAAGAATAGAAGGCTTGTGGATTGGAAAACTGCAAATGTCAATACTGTATAGTCAAGAAGAAGAGTGGCAAGTTTCATGAGGTGCGGATGAGTCAGACCAAGAGGCAGAGCAAGAGCATATGCTGCTACCATGCAATCTCATGATGACTCATGTGTGATTACCTGAGAAGTGAGAACAATTTTACAACCAATCCAAGACAAGTAGCTGCATGTACCTGGATGATCAGTCTCACAAGAATCATAACATTTAGCAGAGTGTTTTCATCATGTGACATGTCTATCTCTCTACAGGTACAGTGCCCCACCACAACCACATAATTAGGGAGTTTAACACTTGAGTGAGCACACTACTCAGTATTTCCTAAATTAACAAAGCTCTCTCCAGTCATATGGCTGAGTAGGCCTTTTTGAGTCATTTTGGTTTCTCTTTGAAGTAGATAACTTCCTTCTCTGGCTGTTGAGGTAGTCCCGCCCTAAGTCTGACTCAGAATCTGGGCTCCGTCAGACTCTCAAGTCTTGACCCAAATGAGATTGAGAGAGATACTGTATAGCACACAGTTGCAGATGAACAAGAAGAGCAAAAGAGTTTTAGAGTTTTGTGTAGATTGTACTTGTTAACTAAACTGACTGGTCTCTGAATAACCTGCAAAAAAGTACAGCAAGGAGTGGACCACACAGTTAAATGTGAAAGGGTCAATCACCTTCAGGCAGAATCACTCATCAGTCCTCAGACATTGCAAATTGTCAAAACTAGGTTTACAAGTATTAGTTGAACAACACCTTCACTGTCTTCTACCACATCAATCATCATCACTCACAATCAATCAATATGATGCAATAGTTCGAATTCAAGCATGGTTGTACACATTTTCCTACTGTATCTCCTCTTTTCCAGTGGAAGCAACACACTGGCCGTCTTTTAAAATAATGATCTTTACTGGGGCAGTCCAGCTAGGAAATGAAAAAAAGGATAAGGATGAGACAGACACAGGCATTGTATTTATGTCCTTTAAGTGAATGGGGAGACTTCTTATATGCACCCTGGTCCAACTGCAATCCGGCCATGCATGTGAATCAATGGTGGGGTTGCATATGTCAGACACCAACTATATAAATGTTGCTCTAGCTACATCCATTTTTTTGGCCAAGCAGTTTGATGATAATGAGAAAGTTCTACTGTGGCCTACTCAGTCAGGGAACTAGAGTTCATCCTCAATCTCAGGTGGTTTGCCCAGCAGTTGGTCAGCTAACGCACCTGACTCTGACTAATCACCTTCATCCTCCCCCTCTACTTTTTCAGGAACAGTGTAATCCTGGGGTGTTAGTTCGTTTTAATACTGATCAAACTCTCTATATTTTGAGGGGAGAGACTGGTCCTTCTGACTGTGACAACTGCACCAGTTGCACTGAACACATGCACATGGCTACCAAACAAGGCAGATCCTTTATTGCAAGCCTGCTTAGCTCTTGCCATTGGGACACCTTCTTACATCAACAGACCCATGGTCTTTTCTTTGATCCAGGTAGACCACTTTTTGGTCATTCAGATAGTCTTGGATCATCCTCTGAAGGGCCACTGGTGTTGCCACTTGCTGGACCTCTGTTGCCTTCACCTCTGCACTTGACTTGAGTTGTGCCACTTGAAACCAAGCCATTGTAGTGGTTGGGTCAGTGTCTTCTGTTGCTAGTGTTGTTGTTGTTGCTGGTGTTGTTGCTGCGAGACAACAGTACTGCCCTCTCTGGAGGTTGAGGGTGCATATCAGACCTTTTGCCCAGGACTTTAACTTCCAGCTGTTCTTCTTCCAGGTCTCTGACATGCTCAACAATCACCTCTTGTATAGTGAAACAACCCTTCTGAAAAAGGAATGAAAGTGGCTAGTATTTTAGTACCGTGGATCGAGTACTATGTGTAGGAGGCTGGACTGGCTTGTATTGAGTACCTAGGGGTACTTGCACCTTGCACCAGGCCCAGTTATCCCTTATTAGTGTATAGGGTGTCTAGCAGCATAGGCTGATAGATAATGGTAGCTTAGCAGAGGAGCTTAGGCTGAACTAGGAGACGAGTGAAGCTCCTACAGTACCAGTTAGTGTCATATGCACAATATCATAAGAAAACACAATACACAGATATACTAAAAATAAAGGTACTTTATTTTTATGACAATATGCCAAAAGTATCTCAGGTAGTACCCTCAGTATGAGGATAGCAAATATACACAAGATATATGTACACAATACCAAAATATGCAGTAATAGTATTGGAAAACAGTGCAAACAATGTATAGTTACAATAGGATGCAATGGAGACACATAGGGATAGGGGCAACACAAACCATATACTCCAAAAGTGGAATGCGAACCACGAATGGACCCCAAACCTATGTGACCTTGTAGAGGGTCGCTGGGACTATTAGAAAATAGTAAGGGTTAGAAAAATAGCCCACCCCAAGACCCTGAAAAGTGAGTGCAAAGTGCACTAAAGTTCCCCAAAGGACATAGAAGTCGTGATAGGGGAATTCTGCAGGAAAGACACAAACCAACAATGCAACAACAATGGATTTCCAGTCGAGGGTACCTGTGGAACAAGGGGACCAAGTCCAAAAGTCACAAGCAAGTCGGAGATGGGCAGATGCCCAGGAAATGCCAGCTGTGGGTGCAAAGGAGCTGCTACTGGACAGTAGAAGCGTAGGTTTCTGCAAGAACGACAAGGGCTAGAGACTTCCCCTTTGGAGGACAAATCCCTCACGCCGTGGAGAGTCGTGCAGAAGTATTTTCCCGCCGAAAGACCGCCAACAAGCCTTGCTAGCTGCAAATCGTGCGGTAAGGGTTTTTGGATGCTGCTGTGGCCCAGGAGGGACCAGGATGTCGCAAATTGCGTCAGAAGACAGAGGGGGCGTCGAGCAAGACAAGGAGCCCTCTCAGCAGCAGGCAGCACCCGGAGAAGTGCCAGAAACAGGCACTACGAGGATGCATGAAACGGTGCTCACCCGAAGTCGCACAAAGGAGTCCCACGTCGCCGGAGAACAACTTAGGAAGTCGTGCAATGCAGGTTAGAGTGCCGTGGACCCAGGCTGGACTGTGCACAAAGGATTTCCACCGGAAGTGCATGGAGGCCGGAGTAGCTGCAAAAGTCGCGGTTCCCAGCAATGCAGTCTGGCGTGGGGAGGCAAGGACTTACCTCCACCAAACTTGGACTGAAGAGTCACTGGACTGTGGGAGTCACTTGGACAGAGTTGCTAGATTCAAGGGACCTCGCTCGTCGTGCTGAGAGGAGACCCAAGGTACCAGTGATGCAGTTCTTGGGTGCCTGCGGTTGCAGGGGGACGATTCCGTCGACCCACGGGAGATTTCTTCGGAGCTTCTAGTGCAGAGAGGAGGCAGACTACCCCCACAGCATGCACCACCAGGAAAACAGTCGAGAAGGCGGCAGGATCAGCGTTACAGAGTTGCAGTAGTCGTCTTTGCTACTATGTTGCAGTTTTGCAGGCTTCCAGCGCGGTCAGCAGTCGATTCCTTGGCAGAAGGTGAAGAGAGAGATGCAGAGGAACTCGGATGAGCTCTTGCATTCGTTATCTAAGGAATCCCAAGAGACAGAGACCCTAAATAGCCAGGAAAGAGGGTTTGGCTACCTAGGAGAGAGGATAGGCTAGCAACACCTGAAGGAGCCTATCAGAAGGAGTCTCTGACGTCACCTGATGGCACTGGCCACTCAGAGCAGTCCAGTGTGCCAGCAGCACCTCTGTTTCCAAGATGGCAGAGGTCTGGAGCACACTGGAGGAGCTCTGGGCACCCCCCAGGGGAGGTACAGGTCAGGGGAGTGGTCACTCCCCTTTCCTTTGTCCAGTTTCGCGCCAGAGCAGGGCTAAGGGGTCCCTGAACCGGTGTAGACTGGCTTATGCAGAAATGGGCACCAAATGTGCCCATGAAAGCATTTCCAGAGGCTGGGGGAGGCTACTCCTCCCCTGCCTTCACACCATTTTCCAAAGGGAGAGGGTGTAACACCCTCTCTCAGAGGAAGTCCTTTGTTCTGCCATCCTGGGCCAGGCCTGGCTGGACCCCAGGAGGGCAGATGCCTGTCTGAGGGGTTGGCGGCAGCAGCAGCTGCAGTGGAACCCCGGGAAAGGCAGTTTGGCAGTACCAGGGTCTGTGCTACAGACCACTGGGATCATGGGATTGTGCCAACTATGCCAGGATGGTATAGAGGGGGCAATTCCATGATCATAGACATGTTATATGGCCATATTCGGAGTTACCATTGTGAAGATACATATAGGTAGTGACCTATATGTAGTGCACGCGTGTAATGGTGTCCCCGCACTCACAAAGTCCGGGGAATTGGCCCTGAACAATGTGGGGGCACCTTGGCTAGTGCCAGGGTGCCCTCACACTAAGTAACTTAGCACCCAACCTTTACCAGGTAAAGGTTAGACATATAGGTGACTTATATGTTACTTAAGTGCAGTGTAAAATGGCTGTGAAATAACGTGGACGTTATTTCACTCAGGCTGCAGTGGCAGGCCTGTGTAAGAATTGTCAGAGCTCCCTATGGGTGGCAAAAGAAATGCTGCAGCCCATAGGGATCTCCTGGAACCCCAATACCCTGGGTACCTCAGTACCATATACTAGGGAATTATAAGGGTGTTCCAGTAAGCCAATGTAAATTGGTAAAATTGGTCACTAGCCTGTTAGTGACAATTTGAAAGTAATGAGAGAGCATAACCACTGAGGTTCTGGTTAGCAGAGCCTCAGTGAGACAGTTAGTCATAACACAGGTAACACATTCAGGCACACTTATGAGCACTGGGGCCCTGACTAGCAGGGTCCCAGTGACACATACAACTAAAACAACCTATATACAGTGAAAAATGGGGGTAACATGCCAGGCAAGATGGTACTTTCCTACACTATGGCACAGATATAGGCCCTCATTTAGGACATGGCGGGATGCACCGCCAAAAATTGTGCTGACGGTCAACGGAAGACTGCTCTGAACAAACATTGTGATATGTAATGTCTGTTATCCATTTGAAAATAAGATATTACGCTTAAATTGATATAAAATACCTGTTTGTGCACAATCTGAAACTGTTTCAGTTCTGAGTGACATGCCTCATACCTGTCAGCTGTACAGAATACAACGGAATTATGAGCCCCTTATCAATGATGTTTGAACCATTACAGTTGACTTTAACAGATTTGATTTTATTTTCTAATACCTATAACCTTGCACCCTCTGGGTTGCTAACACAACTATGATCAACTAGAGTGACTCTGAAACCTTTTGCAAGTCTTTTTGCCATTTATAGGAGACATATATATATTTGCCCCGTTCCCCGTATTTCAAATTGTGCTGCTTTTTAACTTGAAAATTGCTCCATGGTAAACAATGTAGATTTAATTTCATAATTCATTGGAACTGCTCATCATCAGAGCAGCGTTTTTGGATACCTGAACCTCATTTTTATATGTTAGAAAGCTGGTCCACTGACTGATGAGTCACTTTTTTCATCACCACCACCAGATAACTGATTTGTAAATGTTGCTGTATTCATATTTTTGCCAATATTGCAAATCACCATTTCTATCTTGTGGGCATTTATATTTCCACAACACAATTTCTTCAAAGCAATGGTTCTTTTTCCATGTCGCCCTATGGGTCGTGGGGCTCCTGATCAGTAATGATTTATTGACGACCCACTGTTCCTGTATTGAGGTGAGAACCTTTTCATACTCCCAGGAAAAGTTTTGAGATGTCCTCTTCTTGTTTTAGGCTAGTCTTCAAGTTTTTCCTCAATGAATTAATCTGTAAATTCAGCTCTTTTTGTAGTACTCATTCATGAACTGGGATCATTTATTTCACAAGGGAAATAAGAACTATTTTACTCATTAGATTTTTATATCCATGTTGGACCTGGCCCATTTTACACAGTCATCTCCAAACGTTATTCCTCCTTTCTCCTATTTTTTCTGACCTGCTTCTGTTGGCTTTTGGACTCTGGCCACTCTACCACTGCTAACAAGTGCTAAAGTGCATATGCTCTCTTTCTAAATTGTATTGGTGATTGGTGTATTCATGATTGCCATATTTGATTTACTAGTAAGTACCTAGTAAAGTGTACTATGTATGTCCAGGGCCTGTAAATCAAATGCTACTAGTGGGCCTGCAGCACTGATTGTGCCACCCACATGAGTAGTCCTGTAAACCTATCTCAGAACTGCCATTGCAGTGTCTGGGTGTGCAGTTTGGTACTGCCAGTTCGACCTGGCAAGTGTACCCACATGCCAGGCCCAAACCTTCCCTTTTGTTTCATGTAGGTCACCCCTAATGTAGGCCCAAGGTAGCCCCAGGGGCAGGGTGCAGTGCATGTAAAAGGTAGGGCATGTACTGGTGTGTTTGACATGTCCTCATAGTGAAGTACTGCTAAATTTGTTTTTCACTATTGCAAGGCCTTTCTCTCCCATAGGATAACATGGGGATTGAAGTTTCCCATTGGGAGCAGATAGAGATGTGGAGTTTGGGATCTCTGAACCCACTATTTAAAAATACATATTTTGGTAAAGTTGTTTTTGACATTTTAAGTTTTAAAATGCCACTTTTATAAAGTAGACATGTTCTTGCTTAACCATGCTGTGCCTCTGCCTGGCTGCTGAATAAATGTCTGGGTCAGGCTGACAGTTGGGCTGTTTGTGAATTCACTCTAGACAGTAACACAAGGGGAGCTGAGGTGTGTCCTGTATATCCTGATGGGTCTTCCCAGGCTAGAGTGGAGGGAGGAGCTGACACTTACACCTGAATAGGGCTGTGCCTGTCCTTACACAAAGCAGTCTCCAACCCTCTGGAGTGTGGCTGGGGCCAAGACAGGGAGAGGCAGGGTCTTGTGCACTACAAAGACTTTCCTTTTAAGTTTGCCTACTTCAAAGGTAAAAATAAGTATAAGTATTGGACTGCTGGCCCGACAACTTCAGAAAACGTCTGGAATGAGGACATTCTACCAGAGAGAAAAGCTGGATGCTTGGGAGGACCTGCCGCTCTGCCTGTTTCTTTGCTGTGCTGGCCTGCTGCTGCTACTTCTGCTCTGAAAGCGGAAGGACTAGACGTTGCTTTCTACATCCTGCTTTCCAAGGTTCTCCAAGGACTGGAACTGAGCTTGCCTCCTATTGTGAAGTCTCTGGGACATTAAAGAAGTCATCTGCCAGTGCCTGGGCTCTTCGGCTGAGAGACCTAACTTTGTAAGTGGTGCCAAATCCAGTCCCTGGGCCCGTAGAAGTGGAAGCTGGTAACCTGTGGGGAAAAATCCATGCACCGCTGTGTGTGCATCAGAAAAAGAAATCGGTGCAGCACCTGTCCAGCGGCTAAAAATTTGACGCAGCGCCTGTTCTCAATGCGGACCCTTCACACAGCATGTCAGAATTTTCCCCGCATCAATCCTGGGTGTCAAATCTTCAACATGGCAGCAAAGACCTGAGGCTGCGTGTTGGAAATCAACGCATTGTTCTCCTGCATTGGGGTAAAGAATCAATGCATCACCTACCTTGGGGGGAAAGAATCAACACATGGCCTCAACATGCGAGTAAGAAATGGATGCATTGCTTGCTTTTCTGACTCATCGCCTGTCCTGAAGCTTTATTTTTGACGCATACCAGGTACTTTGTGCTGAAACAATGCATCCATTGATTTCTATGGATTAAGAATGTTTTAACTTTGAAAATTAATATATTTTCTTATGTATGTTGGATCTTTGTCGTTTTGGCCCTGTTTTATTCAAATAAATATTGGCTATTTTTCTAAATTGATGTGGTGTCACTTTGCAGTGATTTCACTGTGTTAGTGTGTGTGTGTGTGTGTGTGTGTGTGTGTGTGTACACACACAAATACTTTACACATTGCATCTGAGTTAAGCCTGACTGCTTGTGTCAAGCTGCCAAGGGATTGAGCAGGGGTTATCTTATGTGTGTGATTCCCTTTCATTGACTAGAGCGACGGTCCCTACTTAGACAGAGTGTAAACTGACTGCCAACTTGAGACCCAATTTCTATCATACATTCTGAGAGATTTCACATTCTAATGGGATTGTGTGCATTTTCTATCTTCTGGAATATCTACTTATGTCTTGTCTAATCCCAAGTCAACCTCTTACAAATATTTGCACCTTTTTCATTTTTTACAGAAGCTGTTGCTGCTATATATATGATGCACATCTCACTGCTGCCCTGATGAAGACCGTATGCCTTGTGCGTATTTTGTAATTTTGCTGGAAACATCAATTATTAAATGGTTTCGAAAGTCCCTTTGGCTCTTTTTGTTGGACCATATCAACGACTTTGCAAAAACAGGTTTTCGTATCACAGACCATTTCACTATTGAAAGCCAACCCACCACCCTTGCTACATTTAAATAAGTATTGTAATGTATTACCTTGAACAGGTGCAGCACTAAAAACATTGCACATTTACACCACTTATGTAACATATATTTTTTTAGATTTTCTATCTTCAACTGTATATACCCCATCATATCACTCTGTTGCCTTTGGGCACTCATGTTCTATTTTTCAACACAAGGCAACCATTTTAATGGGATATGTGTTAAGTTCTGCTTTGCTTCATTTCTACTATTAAAATGGCCTCTCCGATCAGTGAATCATCTTATCAACTGTTTCCGCATCATGGCCCCTTGACCTCAGGAATGAGATTTAGTGATAGGCATGGATGCAGGGAGATCCAAAAGAAAGCTGTCACATTGCCGGGTACCAACTACACCACTAGTGTCTTATTGGGATATACATAATTTGCTAGAGGGCAAATAATGCTCCAGGCTAATGCCTCAACCCTCGAGGCACTTGTTGGAATGTGCAATGATTTTCTCTTCAGAACAGCCTGTAAAATTGTGCATATTAAGTCCTAGATTTGAAAAATTAGTTTCTAAAAATAAATCAATATTTAGGTGGGTCTCTTCCCTTCGAAAGGCCCGCATAGCAGACTGGGCCCGTAGGCCCGCTGCTATCCGTGTACAGTTACATATCCGGCATTAAACATTCCAGAGGGCTGCCTGTACCGCAACAAATGAAAGTGCCTTTGACACATATTTCATGTTCAAATGTCATCCGTATTGACTCGAGTCCCAGTTCCTGCCTGTTTACTACACTGAACATTTTAAAGACACCCCCGTCAGTTGCACTTAGACAAAATGAAATTGTAGCTCAGAGCACATGAACCCTGGAGCAAAACACTGCTCTTCCCAGCAGATTATTTCCGCTTTTGGCTGTGAGCCTTTAAAACCATACAATATCACAGATATATAGGAGACTGGATGCAAATTCCCTGCGCAAGATGGTATTTAAAACGAAAGCGATCCAATTTGGCGCCAAACTGCTACTCAGCCAGCAGTTTCCCTCTTTTGTTGGGAACAGGCTCGCATTTTGACTAATTGTGATTAAATGCTGTTTACTACGCCGTTCTTTAAGACACGACTGCAATAAGGGTGTTTGTCAAACTGAAATAGCAGCAACGCACTAAATCCCGAACATCTGCACATGGCGCGCCGGCGTTTGCCAGAGTTTATTGACAATAATTTTGATACATACACAGAGGGCTGTGGAAGGCTGAACGAGTGTTTTTCAGCTGCTCCAATTGTTTATTCAGGTCGTTTCTGTTTCAGTTAATATCTTTTAGGGATTTTTTTTTTTGCTTTCTGTTGTATCTTAAAGTGATCGCTAATGTAAAGTCATAAAAAATCGGATATGTGTATCCCCTTGAGGTACACGAATCTGGCGACGACAATGGGGTGGGGGGATGGGGCGGTGGAAGAAGAGAGTGTAGAATAATTAACTTTCTTTTATGAATACATTTTCATGGTGTGATTTTTACTGAACTCTTGAGGAAAGACCTCCAAATCTATTTAAATTCGTGTAGAATAGCAAGTATGGTGTGTGCAACCTTTACTATATTTGCTCATATTTAACAACAAGAGATGAGGGTACTTCATGACTTTGGGCCTGATTTTGGGTTTGGCAGAGGGGTCACAAAAGTGATGGATATCCCGTCCACCGAAATATAAATTGGGGCTATAGAAGAGGGGTAAAAGCAACAAACATGTACATTGTAAACACATGGGCCCTTTTTGACGCAAAAGCGGCGCCAACTTGCAAAATACAATTGTATTTTGTAAGTTTGCGCCGAATTTGCGTAAAAAAGCGGCGCAAATGCGGCGCTAAAAAAGTATAAATATGGGCCTTGGTATTTAGTGGCAGCAAGCAGTGAATGAAAGTATAACAAGCCCTAACATCCAAAACCCCTTCTGTCACTTAGGTTGAGGTAATAGTGCTATAAAAATGTAGAGGGGATGAATTCCCAAACAAACCCGCCACCTCTGTCCAGGAGTATGCAATGCCTAGTCCAGACCTTCCGTGAACAGTAACTACATACTCACTAGCTTTAAGAAAGAAGCCCACTTCTGGCAGCCCCATAGGCAGCAAATAGTGCCTGACTTTTTCGAAAGGCGTCAGAATGGGGAAGCTAAATGAACAAGTATCCCCACAAGTATCAAGGTGGTGGAGAAGAACCTTGCCTCAGTAGCAGCCAATGGATCAATGTTGCGGAGGCAATTTTCAGAATGGGGGTGCCGACATTAATATCACATGAACTGAAATCATAGGGGTTGTGAAAATTCCAAGTGTCATACAAAGAACAAGTGTAGCAAATAAATGACGCCCAGCAGCAGAGTGGTAAGTCTGTAGTGTGTAACCGGTGGTGCATTTTGGAACACACTGTTGCAATTATATTACTAAAGCATGGTGTGACAGCGGTCTGTGAATTATAGACCAAACATTTTCCATTTAAATGGATAAAAATAAATGCAGTTTTTATTATACTACATAGCGCACAAATAATAATGAATATAATTTTTTTGGCATTTATTTACCATTTGCAAATCACCATGTAAAGTGCCTTGCTTTGCTTTAATAGTATTAACATCTTTGTATCCATCACACTTTAGAATTACAAATAAATCAGTCATTTGTGATTTCTTAACTGGTGATAGATTCTGAAATATTTATACAGTTCATATGCAAGTATTTCAATGTTGTGTATTAGAAAGAAAAAACAATATCCTACAGCCTTACCTTTCACGCTCCCTGTACCACAAGAAGACTGTCAGATAATTCAAGTAACAAAATCCTCTATTTATGCTGCCAGAGAAAGAAAAGTAAACACCAAGCCAAAAACGTAAACACCATGGCTTAGGCAACAGATTGTCAGAAGTCATAGTCTGACATTTGACCTCTGTCTTTGAACTCACAGCAAATGTGACAAGATGAAAACAAAATGTAAAGACATTGTTATTGCACATTCACCTTCTGAACGCCACCACTGTTTTTTTGGGGGTGCTTCAGCACCCCTCCAACCATACCTCCCCAACCCCACCATGCAGTGGAAACAAAACTGGTAAAACCACCTCGAGTCTATTAGGTAGAGGAGCCTGCTTTAGACAGAATAACCTATATTCACCTGAATCACTAGTCTGTCTGAAAAAGATCTTCAATAAAGGGGATTTAGAAGAAATGGTTCATAACACTCCCAGTCTACTGACTGATATGGTGATAGCAACAAAAATGTTTTGCAAGAAAGAATTTTCATTGAAATAATAAAGTACAGAGTACAGCTTTCCTTAATTGCAAATCTCGGACTAGAGCATAGAATTTCACTTTCTTACTGTAGAAACTGGAGTACATGAGGAATGCCACAATCATGTGACTAAATTGACCTTTCAGCTGACACCAAGGCTGGAAGAATGCCTAATGTTAGCCACATTACTTCATTGCAGGAGGTTTCCATAAGGCATCTAAGAAGGAGCCCACTAAACTAGACAAACCTAGACTTGACTCCCACATGTATTATGGCTAATAGCCTGGATGCAAAAAACAGAAGAGACCTTTGGAATACCACTGGCGCATTATATTTGGAAGACTGAGTTAATTATAAATCCAGCACAGATCTTGTGCCATGTCATAACTCTGAGATATCAGTCTACTAATCAACTAATAATGGTGGTAAACACTAACTCCCAGAGTTATCAAGTCTTTGCATTTTCCCCGTGTAGTACAAGGCAATGCAAGGACAATGCAAGGTCTTCATTAGTATTTACAAACCCAGGTAAGGGGCAAATTATGCTACCGTCCATGGCTTTGCAAAGAAATGTAATGCAACACAGCTGCTTGGACTACGTTACATTTCAAGCTCGGAGGCATTCTATGGGTGGAGCACGTGAGTCCCCATGCATTTACCCATGGATTTTGGTGCAGTCCCAGATTTACTAAAGCTAGTGAGCCAGGGAATGTGTAAAAATGCTACACCTTCCCCAGTGAGGCATAATGAAGAGAAATTAGAGGAAAACGCCACAATGGTTTGTGCAGGAACCTGTCCCTTTCTGCACAAAAACAATCTTGCCCATAATGCAGGCACCCTTGCACTATGGTGCAAGTGTGCCTGTGTCCGCACTAGGCAGCACACAGTGCACCAGCGCAAGGAGAGGAGAGAAATGCTCCATATCTTGGTAAATATTGAGCATTTCTGCTCTCTCCCTCTGCTCGCTTCCCTTCACACAGTGCAGCAACTTTGTCTGCTGCTCTCTGTTGCATGGAAGATTAGTAAATATGCCCCTGAGAGCAATGTGGGCAGTGAAGAGCTCCTCTGGTGAGTCTAGAGGGATGCACCTACCACTGCATGGCTACAACCTTCTCTGAGCTGGGGACAATAACTATTTGATATTTTCTCATGCAATGCCTTACTATAGCCAGCACACAGAAGGCCTGAAAAAAAGCCACGTTTCACAATTAAGATCTCATATGATAGCACTCAACTCCCCCAATGAGGCACTTTAAAATTTCCTATGTTGTCTTGAATTTGGAGAAATTGGAGTGACCAATGCAGAGTGCCTGCCAAAACAGCAGACAGCCAAGGATGCAGTTTGATGGCTCTCTGTTGTATTATTCCCGGGTGCATCTTGAACCTTGCACCAATATACTCTGCATCCTGTGTTGGGAGTAGCTGAGATGTTTGCCATTTAGATGGGACCTTTGTGCATCTGACCCATTTTCTGCAAGTCCATTTAGGTTTGTACACTACTTGGTGCATGGTTTAGTCAGTCATCTAAGCAGGGACAAACCACACTCCATTGTCACCAAGACATACATGAAAACTAAAAATTGTGGGAAATAGTTCCTTCACAAGGCACACAAGCATTGATGTGTGCAGAGCCTGCTTTGCCTCTTTAGGAACTTTTCTCTTGAACTTTTCCAGCTTGGAAGCTGAGAGATTACTGTAGGAGAGGGAGCTGCTGACCAGATAAAGAGTTTACTTTTAACTGCTGTTGTAGGGCCTCTGCCATTTATGTTGCACGCCGGTAACATTTTCCAAAAGGACTTGGCTCACTCCAATTTTCTGCAACATTGTAACAAAGAAGCAAAAAAAAACACGAAAGTAACATTAGTTGAGTTGTAAAAATGCTTTCTTTTGACTAAAGGTACAAAATTTGCAGAGTCAAGAATTTTGAGCTTTCAAAAAACTTTGGTCAAAGTGTTGAGCCAGAGTATGCTTCACTGAACAAATTCCACCAAATTGATCAACTGACTGCAACAAAACACGTAATCAAGGGAATGGTCCATCTCTCTTTGGACATCCATACACTGGGCACTGGCCGAGCAAGTCCCTTCATTTCACTTTATACATCCATATGATCAGACTTTACTAAGATCTAACACACAATGTATCTGAGACTGTGGAGCCCATCTCATTTGAGACCTTCAGCTTTTTTCCTATGGGCTGATGTTTGCCCCTACCAAGCATATATATGAAAATGTAAATATGTTTGCCAAGAAACACACCTAGCTTCATACCAACTATGTGAACTCAGAGAATGATCTCTTTTGCTGCCTTAGACCAGGTCAGAAATCAGCGAAGACGCAGAGCAATTAATTCACAAACTCTGATTTTCTTCTGTTTAGTTAGAGTTGCAGCTCAGTCACTGCTCACATCAGTACTGTCTTCTCTATTCCATAGCCTGTCTGTAGGATTAATTGCACTAAAAAATCTTGCTTCACAATATCTTTAAACACCTAGGTTCACTGTAGGAAGGAAAAATAAGGCCTGCATATGCTGATTCACAATCATAATTTGCAGGCGTTTACACCTACAGATGGGATAGAATGTCAAAGGAAATATACCATTTACGACTGTAGGAGTAATAGTCATTACATGTCCTGCAAATCTGTATGGATCTGAAACTATAGGGATGCCAGTGCCTTATGGTTGAGTTAACCCACAAAAGCCATAAAAACTACACAAATTGAAGGAAAAAACTAGGATCAGTAGATTCTAACTTTTAAAAAATGGTCAGTAAGTCAGCAACTTGAAGGCTAAATTTCATAAATGGAGATGCCAGCCCATCTTTGGCTTTTATGTGGTGCTTAAATATTCAATGGAGAGTTCACTTTACTACCTATCAAGTAAGAACCCTAAGAAGGTTGATCCATGGGAGGGGTTGTCAGAACATTTTGAAATTTTTATGAGAAATATTTCTGTAATGACGTACAGGTAGAAATATACAATGTCTGAGAAAGTAGTGCATCACCATGCCTCCACCACCCTTAATACGGTGCAAATGGGAGGAAAGTTTCATGTGTATTGAAAGTAAACAGGGAGGTTATGTTGCACGATTGCGATTTCATGTCACTCACAATAGCCTTCCAGGACTTTTTGGGGGACGGGAGAGCACACAATCCGGTGCACACAACACATGATGCAGGGCTAGAGAACTGACTTGCTTGTATTTCCATAAAAGTGCCTGAAATGTGGATGGTAAAACTATGACAGGAGATTTGTTCAAGTAAGCCAGTGGGTGACTAACTAGTCTTAGGCATCCTACCTCTGTTTAAAATAAGGAACAGACACATATACCAATAAAGCAATGCAGATTGCATCTAATGAATATTTTTCTGATAGAGAAGAATAGCAAAAAAGTTACCTACAACGAACAATGTTGCTTCAATGTTGCATTTGTAACAGAGGAAGGATGGGTTCTAGCTCAGAGCAATATTCCAGCGGTTATTAGCCTTTTAACTTCTGCGGACCCCCTATTGAATCACTACTGGAAGGTGGGGGCTCAGACCTAAGCAATTTCTATGATTTGAACCTCAAAGAAATACACAAATATACATCAAACAAATACACAAATTCTGAAATATTTGAATAAATTCACATATAAAAAATGTACCAAATGAACATTTAATTTTTAATGGGAAGGTTGGAGCTTCTCAAAATGTGCTCTTATTAGTAGACTACAAAACAATTTGCTAGACTCGAGCTTATGACTTTGCCTTTGCTGTTTTGTTTGCTCCTAATTCAGGTTCTTTTTTTGTCAGCACATAACAATGCCTGAATAGAGGCCACTAATCGTCCACACTAAATTCTGTTTCCAATATTTGTGCTTTTCACCTGAATCAAGCTAAGGCTACCAAATCAATTTTTAGCCTCCAATTTCAAATTTCTTCACATTTACAGTAAATAATATCTAAAAATTACATTTTGCTTTAAGTACATGCACATATTTAATCTGCTAATATTTCATTTTGTCAACACACACAGACCCCAAGAAGGCATGAGGACATCGAGATAGGCGTGTTATGCTGCAACCCCTAAGGCCAAAGCCCCCCCCCCCCCCCCACTTCAGCCCTCCAGGGGGCCCAACAACACCCAGGGACTCCCTATTAAACCATAGGACAATAAATGTTTCTAAAATATATGAAACTCGGGGGGCTCTCATCACATGCTTCGGGGGCTCATTCATTGTGTGTTCCCCACTGCAAGCAATGCTATACTTGGCTACTTTCAAAGGCTTGATGCATGTGGTCCAGTGTCAGCCAGACTTACAAGCCCATCGTCAGCTTCCCTTGCACGCCCACCAGAGTTTTTCCATCAAAAATATCCTCTCTGCGCCTTCTTTGGATTTTCAATTGAGCCTTAAGTGTGATCGGTCTGACGCCCTGTTATGGCACAGATGGCGCTCTTTATCCACTCATTACAGTGCAGGGATCCCATGGCACCTTTCAACCAGCAAAGAACAGAAAAAACAAAAAATACAGCGTTAATGATGCTACCATAAATTGTTCCTCATTTTATTGCTTCAGCATCAGGAGGAAATGCCAATCAGCACAGACCTGAAAATGAGGCCACCAGCGCCGATTCTAAAGCCTGGGTTTTAATTTGAACTGTAATATGGCAATAAACAAAACGTTCTGAAACTATACATTCTGGGACTTTATTAAATAGCTCACACTCCACCAAAAAGCGTTTAATAGAATTCATGTGATTTGATGAGGCGTCGTTAACACTCAAATTTCCTTTTCGAAATGGGCTGCTGGGCGCCTTTCAACTGCACTTTCATGACCCACGGCGCATTGCATGTCCTATAGTCTCCATCCTGGAAATAAAGAATGAATAGGTTAATGTTAATTGATTTTTACATCGGGGCACTGGAAGTTTGAGCCAGGCTCGAGCCATATGCGGGGCTCTGGCTCAGCTCGAGGTCCTCTTGGACCCTCGAGCCCAAAGCGAGCCGAGCTGTCATGTGGCTCCTGCCTGCAACCCTCACTCTACTCTCGTGCACAAAGCTAAAAACTAAGCATTAGCATGTGAAGTTAAAAAAAGGACAAATAGACACCTCATTTAGTGGCTGATTTGGACAAAGTGAAACCATAAAATCTGGGACTAATCCCCAATTTTCTTCATTATCTCAAAGTTGCTGCATGTTAAAGAAATATGCTTCGGTTTTTTTTTAATATGGAAAAAACGTTCATATTTTGGGTGATGTTTGTTGCTTGATTTACATAGCAAACATGTCGGCTTGTGCAAGGGCTTTTAGAGCCAAACCGGACCCCTGGCTCGGCTCGGCTCGGCTCTCCCTGTTAATTTCTTGGCTCGCCTACCATTATGTGAGCCATTAGTGTCCTAGAAAGAATAGTTCCCTGAAGACCTACCCTACACTGTCTTCCTCTCCCATGACAAAACCTTCCACCTCCCCCTGCCATAGGGTATTGACATGCCCTTATCCCCAGAACTGCTTTCTTATTACCTCTTTGCTTTGTCCACGGCCCTCCTATCACTGTGTAGTGTACCCCTCGATCATAGTGTGCAGCAATAATCTGCTTTCAAACTAGGTCTGAACTGCATGGTACTCATGTATACCTAAAAAGAGATTCAGCAAAGCAGATATAATTGCCAGGAAAAGTAGCAGAATTCACAAGTTATAAGTAAAGTTCCAAATTCGCAAATTAACTCCTTTAAAGGAAGGAAAAACTCCTGCTGCTTTCGATGTGTAGCTGAGACTTAGAAAGAGCTGAAAATAGGTGGTAGAAGTTAGAGAATGTAAGGTAATGGACCTCAAAGTGAAGTAGTGACCAGGTGTGGAGGCATTCCTTGCAGGGTGCGAGGAGGTGTAAAGAACAGAAGCTGAGTTAGTGAGTGTGCAAGTCAGTGCAAACACCAATAGAATGCTGCAAACTAAACATCCTCTTGGCAGTGGACTGAGCAGTCGCGGCTCGAGGGTGTTAAAGGGGGCGGGGTGTATAGTAATAACAGTTAAAACAAATAATAATAAACTTACCTTGGCTCCCGGGCCGCTCCTCTGCTGGCTGTAGGCACAGGCTCCCAGCCTTCCCCGCAACCAATCCGGACGCTGCTCAAAGCAGCATCAGGATTGGCTGGGAGCGCCCGGCAAGGGTGCTCCCAAGCAGACTGGGAGTCTGTGCAGCTTCTCTCTAGCCCAGCAACTGCGTTGCTGGGCTGGAGAGGGCCCTGTGCACACGTGTGATTGGCCGGCCCAATACGGCCGGCCAAACACACATGCACTCTGAGGGGGAGTGGCTGAGCACTCCCCCAGCACTTCCCATCACAGCACGTCACCCCCGTGGCCCCGCTCCTTTATATGGAAACAATAACAAACACTGTTATTGTTTCCTTGTAAAGGTTTTTTAGCAGCCGCTGCTGGCATGTGGGTGGAGGGGGGGCTTCTCCAGCCTCAAGGAGGACTCCGTCCCCCGGGACTGAGGCTGCCTGAACCAGGCGACAAACGTTCCTGAAAACCAGTAGCGCATAAGCAAAGTATTTTTCAAAATGTGCCTTCATAAGCTTAGGTTGACAATTTCAAAATGCTAAATAATACTTTTTGAGGCATCTTCTTGCAAAAGGGCACCCAACTCCCACAATAAGCCCTTCTAGAAAGGTTTTTCCCGCTAACTGTGTCCACTCACTTACACTGTTTTAGATTTAACAACTGTATTTCCATAAGCATACTAAGCAATGAGAAGTATCATAGTTTAACTATAGTTCTCAAAGAATATCTGACATCCTTCTCCCGATAAACTGTGTCACAAAACTACAATACCGTACACAGCTGTTGATAACTTAAAATCATCACTAAACTTTAATTTAATTTGGTCCTTTTTGTCACTTATAAAAATACTACTTGCTTACCAAATTCTCACAGTATTTCTACATGTACTACAATGTTTACACCTTGTAAATGTACTTTTAATCCATTTTATAATTTCAATACTCGTTTTGCTGAGTAGGCATAATATCATATAAATAAATAAAAAGAAAAAAAGGAACAATCAAATAAAGTTTAGTCACAAGTGGGGAATGTCATATTGTCAAAACAAAAGGAAGAAAGCAGGACTCTGAGGACTTCCAACTTATTCCCTAGAGACTGCAAGTACTTCTTGTCAAAGAAGAGGTAGAGAAAGAAAGGAGAAAAGAGCTAGAGAGTGCAGGGGCAGCATGGAGATAAAATGCCCTGGATGGAGAGAAACTGGCACCAGGAAAAGAAATAAGAAATAAAAACCTTTTTGTGAGTTCTTCTTCACCTCGGGTATCCCTGGCATGGCTTTCTGCAACTGGTGATGAAGGCCGAAACCGAAGGAAGCATGTAAACTGTAGTTCCCTGTGTTGTGATGCATGACATGAAATGGGTGTTTTTTAAAGCACGAATGTCACTCCCAAAAGAGCATCCTGGTGCTAGCGGCAGACTTGAAAGACCAGAGTGACAGAAAGTCAGGGATTGGCAGAGTTCTGTTGAAGCATCAAAGTCCAAGTCTTAAGTGACTTTCTGAAGCTAACTTCCAATTCTGATAATTATAATGCTAACACTTCCCATCCCTCGTTTTTAGCCTAAATTTAGGGGCTGAAAAAGATGAGCAAATGAGGATCCGATAGATTGGGAGGGAGTATAGTGTGAAATCGCTCCCTAAGGTATTTAGGACCTTGTGATCTGAAACCTGTAAAGGTAAGTAGCATTATTTTAAATAGCACTCTCTTGGAGACTGGAAGTCAATGTAAAGACTTAAGAGCAAGCGACAGAGGAGTGGCGAGGACTTTTAAGGACTACGCTCGCAGCCGCATTCTGAACTATATGCAGTCTCTGAATAGCTTGCAAGGTGGCGCCAGCATACAAGGCGTTACAATAATCCAATCTGGAAAGTATCAGTGCTACTGCCAATGCATCCTGCAGAGAAGTATCAGCTTCCTATGGTAAGTACTAGATCCAGGTTACTTTCCTGTGTCTACGTATTAAGAGTGCTACTCTTTGCGCAGGACCCCTTCAAATAGGGCCCATAAGGAGTTGCTTCCCCCCCACCTCAAATATGGCTTTGAGTGTCACTCACTCTGCAGGCAAGGTATAGTGAGGATCACAAAGGCACTTGGAAGCTAGGGTTTCTGGGAGCTGCTGGCATGGCCTAATATACGAAACTGAAAGAGTCAGCAATGCAAGTGGCCATATTAGGATCAGGCACATATTTAGCAACACCTCAGAAAACAAAGTGAGATCTTGTGTGAGGCCATTCTGGAGTCTGATCATCCAAAGAGAAAACAATAACATTTTAAGACCTAATGTGACTATACTAGTATGATCTAGCACAGTAGTTCCCAACCTATGGTCGGGGAACACCTGGGGATCCGCAAAGCTGCCTCAAGGGGTCCATTGCTGCTTAAAAAATTAACTATTAGGAGGTTAATAAAGGGATATAAATAAAGTGGACAAGTGTACATCTGAAAATGTTAAAAAGTACTGTAAACAGCAAGGAATTTCAAAATTGGAGGCTAAAAATTAAATTAGTGTCCTAAAATTGATACGTGGGAGCAGTGTAGGTGCGTCAAACAGAATATAGTATGGACAATGTGTGACTTCAATTGGAGTTTAGAAAAACTCCAACCTTCCTATTAACATTACATTTTTAATTTTTGTTTGTAAATTAAATAAAATATTTTATAATTTGTGTATGTGTCTGATGGGATGCTTGTTTCTGTTTTTTTGTGTATTTGGTGGTTCAAATCATCAGCAATGTTTAGGCGGGGGTCCCCGAGTTCCAGTAATGACTCAGTGGGGGGGGGGGTCCCCAGATTCCAATAATGACTCAGTGGGGGTCCCTGGGTTCCAGTAATGATAAAGTGAGGGTCCATAGTTGTCAAAAGGTTGGAAACACTGATCTAGCACCAATATGGGTGCTGATCTAAACTCTAAATATATAAATTAATACATTGAAGCACATGAGTGTGGAAGCCACAGAAAGAAGAGCACATAGACTTTCAATTAAGTGTAAAGATAAATAAACAAACTGTGCAGGTACATAGCAAGAAATACCACTGGCAACAAAAGAGGGCCTGGCAGCATTCTTGCACTCTTCTTAACCATTTGCGGTGCCTCCCGGAACCAGTGAAGTAGTGAAATTGATAGACTGGTTGGGCAAATGTGATGACTTGTTTGAAGTTGCATCAAAAGAATATGTGGCTCCTTGGGTAGATGGGTAAACAGCTGTAACAATGCTTACCTTTGGTGGGAACGGGTGGGTTTGTAGTCTGGACATAGAGAGCCAGCGGAGTATATGATGAAAAGGGTAGGAAAAACATGAAGTATCTTTCTTTTTTTGAGGTGACCTGTGCATAAATTAGTCATTTAAGTGGGTAGAACTAAGTCTTTACCACTGAGTTAGGGTGAAATGTAAGACACCACAAGTCCCTCAGCCTTCCTGTGATTATCTTTCCGGGTGCGTAAACAGTTTTTATCCCTCAAGAGAATCACAAAGAGGTATCAGTCCAGGAGATTATAAGTATTCATTCACTCCACCAGTCAAAATCCAGTAGCTCTATCAGTACACCTCTACTGCAAGATAGCCTTTCTTCTAGCACTTAAGCCTTCCACCCACAAAATGAGAGTAATTGTGCATGACTCATGTGAGAAGACAACTCAACTTACTTCACTATTTCTCCATCTATCACCTCAGAGTGTGTTCAACAAATAAAGTGTGCTTGTCATTCCATTCAGGTGTCCTTTCCCATGGCAGTGGCAAGAAAGGACTCAGCACCTTGATCCTGGAGGTTGCTGGTAGTCAAGTATGCTATCCTCTCCATTCCCTTGACTTCCTCCTTCTGCATCATGGTACCTGCTCTGCACCTTTGCTCAATGCCTTCCACCTTTTCAACGATTTCTGATCTGGCCCCCTGCTCCATGCCTACTGCCTCAGAGATACGCTTTGCTCTGTTCCTCTGCATCACACCTTCAGCCTCATTGATGGTGTGAGCTCTGCTTGTCTGCACCAGGACTTAGGTCTCCTCAATTGTCTGCCGTCTACTCTTCTGTACTAAGCCTACTACCCCTTTGATGGTCAGTGCTCTTCTCCATATCTGTTGCTTCCATGATGATCTTCACTTCACTGCAATTAATTCAGTTTTCTGCTCTCTCTCTTTCCACACTATCTGGACTGCACCTCGGCCTTCATACTGGGCATAACCGGGATGTACTGGATGGTCTTCTATCCTTGTATGGTTGTTGTTACCAGACAATTCTGTCCCATTTCAGAAGCTACGTGCAGTCTAGGCCACTGGTTAACACTTGTTTGGGCACATCATAAAAGCCCTCAACCTCCGCCTCCGATGATAGGATCCATTCATAAGTAGAGATGGTCATGAAGGATCCTTTTGTATGTTGGTAACGAGTTACAGAGCTTGGCTGTCTGTACAGCAAAAGGAGAACCACAAAAGTGTGGAAATGTATGTATGTATATATATGATATTTCTGTACTGCAAACCTGGCCACAAGGCAGCAGAGTGCTGTACATTGAAAACAACAAGCATAAAGTCAGCAAGTAATAGGAAAGGAAGCTGGATGTGGACAGTGAATGCATTAAGATGTTGTTTTCTTTAAAAAGGTCATTATTCATCTCTTTCCATTGGGGCAGTCTTGATGCTGCTCCAGATCCTGGAAGCACAGATGAAAAAAGCCTGCTGACTTTTTATTATTTGAATACTTCCGAGACTGCAGCTGATGGTGTCCTACTGTCTGGGTGTGGAGAACCACCCGAGATGGTGTGCTTGCCTGGAAGATAAGCAGGAGTGCTGGTCGCGATAGCTTTGTAAATGATACCGCTAGTTGTTAAGGTGGTGAGGGTCAGCAAGGGGAACCAGCACGGTTCCGTCTGGATGTCCCACAGTACGAAGGAGGAAGCACCACCAACGTGCAGGAGTACAACTAATGATGGTTATCCTTAACAAATGGATGATCTATTGATGAGACAGTCTGCAAAATATTTGCTCATCCTCCCAAAGTAGCTTCCTAGGATCTGCATACAGCAGAAGAATTAGCTGCTGCTGAAAAGACAGCAGAAAACAAATTCAAGCATAGATTACATGTAAACCACTTCAATTTAAATGTGAAATAAAATGAATCAATCTCTTAGCTTCCACTTCTAAAAACAACTTGACCTTCAAGAGCGCACCAGAAGGGGCACACTTCCAACATAGACTCCTCTGTGGAGTTAAACATTTATTCACAATACAGATTTTAATCTGGTAATTTAAACGCATGAACTTTGAGGACTCCGTCCTACTAGGAAAGTCCTAATTGCATCGCGCTCCCTGTGCACCTGCTACACAAGAGAGTCTGACCACATCTCACCTAATCTGGTCTCTCTGACGTGTCCCCCACGTCCAATGGAAGAAAGACGCATCTTTATATTAGCCTGAATCATTCAAAACAAATAATGATTTTGGGAATCCCCTAATACTTGGACAGAACTGACCATCTCCATCGAACAATAATACCCCCTCAGATCAAGGTCAACATGCTCCTGGAAGCAGCAGGATTTCAAACACAATTTTTTTTTTAAACAAGCTTTCTAGGGAAACGCGGCTAGAGTTTTAAAGCACATCCCAATTATGATGATTTTTAAATGACAAACCAGTCATGTCAGTGCCTCTCTCATTTTACTGTAACAGTAAGAGCAGGCATTGTATTGCTGTGTGCATATCTTATTAGATCCAGCGCAAGCGCTTTGACCTGTTGTAATCTATCTGTGGGCTTTTAGACAAGCCCACCGCACGCCCATCACTGTCACTCATTTGTGGGCCTACCTTTCAAAAATCCTTTATCATCATTGGTAAATGCCTTACGTTTGTCTCTCCTTGGGGCAGTTTTATTACCGCCTTGGCCATCGACCCTGTTACATGGATAATTGCACAATTGCGGATACATTTGACTGCAAGCGAACTTCTTTTTCTTTTTGTGCCTCTCATTTGCGCTCATGCTCATGGTTGCCGTGGCACTTTGAATCGGCTCGCTTATGACAACTGTTTTACTTTTCATTTTTTATTTATGTGGCAAGAAAAGTCCAGTTAGTAATTTTCATCGCTAAGAGCTCTAACTCGAGCAAATGCGAGACCCATTGCATTACAAATGCTTGTTTTTTTCTTGTGATTTACACACAGTCTAAATTCAATGGCAAAAGAAGACAATTTAGACAAATTTAAAAAAAGATGGTCAAGGCAGCACGTGTTTTCAAAACTGAGCGCTTAGCCTTATCTTGGTTGGTTAGCAACGCGATCTGTGGGATTGGAGGTAGAAGGATGCATAAAACTGATGCTCCATCACTCAAAGCAACACATGGCCATGTAAATGCTGTGACCAGAGCAACAGTTGAATTGGGATTTTTTCCATTAGCTGGCGTCTGGTGTAATATGAGGTTTAGCAATATTGTTAAAATTTTCTTCCGCAAATGTATCCTACTTGCATGGCATTCTACCCACAACTACAGGCAGGCCAGGAGATGGAACCTATTTGAGATTTTGCTTGTTTAATAACAACTTTGCATAACGCTGGGGCGGTGAGACGTGTTATATTCTCTGCATGTTGTTTGCTAAGAAGGGGCAGTCTGCATCTTTAACCTTTACATCCACCAGCTCTAGGTAAGGCTCAGAAGTGCACAAATCCAAGCAAGGTGCATTTCTATAAAACATTGGTTTCTAAACACAGGCAATGTTTGATCGGGGGAAGGGTCTGGCAGCACGAGCCCTGGTGTTCCATCATTTAGAAATCAGATGACCACTTAACTCGAGGTCATTACTGACACCGCCTCCACTGCTGAATTGTCCACCTAGAAACCATTCATTTCTGGTGCCTTAGTCCTATTAGAGCTATATAATTGAAAACAAGACTACAACTCCCAGAATGCACCAGGCTATCTTTCTGTAGTCCATGGTTGGAAACACTGTAGGTGATGAACTGGAGGAAGGTGATCACCCTCTTTAGAAACGTTCTCGGTGCCATTATTATGGGCTTGCGCAGACTGAAAAGGAACGCAGAGTTCTTATAAATATGTTGCGCCTGCAAATCTGGGGCTGGTCTCGTGCTCTGCCAGCATAACCAATCTATCACAGCTGGCTGCAGGCACACCTCCTTCACAGCAGCGCCAGATAGGATCAATCTCAGGGACGGACCCCTCAGGTGAATTCCAGCTAATGAGAGAGGTTTTCGAAGGCTGCATGTTAATGAAAAACAACAGATTGTGCAGTACGATAAACAAAGCTGTAATTGCAGGCGCTCACTCGCTACATGCTCGCTCACCTGCTTATCGAGAAAAATTACTTTGGGTTACACCATTAAAGGCCTTTCCACGAAACCATCAGCGTCCGGCTTCTCGTGCTGGACAAGCGCTGTAGGGACGCGCGTACACCGATTTACCACAAGCCCCGTCACTGAGGTTACTTCTGAATATAGAAATAAAGAAAATACTTAAGGTCTACATTGTTCTGTACATACATATGGTCAGAATGATCAGCTTTTTTGAAACCTCAAATCCCGCACATTTTTTAAAGTGCTTCAATGATAAAGTTATAACGAAGCGGTATTGGGCTCTGCAGATAAGGACCGAAGGAGTGCACAATAACAGGAAAGAGCAATTAATAGCTGTTAATGCCCAACAGTATGTGAGCAATAAGACTATTAGCATGAACTCCCTAAATCTCATCCATTTAAGGCAGGTAAACAACCTTCCTTTCACTGTTTGTTTCAAGTCTCTGCTTCTGACCTTCATTTAACTTAGAATGCAGGCTGCCGCAGTAAATATTTATTGCAGGCATACCAAACCTTCTGAGCCAATCACAGCTTTCCATAGATAGTGGTAATTAAGAGTTATTGTGTGCAACCATGGTTGTTAAATAACTGATCTGCAAGGATGGCGTCAAGCCACAACTGAGCGGCAATAATGTTGGGGCACTTAACCGTCCTTGATGTCTCGGTAGTTTGGTCTGGGGGCCATGAGACAGGTCAGCTTTCTCTGTTTCGTTTTTTTAATCCCTGTCAGCTGAGAATGAAAAAACAAAACAGTGACTTTTGATGTAAACTAGGGACAGAGATACCCATCTGGTGGGTGAACTTCAAAATGCGAAACCAGATAACCTGGAATCAATACCAGCTTCCATGTTTGTCCAAATTGTGATTTTAAGCACACGTTTTATTTCACAGAATCTTTTTTTCTATTTTACAGCACATAATCTCTCTTTAAAATACTTGGGTTCAGGATGTGCGCTGTACAAACACCTCTTATCATTGATTTAATAGACTGTAATGTTGCTCCACCTATAAAAAGAATCTAGGCCACATTTATGATCTACATGCCTACTGACTTGCCTCTTTATTCACTAATGGCATTGTTGGGTGGTGAGTGATGAATGTTACTAAAAATGATCAGTTTAAAAAAAATGCCTATGTAATGATGTTATATTACGTTAATTTGTCTAGTGTGGCTACTCACCCTGTAGGGGTTCCAGGCGCTGGAGCAGGGGTGTAGTCATAGGAATGAGGGGGATGGGAGCCACCCCAAGGATTTAGTCAAAGAACCAGGTCTTCCGCTTCTTGTAAAATTTAAGAAGTGAGGAGGAGGCCCTATGTGTAGAAGGAAGTTGTTCCAGGTACTGGGTGCAATGTAGGTGAATGCTAGACTTCCTCTTCTGCATTTGCAAATGTGTGTGGGGATGGGAGTGTATGTGGATATGAGTGAGGCTAAGGCCAGGTGTCTGGTGGGTTAGTGGAAGTGAAGAAGGTAGTTAAGGTATGTTGGTCCGATGTTGTGCAGTGCCTTGTATGGGTGTGCTAGGAGTTTGAATTTACAGTATTTATGTATGGGGCGCAAGTGAACCTCTCTGAGTGCGGTGCAAGGTGGATGCATCAAGAGAGGCTGAGGATGAGTCTCGCTGCTGTGTTCTAGTTGGTCTGGAGTCAGTGAAATAGATAATTGGAGATCCCAGCATACAGTGCATTGCTATAGTCCGGTCTGCTTGTGATAAGGGCCTGTGAGACGGTACGTTTGGGGCTCCAGTGTCTAAGCTTATCTGATGTAGTAAGGTCAAACGCTTCCACATGAGAATTTTGAAGAGAGTGTATCATACTTTTACATTATGTTTGCTGCACGATATACATGGCAAATGTTTTCATTGCAGTTCTTGTGCTAAACTCTTGGAGCCAAGCCAGACCCATGACTTTGTTCTGGCTCTGCTCAGCCTCTTAATTTGCCTATGCGTCCTCTTCTATTCGTGACTCTGGCTTAGTACATGCAGTCCCCAGTCACTTGAAAAAATATCTTGTAAAAGGCAAGGGCTAAAAACATGGAGCCGTTCCCACATCCACATATTTGACAACTCTATCATTAAGGCTCCTTGTAGCAGAGATGATGAAGAGTGTGTGCAGTGAAAATGCATTTAAAATAAGGGATTCCAGGGCAGGGACTCCAGGAAGTTGTTTTGTGTTTGACCATAGTGATGAGTTCCCAAGGAGAGCCATTAGATCCAAATGGGCAGGGAGATGGCTTTAGCAGGGTGTTTGGGGTGTGACATTCCTCAAATGCATTCTTGGTCTGGTAGTTGGGTCGGGGGTCCCCGATTCAGGCCTGCTATGTCTGTGTCATTTTTTCTAGTTGTTCTCATTTTACTAAGAAGGTTTAACCTGTTCATCATTTGGATCAGAACCTCAAGTAGTAAATTTGCACCAATAGAAGTACTAAATTAATGGGTGTCAACTTACTACTTTTTCGAGTACACAAACATTGGCAGTAGCAGGCTTGGAAAGTTGCACCAATCTCAAGTTTTCAGACATCCTGCTGGCAATCAAACACCCTAAATGTGATGGAATGAATGCTTGCAAATAGTCTAACCAATGGCAATCACTTCAGGTAGCATTCCAACCCATTGTTTTTAACCCATTGTGTCACTCAAGGCAGAGGCCCACCTAAAGCAAATCAGTACTGGCCCTGTTCCTCATGGAAACAACCTCCCCCCCCCCCCCCGGTGAACTTTGGTCATCTCACCCCTCCACCCTGAAGAACACTGCTTTTTATGTTGGGAAATTTGAGATCCACACCCCCGAATTTTGCTGACTAAGCTACTTCCTTGACTATGTCTTTACATTGTAACAGGAAAGCTGCCATCACTCTCTTCATATGTGTGGTGTGTTAATTATTTTCTTATGCTACACGACAATTGGGCTTGCTTTCTTCTAAAGTGATGAAGACAGGCAAGGCTGTGCTTTGCTGATCAAATTTCTTTTTTACATTTAGTCATGGTGATATGAATTCTAAGATTGAAGGAAATGCACTACAAAGGGCTGGGGTCATCCAGATCATATAAAGACAGGGCACACCTGAAGGACAGGGAACAACTAGCCACAGCATGCCAACTGATCCTGCGTATACTGGCAGTTATAGCACACATAGGAAGCAATCTGATTGTCTGTTGCCCAAACATCTGCTCAATATGCTAATAAGCTTTTGACTCCATGTTTAAGGCAGTCTCCTTTGTGTAGGTTTTTTGATATTTTATAAATAACATAACTTGCAAAAGTGTATGACAGAAAATAATGGCATGTACACAAGCTGTGGGATGCCTAGAGAACTATCAATTTATCCTCAGTTCAGCACCATCAACACCTATGGCCACCAAGTCTGTTTAATCAATTCCAACAACACAAACTGTTGGGATTACATGTTCCCTTAATCACTTATGCACCACATAATAGTACATTGCAATATTTGCAATCTACTGATATCAAATACCTCTTGAGGGATCTGCTATTTCCTTGTGTAGCCTTGTGCTTCGCTGCCTCTTGGTGTAGCGTACTTGATTGGTCACTACTTAGCACTGGTAGAAGGTGACATAGCCTTCATGTAAACAATGAAATGGCTAATTCTCGCAATGAAGAGACAAAAACCTTGTAACATGAATATGTGCTTCTTCTGTTATGCAAATATTGTCACAGAGAGCAGAGTAAATGAGCATTGAAGATGCTTAGGACCTCTGAGGTACTGAGGTGAAATCGTGGTTGCCAGATTTGGGTATAATAATCTTGCTTGGAATACTCTCTGAAAAAATACTAGAAATATAGGACAAATCAGTGTTTCCATTGCAAAGAGTGCACTATCCGTCGGGGGCTCTGCTTTGGATTTTATTACCAGTTTGGTTTTTCATTTCTTGATCTTGGATTAATCGAAGCTTTACTTTAACTAATGATGTTGTATTTGATCTACAGTGCAATTTGCGTTTCAATTGCAAATCCCCGCCTTCTGGCTGGATGCCATGCATGGCCAGCCAAATACAGGTATACCGTGCACTCTGACAAGTAGCATAAACAGAAGTAGCTCGCAGTACAAGCCAATCACCTTTGTAGAAATACACTTTAAATGTATTACACAGTGCATCTCGCTCACAATGAGTTTTAAGTACCTTACAATGAACTCAAATTGACATACATCACCACCATTAGGAGAAGAGAGTTGTGATGAGCAGAGCAGGATCGGATCTTAGAGCGTGATTGGAAACCACGAGGAAAACTAGGAAAAACGTGTGTTGCATTATGCACACTTTTTTTTATATAGTAGAGCCCCCAGTAAATTTAAGTAGAGGTGGAAGAGGTGAGTTTTTAGATTATTGTTTATATTTATTTCTAATTTGCACTTTGATAAAGCATTTGCAAAGCTAATAGGTTTTCGCCTATACAAGAGCCATTGGTTTTGGCAATATGTTTTGCCATGTTGCACATCAGTGTGGCAGCTGTTCAGCATGGCTAAAAGTTAATGGAGTAGAGTGGAGTGTCATAGAGCGGAGTGGATTAGAGTGTCATAGAGTTCAGTAGAGGGGAGGAGAATTCTGTGGTTCAGTGGCAGAGAGTGTTGTAGAGTGAAGTGGGGTGGAATAGGGTGGAGTGGGTTAGAGTGGACTGAGGTAGTTGGGTGGATTAGGGTGAAGTGGGGTGGATTGGTGTGGCTTGGATTGGAGTGGGGTGGATTGAAATGGGGTGGATTAGATTGGGGTGGGTGGTTTGTACTGGAGTGATAGGGCTGGGGTAGGTGGATTAGATTGGAGTTGGGTGGAGTGAAGTGGGGTGGATAGATTGGACTGGATCGGGGTGGACTGGATTTGAGTGAGGTGGACTGCAAACACTAAAGTGGTGTGGGGTGGATTGACTGGAGTGAGGTGGAGTGGGGTGGGGTGGGGTGGGGTGGACTGGATTGGAGTGGAGTAGATTGCATTTGAGTTGGGCTTGTTTGAGTGGGGTCGGCTGAATAGATTGGAGATGGTGGATTGAAATGGGATGGGGTGGGGTGCATTGGGATAGAGTGTGGTGGATTAGAGTAGAGTGTGGTGGACTGGAGTGAGTGCTGTGGATTGGGTTGTAATGGGGGGCAGTGGGATGGAGTGGGGTGTATTGGGGCGGGGTGAGTTGGATTGGATTGCTGTGGATTGAAGTGGGATGGGATGGGTGGATTGGAGTGGGGTGGATTGTAGTTGGGTGGGGTGGTTTGTATTGGAGTGGGGTAGACTGGATGATTGGAGTGCGGTGTAGTGAAGAGGGATGGGTTGACGTGGATTGGACTCAGTAGAGAGGGGTGGAGTGGACTGAAATGGGGTGGGGTGGATTGGGTTTGCTTGGACCGCAGGGGTGGCTTAAGGTGGTTTGCATTTGGGTAGATTGGACTTTGATGGATTGCACTGAGGTAACTGAATTGGATTGGCGTGGGTGGACAGGAATGGGGAGTACTGGATTCGGGTGGAGTGATTGGAGTGAGGTGGTTTGGAGTGAGATGGACTGGATTATGAGGGGTGGATTGGGGAGGGCTGGGGTGGATTGGATGGGGTGGGGTGGATTGGAGTGCAGTTGATTGTGGTGGACTGGAGTGGGTTGGATTGGACTGGAGTTGGTTGGATTGGAGTGGATTGGATTGGTGTATGGTGGATTGGCTGGAGAGGGGTGGACTGCATTGGAGTGGGGTAGATTAAGGTGGTTTGGAGTGGGGTGGATTTGACTGAGTAGGGTGGATGTATGTGTGCTGGAGTGGGTGGATTAAAGTGGAATGTATTGGAGTGGGGCGGATTGGGGTGGTATGGGTGGATTGGATTACAGAGAGGTGGATTGGATTGGATTGGAGTGGGGTCGATTGGACTGGAGTAGGGTGAGTTGGAGTGGGGTGGGATGAATTGGAGTGGATCAGACTGGAGTGGGTGGTTTAGAATGGAGTGCGGTGAATTGGGATGGAGTGAGGTGGATTGGATTGTGGTGAAGTGGGTTGGATTGTAGTAGGGTGTATTATTTTGGATTGGATTCTGGCAGACTGGAGTAGGGTGGATTGGAGTGGGACAGGTTGTTTTGGATTGGAGAGGGGCAGATTGGAGTGGGTGGATAGGACTGGGGCAGATTGTTTTGGATTAAAGTGGGGCATATTGGTGTGAGGTGAATTGGAGTGGGTAGTTTGTTTTAGATTGGAGTGGGGCATATTGTTTTGGGTTGGAGTGGGGCATATTGTTTTGGATTGGAGTGGGGCATAATGTTTTGGATTGGAGTGGGGAAGATTGTTTAGGAGTGGTGCAGATTGTTGTGGATTGGAGTGGGGTGAATTGGAGTGGGGCAGATTAAAGTGCAGTGGGTTGGGAGGATTGGAGTGGGGTGGAGTGATTGATTGGGGTCAGAGGCTTAGATTGGAAAGTGGTACATCGATGTGAGGTGGGGTGGATTGTAGTGAATGGGACGGACTGTAGGGGGACGCATTGTAATGGGGGGCTTTGGGTGTACTGCATGATTATGTGTTAAAGCATAATTTCAGAAATTACACATAAGAAAGTAACAATGCTGTTTTGCAATATTTAGAACAGGATATTTGTAATCTTTTGAGAACAGCACCCATGAGCAAAAACAAAAGAAAACATGAGTGCAAAGTGAGAAAAGGCAACTTGGCTAAATAAAAGGAAGTTAGCTATAAAAAATAAAACTTTTCAATTTTGTTTGTCCTGCTGGGCACGTTTTTGCCAGTCACAATCCTTCTGTTTTCAGGGCACTAGAAGTTAAAAAGAACAAAATAATACCTCAATCGTGTCAGGAGCGGCGAACGCGCACTGATTAAATTGAATCAATCAGTTCTTAGTCCGTGCTCCATAGAGAGGAACAGAAATGATGCTTGGTCTGTAGTGACAGATTATGAGGCTGTGAAGATGAATGTCACACAAGCCAACAAATAATAAGCAACAGGTGGGCTCCAAGCCCTTTACTGTACACAATGGAGCCTCACAAGCGAGATGCATGTGCTAGCACATGCACTCGCATGCTCGACCCTAATAAAAAAAGTGACAGAGGCTGAAAAGACCAGGAAGGAATTATAGATTGCAGCAGAATACAAAATCAAAACAAAACAAAATAGGAGGGAGACCCAGAACACAGAGTTGGTAAAGCCATAAGGAGGTTCCTATTTATTACGTTTATTTTCTAAGAGCTTCCTGAAATTAATCACATTTTGTTCAGCTCTCAAGTTGAAATATAGCAGGTTCACAAGCTTACCAGTGGCTATGTAGGGAGCAAGTATGGGCTCCCTAGATGACTGTTTTTGTTTTAGATACCGCATGGAGGAATTGGTTTACTGAAAGTGGGGACATATCAGAGCTGTACAGAGTGAACTTTGAGGTCAAGAAATTAAGGGAATTCTGAGACATTGCTTTGTAAACAATAATCAGATCATGTGAGCAGTTTACAAAGAGACTTAGGGCCTCATTATTAGGCTGGCGGGCTTCATACTGCCAGCGCCGTGGTGGCAGTCCAACTGCCACATAAATACCCTCAAAGTCAGTCCACCAGGGTTCCACCAGTACCGCCCGGATCCTTGATCCTGATGGTCTGGCGGTGGTGGAGATCGTAATCTGCCAGGGCAGCGCTGCACCAGCATTTTCATGGCGGTTTCACTGCCATGTGAAGGCTGGTGGAGAACAGGTGAAGGAGGCCACAGGGGGCATTGGCATGGGCAGTGCTTGGGTCCTCCCCTGCCCAGCACCAACTCAATGTTCACGTTCTGCCTTGCGGACAGTGAACACTGCAGGGGTGCTGGTGCACCCTGCGGGCTACAGCATTGCCGCTGGCTTGATAATGAGCCAGAGACAATGCTGTAGTCTGTTTCTCGCTAGGCCGGTGGGAAACTCCTAATAGTTCCAGTGGGGTGGTCACAACAAAGATGGCAGCCACCATGTCGGGAGCTTGACGGATGGGCTTCCCCGTCCGTCAAATTCATAATGAGGGCCTTAGTCGCAGTGAAATGTTATTATGTCTGATTATATTCGAGATCAGTTGGACCGCCGTATTTTGAAAGGGTTCACTTACGATGTCTAAGTATATGGATTTGGCACAATCTAATATAGATTGTGTTGTCATTTACAATGAAGATGTGTAAATTATGGTTCAATGACAAAATATTGTGCACAAAAATATTGAGGCACAAATATTTTGTCAAAAAATTGTTTACCTTAAAACTGTCTAACTATACTTATGATACCAATGACAAAATGCATTATTTAGGGGTTGCCAGAAGGGCACCGCTGCGACCTCTGGCACACCCTTTGCAGCCCCTGGCCTGAAAGGTGGCAAATCAGTTCCAAGAACACAGGGGTGGCTCCTCATTCCATATTTTCTGACCGTTTTTTATAATCTACTATTCACTATTACTCTGACTAAAAAAATGGAGCACATTAAAAATTATGTTGTGTATGTGCATGCAGATCAGAGCATCTTTATGTGATACAGTATGTGTATGTGTGAGCATGTGCACGTGTGCAAGCATGTATGTGATAGTGAAAGTGTTTAAAAGACAGCTCGTGAGTGATAATGTGTGAGATTGAGGCCCAGATTCACTATTTTTTGACACAAGGCAATGCTGCACCAAAGTTACTGTGCTCCCTTATGACAAAGAGAAAGAGATCAAATGCACCATATCTACTAGGTTGTGGGACCTTCTTTTTTTTTTTCTCTGTGCGCTGGTGCACTGTCAGCAGCCAAGTACCAAAACAAACACCCTTGCTCTGTAGTGCAACGCTGTGTGGGTTCTCTGAATCATAGGAATTGTCATAGAAGAGGCCCCTTCCAGTACCAAATCTATGCTTCAAGGCTTTTTCCACTTTCCATGTGTGCTGTGCAATACAGCACACATGCAAAGCAGGAAAAAACAGGAGGTATGAAAACATTTCTTTGTGTTATGTCTGCCTTGAGGAGGTGCAAGATTATGTTGCAAATTGCAGTCAACCAATGTTTGTAGCTCGGGAACTGTATCAAAACTCATAGATGGTTGCATGTGAACGCCCATGCACCTCCCATGGAATGCCCCCTTGATGCAAGGTAGCATAAATCAGCATATATCACAACTTTGCATTACTTTGGGATACTATCTAATACAAATTCTGATTAGCGTTTGGTAGTAAATCCCATTTTAACAATTTGCATCAGTTTGGATCGCAAAAGTGAAGTAAACCTGGCGAAAAGTGTTCGTAAACCTAGGCCTGAATGTCATAACTATGAGTGTGTGAGAAAGAGTGAGATTAAGAGTGAATGCAAGTGTGAGGGAATGAATAAGAATGAGCTGCAGTTTCAAGCCTCTTGTGCTGACTAGCCCACAAGCCTGGAGCTTCCTGCTCTCAAACACACCTGCACACTTCCCTTCACCAACTGCCCTCCTTCACAAACTTGCTACAGAGGGCCATGCACACACCCTCTCTTGCACCAGCCTTGCAGTTGCTTCCTCTGCACATACACACACCCTTAGATGACCCTTTCTTTAGGGCCCAGCACTAGCAGCAGCAAACCAGCTCACTACCAGTAGCCTGGTATTTTCACAAAGTGCCTAGCCTTGCTTGCCACTGGGCTTGAAGGAACTCTCTCAGGCCACACACATCCCTATCTGGCGGGGTCAGCCGGACTACCACTCAGCAGCTGATGCTGCTCACCCTGTCTAGCTCTCCCTGCTATCCTCAGCACAATACCCCCATAACACCACTTCCTATCCCAGGGACTCTTGGGAGACAGGCTCTTTTCATGTGGAGCTCTGACAGCAAGCTTCCCTTTTCCAAGCACGGACCCCCCCCCCCACTTACGCAAATCCTGTCCATACCCAGTGCCAGCCCAGTGAGAACACAGAAGACAAAGATAAATGATGAGGACTTACCTGGGTCCATATGGGTCCCAGTTGCAAGTGGGCTGGCTTTTTGCCTCCTGCTCCCTGGTGGAGGACAGTGAAAGGAGGCCAGAGGGAGGCCTGGACCCGGAGCTGGCACCGACGCAGCCCCTCAGCAGCAGCTCCCACAGCCACGCCCGGCCACCACCACTGTCTTCATTGTGTTGAGTGCGCACTGCAGCCCAGGCTGTCTGCGCTTGTGCTCCGTGGCCCATATCTGGGCTGCAGTGCGCAGGCGGTGAGCTCCGCTCTGCTTCCGGGGCTAGTGGAGTTTTTGGCCGAACTCCATACTCCAGGTGGAGTGCAGAGTGCCAAAAACGCAGTTAACTCCGGCAGCAGAGTAGAGCTCACCACCCACCCTTAATGAAGAAATCCAAAGCAAAATACATATGGCATGTGGCAACCATGACAAAATGCTGGCCCTGACATACTGAGGTAATTTGTGACAGGGGTCATCTATGATATATGGATGGCCTAAATTGCACAATTCTGACACTGGCACATTTTATCTCATTTTTTCTATACATAAGGGGTCACCAAATGCATAGGGGGCACCCAGGACAAAATGCTGGTCCTGACACAAAGGAGGACATTTTTGACATATGGGGACATCCCTCAAATCTAGGGAACATAAGGTTTCACTAGTTTGGCACAGCATAAAAGAATCTGAATATTTAATGAGTGCCCTTCTAACACCAATGGCATTTTAGCAAATGTATGGGAGGTTTTTTAATGTGAAAATCGTGCCTTAAAATGCACTATTTCACACCATTATTTTCAAATATTTCTCCAGAAGAATAATCCCCCGGAAGAGGACTGGTTTACTTGCTTTGCTCGCTCATTACAATTGAGAGCAAGTATTATGCCCAGAACTTTCAAAGCTCAAGTCAGCAGGGTAATACAAATTATACCTAGCATAGACATTTGTCTTTGTTATGCTCTTATACTAATCAAGCAGTTCTTACTGGACTTCGGTGATATCAGCTGGTGTGATGCGCCACGTGACATGCCTTTTTGGTATAAATCAGGGTGACAGGTCCTAGGATGTCAATTCCTGTGATATGTATGAATAGAAAAGACACCCATGAAGAATATAACTGTGAAGTAATATTTGTATAGTTAAACACAATGTGAACTACATAGTTTTAATCAATATATATGTACATACTACCACATACATTAAAATTATAGAAAGAGTAAAGTAATTTAATATTTAAAAAATGATAAACCAAAAAAATAACTAATTTTAAGTATTTACATAAACATACAAATGATAATTTGATGTAATACTTTAAATAAAATAAACATGTATAACCATCTACAACAAGCATTTAAAATAATAGCTTATACAAAATTACGTTTAAAACCATTTTTCTAAAAATAATATAAACCCTAATAATAGGCATAAATGAATACAATATTAAATTGCAATAAACATTTACTTTAAATACAGCTTAACAAAGTTTACATACAATATTTAACTCACAAAAGAATGGTTTACTATGCCCACTCCATCCAATGAAACAGTGGGATAAGATTTTTTTACTAGTCCACCTCCAGTCTCAACAACAGTAGGGAAAGTGTTGGACTCCGAAAGGCTTATTATTTCCACTCATGTCTAAGCAACAGTAGGGAAAGCTTTGGACTCTGGAGGGGGTTAGATTTACTACTCCTACTCCAATGTATGCAACAGTAGGAGCAGTGATGGACTCCGGAGGGATTACATTTACTTATAACCACTCCAATCTAAGTAATAGTAGGGAAAGTGTTGAACTGTGGTTGGGTTATATTTGCTATTCCTCCTCCAGGCTAAATAACATTAGGAAAAGAGATAGACTCTGGGGGGGGGGGGTAAGATTTACTATTCCCACTCCCATCTATGCAAAATTATGGAAAGTTTTGGACTTCAAGGGGTTAGATTGACTATTCTCACTCCAGCCTAAGCAATAGTAGGTTAAGGATGACATTTACTATTTTCTCTTCAATCTACGCAAAAGTAAGGAAAGTGTTGAACTAGGAAGGGTTTAGATTTACTTTTCCCACTCCATTGTACACAACAGTAAGGACAGTGATGGACTTTTGTTAGCACATCTGACCTTAATAGGTAAACTTACAAGGGGACGCGAATAGGTTGATGAACCTTTTGACTACGCTTAAGATGTTCCCACCATATATCCCGTACAAGCAGATCAATAACAATCAATAACATTTGTAATCAATAGGAGTCAGTAATTGTCACGCACCATGACTTTGCAGTCATAAAGAACCACATCTTTCTGTAAAAGTTATAATATTTATTTCCCTATGTTAACAATGCTAATGTAATGTAGGTTAATCTCAAAATCAATTGATACACATACAGAAACAACACTGGCTGACCGAAATGACGAAAGAATAACAATCTGAACAAAGCTTGAGCTACTACACATTCTAAAATCACAGTACAAATTAATAGCAAGAATAACTGTACAAACATAATAATATACATTTAGATTCAGCAAAGAAAAGACATCAATTGTTATTCCCTACACTTAACTTCGTTAGTGAGGACCTTAACTAACACCAGATTAGAATAGCATGTTTGGGCTTCATACAAAACAATTTAGTCAACACAAATTTGAAAAACATCTAATTATAGCTCTATCAAAATAGCGGTTGGTACCTAGAAACAAAAGCAAATAGACATAGCAAACAATATCGTAGTCAATATACCTATCCTCAGTTTGGATCAGCAAGCTGTGACAGTCTTCATCATCAGGACATCAGTCTGGTCAGCAAGGCATCAGGATTCAGCATCAAAGTTCAGAAAAGGCAAGGTCTTTAAGCAGTAAAGTTAAGCAAGTCTCTTCTCAAGACGGTCAAGAAAATAATAGTGGTATCTTCCCTCTGTGCAGTCTGGCTAAGTTAGATTTCCTAAAACTACTTCCCAAGTACCTATTGGTCAAGGGATCGCATGTTCACACTTTGTCCAATAAAACTAAAACTTCAAATCTACATTTCTATTAGCACATGGTTCACATGTCGATGATTGGCTCCTTTTGACCTGTTCTCATCATCCGGCTCGTCAGGTAACAATATCGTTGCAGCTTATACTCCAGTCAGAGTCTCCATTGTCTTCTCCTGAGAAAGTCAGTCTCACACACATTACATAAAACATTGTTGCATTAGCTAGTACAGCATCTTTTAGCAAGCAGTTCTCATAAGAAAGTCTTTTAGCTACAAGCATTTGGTCAGCACAGTGCAAAATCACAATATAATTCTCTAAAGAGACATTTTTATTAAACGCCTAAGAAATGCAGCTTGACATGAGGCCATGTAACTAGTCCAAGACTTCCGCTAAATTAAGGCCTACAATTAAGAAAGCTAATACATAGTGCATAATCTTTAATATGACATATTATTACATTAATCAAACATAAGCTCATCATTTCATATTAATAAGCCATTAATAAGTACACTTCGTGAACATTGGTGGCCACTCAGGTTGTCACACCTTCAAATGCGTGCATTATTTTTCCTCCAAGTTATTACATTTTCTACGCAAATTCAACACTCAGATTACATGAATACTCATTAGTAAGATCAGCATTAACAATCCCTCCTTTGATGACTAAATGTGTCATCACACCAAACCTTCACTCACAAAGTTTGCTTCTGGTAAAAGTCTGTCATTTCAATCCCTTCAAATCTTCGTTCCCTTTTCAAATTTTCCCTGAACAAATGTTCCCTTTTCCTCTGATTATTTTTCGTCTTTTTCATTTTAATCCTTTTACACAATTTACATATTCCCCACATTCCAATTAAGCAAATCATAATAATCAATATCCCCTGTGTTATTTTCAATAATATCCCTTTCCCAATGTTGCTGAGACAATTTCCCACTGAATCAAATCCTTTGCTAACTTTCTCCCAAACACGTGGTTCCTTCAATTCTTTCAAATAAGTACTCTCATTAGTGAGATTAGTAAGCAAGTTTCTGATTTCCTTACTATTGTCAGGAATGAATGAACAGCAATTCCTAGAATTGAGCATTTTGCAAACTCTGCCATCCTTTGCTAAAAGAATGTCTAACGCAAGGCGGTTCTGAAGAGTCCAAGCTCTTTCAGCAGCTAATTCAGTATCTATCAGGATCACGGCTCCTGAAAAATGTGTCAGCATTTTATCCACAATTATTGAATTCAGAGCAACACCTACTGAAGGTCTTATTCCTCCAAATATATCTCCCACTATACTAGAAGGAGACTCTCTCCTTTGTCTAATGTGATGTAGTTTAATAATTTTCAGAAATGTCTTTAAGTCATCTAGTTGAAAAATCTTTGGGAAAACTATGCCCAAGTAACATGTGCCATGCCATGCTCTTGGAAGACAGTAATAAGCATTAGGCCCGCAGATGTAATATATACCAGGAATCGCTGGATCTTGTCCATTCAACATAAATGCCTATTTACTCTGGAACAAAAACACATGTCTACCTTCACTCGTTCCCACAAATAAAGTGTCAGTGGGAGATTTGGGCATATATACACAATGTTTCCATTCGTGTTGTGCATCTAAAACTAATTTCTCTTGTATTTTTATTGCACTATAAGCATAATCATTTGTGTAAGTCGTTTTCTCTAAGCCTTTTTCTAATTTCTCCTTCAATGCTTTTCTCCTGTCATCTGTGTGATCCAAGAAGCTTTTCTCTAAAGGTGTAAGCAAGCATGTCAGGTTATTTCTGTGCGCGTAAGCTGTGCCAAACGTTAATGTAGGTTTGAAGAAACCTCTAACTAATACTATGTCATTATCCAAACCTAATCATGGGGACAAACAAAAACACCACATCATGGCTTGAGTAGAAGTACTGAATGTAATTCTGGTTATAGAATCTTGTTACTAACAGACTACAACTTATCCCATAAATAAGAAGCAAACTATGATAGGTAACTCCTTCTTCGACTGATGAAGGAATCTGTGTACCCACAAAACAATTCTTCACATCCATCCAACATACTCACTCATTAAGCGAAAGAAGACATTAGAAGAAAAGTTACCCTTGGGCATTACTACCTATATGCAGATACTTCTCATCTAACCTAAACTTCTCTATTGCTGTTAATGCAGTGATTGCCTCTAAAGCTAAGGTATGGTTGGCTTTACTCTTGTCAAGAACAGTCATACCCACAATCAATATCACAAACAATATCACACACACAATTGCCAAACCAATACTCATGTATTTACAGCACCTGTTGTTCCTACAGTGCTGGCTAATGTTACTCATGAGCTGTAAAGAATCAGAAAGCAGAAGAGAACATTCTGAAAAATGCATCAAAAATCAAAAACTAAAATCTTTTTTCAGCAGTTATTTACAGCTTTCAGTCTCACTTCCAGGATCCTTTGTCAAAATCGGTGTAGCAGCTTGTGAAATCAGGTGTCAAAGATCAATCAGGTTATCAAAGTCTTTCTGGTTACTTTTGACAGTGTCTTTTCTCTCTGCACTTTTCTCAAATCTTTTCCCAACAGTTTAGTTCATTAGCTTTCTTAAAGGGCCAAAATATTGACCTAGAATGTCTCGATCAAAACAAAAAGACAAAAATTATTTCTGCCATTCACTTGTAGTTGCATACGCCCATTCAGGACCTGCGTACCATCGACTTGCTATTCTCTTTCTTCTCAACTTTCGATCTCCATTCAATTCTCCTTCACTCAGGTCTTCTCTCCTTGTCGTATCTACTTCTTCCTCGATTGTTGTTTCAACAACTGCTTCCTCTTTACTTGTGATTTCGGCCACTTACCTCCTTTCAAAGGACCTTTTGTCAATGTTCTTTTCAGTGCTAAACTCAAAACTTCTTCTTGCTCTGCAGTGGTTTCTCTTGATGGACCTGCAACTGATTCAGGAGGATTTAGATCACAATAGCTTTGATCCGTCTGAACTCCTTCCCCCTCGGGGTCTGGCAACTGCTCTTTGCCTCTCAAATTAGTCTATTTCTGGGAAAGCCCTTCTCTGACTAGGCTCTCCTGCTACCTCAATTGAGACAGGCTCACCGTCACCCTCCAGGAGGTCTTCTCCTTTGACTCTCACAGGAGTGACTGAACTATCCTCTATGGGCTCAGATCTTGCCTCAGTTCCTCTTTCTTCTCTTTCCGGCTCTGAGGCCTGTCTGGTTGTTGTTGGTGCTCTCAACAATTCTTCTTCATTGTCCAAAGGACATGCCACTTTCTTCGTGTGGCTGGTGTGGATCCAGTTTGGAATTCCAGTGCAAATTCACAGCCGTGGTAGTAACCAGAACTACCTGGAACAGTCCTTTCCAGCACGTGTTTCTGGACAACAACCCAGTCACCGGATCTCAGGTTGTGCCCTGAGTCATGGATCGGTGGCAATGTGGTGGCGTCCACCTGCTGAGAGAAAGAGCGAACCACATCAGCCAGACCTTTGCAGCAGTCCAACACCATATCATCTGTAATGCTCACAAGCGCATTTTAAGGCATCGCTGGTAAGCTCATTGCTTGGCCTCAATCCTGTCTTCCTGTTGTGTGTATTTCTCATTGTCATCAGAACTAAAGGCAGTGCGTCAGTTCATATCAGATTCGTGGACTCACACATCTTTGTAATTCTTGACTTCAAGGTACCATTCATCTGTCCACTAGTCCTGATGCTTCAGGGCGGTAACTACAGTGCAACTTCTGCTCAATGTTCATTGCTGCACACTGTAATTTAATTACTTCATTTTTGAAGTGACTTTCCTTATCTGATTCTAAAAAGATCCGAAACCCAAAACGTGGTATCAGTTCCCTGCGTTCATTTGCTGCCAAATGACACAACGATGGCAAACTGCTTCAGCAACTTGTCTAAACCTTGGGTTGAACCAGTTGTGCCTGACCATAATATCTAGCCATTTGAGACAACAGACTGTTTGGCAGAACCAATTGACCCTCTTTTGAAACCCACAGTTCATCCTGTCTCAATACACAATAAATCTTTCTCCATGAACGTTTCTCCCCCCTGTCAACATTATTCTGCACTGTTTTCAATTCTTCCAATGTATCTATTAATTTTAATGCATAACTTGGACATGTTTCATCTTCTTCAGGGAACAGTTCCCACTTATCCTTGATCGACATACAGTTCAATACACAAAACCTTGTGACTTGATCCGCACATCCATTTCCCACTGCCACAAAATCTTGCGATTTCAGATGTGCACTGCATTTCACCACAGCAAAGTTTTCAGGCATTTGGATAGCATGCAACAATTCCTTAATTCTCTCACCATTTCTCACTGGTGAACCAGAAGAGGTCATTAAACCTCTCTGTGACCACAATTGGCCAAAGTCATGGACTATTCTAAATCCATACTAGCTATCTGTATAGATGGTAACTTTTAACTGAACAAATACATGGCAAGCTCTAGTAAGGGCTACCAGTTCCTCTACTTGTGCAGGGCATACTCCCTGAAGCCATGACGCTTCTAGGATACCAGAAATTGTGCACACAACATATCCTGCTCTCAGTGTCCCTGTATTGTCTCTTAGACAGGAACCATCAACAAAGATAATTTGGTCATTTTCTTCCAATTGGGTGTCTCTAATATCAAGTCTCGGTTTTGTGCACAGATCAGTTACTTCAAGACAATCATGCTCAATGTCTTCCAATTTTTCAATTTCAACATTTTCATTTGGACGTAAAGTTGCTGGGTTCAACACTGTATATATTTTCAATTACACATTTGGTGACCCTAGAATACTTGTCTCATAAATCAACCTTGCACCTGTTAGGTTTTGGGTCTATGTTTTTTTAACTAGAATCTCAATGGAGTGAGGGACCATAATAGTTAAGGGGTGTCCCATCACAATGCCTTCACACTGTGTAAGGTTCTGTCCAACCGCTGCAACTGCATGCTAACAGCCTAGTAAAGCTGCTGCGACTGGGTCCAAAGTAGCTGAAAAATATGCTACAGGGAGGTTTACACCTCCATGGACCTGTGTCAAGATAAAGAACATGCATCACACTCATGACAAAACAACGTGAATGCCTTCGTGTAATCAGGCATACCAAAAGCTGAAGCTTTGCACAGACACTCTCTCAACTCAAAACGTTTTCATGCAAGCCTGATCTAACACTATGGGATCGGTGACCTCGTTGTGGGTCAGCTTATGGAAGGGCTTGGAAATGACTGAAAAATTGGGAATCCATTGGTGACAGTAGCCTACAATCCCTAAGAACATCCTGACATCTCTCTGTGTGGTTGGGTGACTCATCTGCAATATGGTAGTGACCCTTTCTCTGGATATTTTCCTTGATCCCTTCTCAATCTGGTGACCCAAATATTTTGCATTTTTCTGACAGTACTACAATTTCAGTGGAGACACTTTATGACCATTCTTTCCTTCGTTCAACAAGGCAATTGTGTCATACCTGCACTCGTCCCTACTCTTGGACGCAATCAGCAAGTCGTCAATGTACTGTACCAAGGTTGATTGGAAAGGCAATTCGAACGACTCCAAGTTTCTTTTCAGGATCTGATTGAATATGGAATGTGACTCTGAAAACCCTTGAGGAATTCGACACCAACAGTAAACTTGGTCTAAAAATTTTAAACAAGAGAGAAATTGGCTGTCCTCATGAGGAGGCAATGAAAAGAAGGCTTGTGACAGGTCTATGACAGTGAACCACTCAGCATCACATGGAATCTGAAACATTATCACAGCTGGATTTGGCACCACAGAGCAACATTTGATCACAATGTCATTTATTTTTCTCAAATCCAGGACAATACCAACTTTCCCACAGGGCTTTTTCAATCTCATTATCAGTGAATTACATGGGCTGCTCAACCCTTCTTTTAAAACCCCTTGGTTTACAAATTCTGCAGTTATCTGGGCAACCTCCATAAGAATATCCTGTGGCATGTGGTACTGGGGAATCTGAGGAAAAATTGCATTCGGCTTTACAGAAACTTTAACTGACTCAACTCCCTTTATTAGACCTACCTCTTTCCCTGTCAGATCCCACACTTTCTCTTTAACCGTTCCCTGTAAGTCAGGAGGAAGCTCCTTCACTGCGAACACTGGAAAGAAATCAATCCGGGGGTATTCCTCATTTGTGATCTCGCACTCTTCTCTGGACCATCTTCATCATCGCTATTCGTCTGTATCCCGATCCCATCATTTGAGCAAGTAATTTAACATCTTGTTTTACTCAGCGAGTCTCTTCCCAGTAGGGATACCGGACTTGAATCACAGACTACCAATATGTGCAATCCCTGAAAGTTGTCAATCTTAACCTGTACTGGATCTGTAATTGGGTTGGTCAAATACTGACTTGCTACTCCTACAATCTGGACTGTCTTTCCTGCCGATCTTACTGTAGAGGGTGTAGCTCCTTTGTCAACCAAGAATAAAACTCTGTGACACATGACTTTTCCCTTCATATAGGGACCTTTCTGATCTACTTCTAAGGAAGCTGCAAGCACACTTTCCTCCTCATCCGAACTCTTGCTCACTCAATCATCGTTTATTACATTCTCACTGTGTAACGGGAATTGGTGTACTGTGTTATTACTTTGGTTGGGCCTGTGACCTGTTGAGAAAGCATCACCTGCTGCTGTTCAATTGGGGCTTGAGGTATTTCAATTTGCTGTCTAGGTACCACTGTGTCATTTGTACGCATGGCATTTGCACCTGTTGCATGGGTTGAAAATTCTGTATTTAATTCATATTATTCTGGAAATTCAGATTAGGACCTCTCATTCTCGGTCCTCTCATGTTTTGGAACGAGTTGATGTCACCAGTTTGCTGAACGACACCTCCCTGCACCATCATCGGACACTCTCGTTTCCAATGTCTGACCGCTCCACAAGTGTGACAAGGCAACAATTTCTTCATTCCCTGCACATCATTCTGAACCACTACAGTACACATGTCTGCACCACGGTTTACATTACCTGCACAAACTCTACCTCTCATTTGATTTTGAAAAAAATATTTCCCTATTGCTGCTGCTGTGGAATATTTCCCTGCATCCCTGTTTGTGCAGCTTTAATCTGCATCATCATTGCCTTCTCTTTCAGCTTTCTCTGCTCCAATTCAATTTCATCACTGCAGTATTTTGCACACTGCAACACCTCATTAGTCGGCTTCGCTTGCCAGCAAATCAAATGACTCTTAATCACCTGGCTACCAAATCTGAACACAAAATGAATCCTGTCTTTCGGCTCAATTGTTTCTGTACCACTGTAATGCTTGAACGCCTGCAACAATCTTTCATAATAGGCATGGATCGACTCCTTTGCTTCCTGAGCTGCCCTGTCTATTCTATGCCAGTCAATGTTTTTGGGGCGACATTCTCATTTTCAAAATCTCAGTCACTTTATAGTAATATTTCATTACCTCAGGAGATGGCGCACCTGTCATCTGATCTCTCTCTGGTTCTTTTGTCGGCCAATCTATACTCCTCTTATACTCCATCCACAGATCAGCTGGAACTACTATCTCTAATAAAGTGTTCAAGTCCTCCGACGGGCACCTTGCAAGTTTCGCAACCCTGCCTGTCTGCTGGTACGATTCCACTAGTTTCTCTCTCAACCTGGGATAATCATTTGTAAAGGACAGAATGTCACTTCTGCTCCAAGGGACGTGAACAAAAGTCCCTTCCGGAATCTCTCTCATTGGTAAAGGTTTCACTAGATCCTTACTTTGCTGCACATTTGCAGTTAACTCTGCAGAATCCCTTTTTCTCTTAGCTCTTTTCTTTACCCATCTGCCTTCCCATTTGTCTAATGCTCCCCAGGTGCGGGCACTTTGAAGTAACTCCCTAAGGTGTGCCTTCATTCCGGCAGATCTCATGTGTTCAAAATCTTTTGTGTTGAAATCTAACCTGTAACTCCTTTTTTAAATGTTTTGTTTTCTCTATTTTTATGCTGTACTTCTCTGCCAGGTCTGCTAGCTTTTGATGCACATTGCTTACTTCCCTCATAATCTTTGGGCACAGATATCTCAACTCTGCTTCTGTGTAGGACTCCAATCTGTTCACACCCAAAGTCCCTTCAATGAGCTCACCCTCTTCCATTCCTAGTCTACAGTAGTGTAGCTCAAGTATTCCTCTCCCTTAGGAGCACTCTTAGATGTATTCAGTTTGTCTAACCATTCGGTCAATTGCTGGGCTGTCAAACCTTTCAGCGAAGTGTTGATGGCCTTCGCCGGTGGCGCCTGTTGTACGATTGTATTCGGGGTCTGCAGTGTCAGTAATTTCAAGCTCTGACTAATGTTTGACCCTATTACAGTATCTGGAGGAACTCAAAATGGAATAAGGGCTAGCAAAGATCTTGATCCATCACAGGGCTGTCCCACAGGATAGACTACTCGAATATTCTCATTATGTCCTCCCCTCATTACATTCTGTCTCAGGATTCCCTGTCCATCTGCACTGGGTTTCTCTTGTGCAAACAAAGGTACAATCGGACCAATATTAACTGGTACAGATACAGCATCTGGTCTTGGTCTGACATTCAGGTTCTGTGGGAGAGTAACTCCCACATTCTGGTTCATCAGTACAGACATATCTGACTGTGTCCCTGTTAACAGAGTGTACTTCGGCATTGTTTGTGCCTGCGCTTGAGGCAGTAAAAGTGGAGTTGGTTCTGTCTGAACCAACATTGGTTTCTGGAAAGCCTGTCCTGTTGGCACTATTAGGTTTGTGGCAGTTTCCACAATGGGCACATCAGGGTAAATTCTCTGGACATTTGGCTGTGGCACCTGATTTCAGACTACTGGAGTAGTAGGTGTGTTAAGACTGCTCTGCTTCGGACTCTGTGTTGGGCTAGGATTAACCTGCACTGGACTCATTGTCACATTAACCTGTGTCGGAGCTGAAGGATCAGCACTGGCATTCGGACCCCTCTCATGTGCTGCATACGGTGGTGGACGATTTCTCAGTAACTGTAAAATAAACTCATTGTCATCTCATTCTTCTTCATATATCAAAGATTTTCTAGACTCCTTTGATCTCCGCTCCCTACTCTCGGAGGGACTCCTATTTGTTTTTCTAGTAGCTTTCCTCCCTTCTCTCTCACTGTCGTGGGTAATTGCTGGGAATAACTTAATCCCCTGCAAGGTCTTGGTTCTCTAAAACTTCTGAGCATGGACCCATCTAGTCTCCGCTAGTGTCTTTTCTGCCTTTCTCATCCTCCTCTCAAATTTCTGTTGCTGTCTGGCTACTAACTCACAGATCGCTAATACCTCAAACTGTGCTGGTCTCGGAGGGGTTTTCAGATCATACAGCATCCTCCTTAGATTCTCTAAACTCCTCAAATTGAATGTTCCATTATCATGAAACGCTGAGCTCCCATCCTTCTCTGTCACTTTGCACCATTGCTTTATCCAAAGACATAGCGCAGCAACCTTTTCTTCAATTACAATGTATGCTGGTGCACCTTCTGGCTGTGCAATATCCCCTATACCCACTGTAATGTACGTATCTCCCTTTAAAAAACTCCTTAAAGCTGTGAAAAACTTCATCTTTTCGACCTTTATGTTATTCAAAATCAAATTAGGAAGTGACTTTTAATCCCAGAATTCTCTTCACCCACCTTCTCAACCAATTGCACTTCACAGACAGCTGCCAATCCGTGCGCGACCCTTCTCACTAACCAACCTATCCCTGTGCAGCTCCAATGATGTCACACACACGTACTGCGGCTGACAAAGTCTTGCGGCTTCTCCTCCCAAACTCAAATTCACACAAAACTAATGCAAAATTATTGCGAGCACTAACCAAAATCAAAACCCAATTTGTCTGTTTACTACAGGTAAGGTAACACAATTGCTTCAGAAACTTTATGGATTTTTCACTGACGGCGTTTCGCTCCAACAGCTTCTACTTCTTTCTCAGCTTCCTGTTTTGCAAGCAAAATTCAACCCGCAAATTTCACTCAACTGATCAGTGGGTCCATCCTAGTACACATAGGACTCCCCAGATCTCAGTCGCTTTGACTCACACTCTGACTTGTCGGCCACGCCCTATCAACCTATTAAACCAGACAAATTACAACAAAAACCAAGTGCCTCAGACACTTTTCAATAAACTCCGGAGTCTTAGACCATGCAGGGTCCGTATACCAATAACCACGTGGGCAATATTTTTAGCACAAAGTGCCCCACACACGTGAAGTTCGACGACTTCCCTACTCTCACACTTCGGAGTATGCACACTCCTTCTACAACTTCATTTGGAGTACGCAAACTCCCTAAACCCTCACAAACATCACAATTCACCTGCGATTTGCATAAGCTGTGCAATCGCAAAACCTACTTCATTCAGACCGTCACTAGAATGCCGAGAAGATCCTCAAACAATCGTTGGCAAGTGAAGAAGCAGAAAAAGAAAGACTAACAAATATTCATATATCATGTAACAAAGTCGTATAAGGCAATGTGATTTTAGCAAAGAAAAATAATGTACATGGGAAAATGTGCCCACGAGGTAGTTCGTCATTATTATAAATGAGCTTAATTAATCGACAAATGTAGTAATCCGTCATAATTGCAAATGTGCTCTATGATTTTCTTGTTGAAACTGTTATATGCTTAGCTTAAATTTAGCAGAGGCTTTGGCCTAGTTGCCTGGTCTCAAATTTAACTGCGTGGTTTTCACTTGTATTAACAAAAACGTATATTTTTACTTTAAGGTTGTATTTTTCCAGTAGAGATGACTAATAAACTTATCTCAAGGTTTCGTACTAGGCTAGTTTCATCCCCTTTGAAGCAAGGTCAGTTTCTGCAGGTGCAGACAATAAAGACTGATACAGAAATAATTGGCAAACTTTGTTGCAACTTGTGTTCCAAGGCTCCAAGGATACCTTATGCATAAATGAGTACTAAGAGAAAGACACTATTCATTGGTCAAAAGGAAGCCACCCTATGAACCCTCCAATGGAAGACCCTGAAGAATTTTGAACGTTTCTTACTTAAACCCACCGGAAAAAGAGAAGTCAGCCATTTTCTTTGATGCCATTTTGAAGCCAGATTCAAGACGCCATTTTAAACAACACTTTGATGCCTTTTCTCTGTCCTAGAGAAAGAGACTTTAAGAATTCTCACCCTAGAGACTTTAACTTTAATTTTTCCCCGCCTTGTCCATGCAGTAACTCTTGCCCCATTTCCTTGCTGCTGCAAGGAAACTTGCTTTAACTTTGCCCCTTTGAAATCTGCCCCATGCTGATCGAACCGGTACCTGAAGGACGAAGACTTTTCCTTGAATGCTGATTGAATTTGGTAATTATAAAAGGATAATTGTATTATGCATTGTGTTTTCCTTCTTGGGTACCAACTGCTTATTTTAACAGGGCCCAAGCTAGAAGTTTTCTAAATTCATGTTGACTAAATTCGTTTTGCATGAAGCCCCACATGCCAATGCTAATTAGAGGCTAGTCGAGGTATTCATCTGATGCACCATGCTAAATTGAAATCTTGTTATGCTGATCGATGTATGCAATTAGTGAAATTCAGTTGCTTATATTAGTGATTTGCATTGCTATAACCGAGTGCATTATAATCCAGATATTGCGTAGATTGCGTTTCTTCCGTCGCTATGGACAGTTAGTAATGTTCGTATATGTATATCATTTGATTTTGAGACTTACTTATATTGTGCTAGCTTTGTTAATATAGGGAAATAAATTCATTAACCTTTAATAAACAGGTGTGGTTATTCATGACTGAAAGGTCATGGTGTGTCTAATTACTGATTTTCTGTTTAACAAATTTATTGTTTGATCTATTAATTGAGTATTGGGTATTGATTATAATGGTTATTGATGATTGATTTGAGTGATCCGACTATTCTTGGATGAGGAGAACCCAACTCAGTCAAAAGGTTCACCGACCTCCGGTGTGTCCAAGAACAAGTAATTTATAAAGACTGGACACGCTATCACAAGCTTCAAGATACTGGGAAAGTCATCTTAAGTATTTAGGGGCACATTTTCTCTCCAATTTGTACCATTGAATCAAAATTAATCCAAAATCTCTGTGCAGATGGCTTTTAAGGAGACGGACCATGTACCGGGCCTCTATGGTGGGCTCTTAAGGAGACAAACCATGTACCGGGCCTCTATGATGGGCTCTTAAGGAGATAAACCATCAGTTTGCTACCATCTCTGTTAGCGCGTCTGACCTTAATAAGTTAACTTACAAGGGGACGCGAATAGGTCGATGAACCTTTTGACTTCGTTTAAGATGTTCCCACCATATATCCCGTACATGCAGATCAACAATCAATAACAATCAATAACATTAGTAATCAATAGGAGTCAGTAAATGTCATGCACCATGACCGTTCAGTCATGAATAACCACACCTTTATGTAAAAGTTAGAATATTTATTTCTCTATATTAACAATGCTAATGTAATGTAGGTTAATCTCAAAATCAATTGATACACATACAGAAACAACACCGGCTGACTGAAACAATGAAAGAATCGCAATCTAATCAAAGCTTGAGCTACTACACATTCTAAAATCACTGTACAAATTAATAGCAAGAATAACTGCGCGAACGTAATGACATACATTTAGATTCAGCAAAGAAAACACATCAATTGTTATTCCCTATATTGAACTTCATTAGTGAGGACCTTAACTAACACCAGGTTAGAATAGCATGTTTGAGCTTCATGCAAAACAATTTAGTCAACACAAATTTGAAAAACATCTAACTGTGGCTCTATCAAAATAGCGGCTGATACATAGAAACAAAAGCAAATAGACATAGCAAAAAATATCATAGTCAATATACCTATCCTCAGTTTGGATCAGCAAGCTGTGACAGTCTTCGTCATCGGGACATCAGTCTGGTCAGCAAGGTATCAGGATTCAGCATCAAAGTTCAGAAAAGGCAAAGTTTTCACCGCTTCTGTGCCGCGGACGTAATGGTTACGTCCTGCGGCACAGTGCTCCTGTAACGAGGACGTAACCATTACGTCCTCGGCCTGGAGCCCGGAGGGAGCGCTAGCGCTCCCTCCGTGGGGTTCCCTCCCTCCCCCCAAGGCAGGGATGGAAGGGGAAGCCCTTCCTCTTCCACCCCCAACCCCCCCCGACCCTCCAGTGACGTCTGATGACGTCAGCGCACAAATGCTCGCTGACCTCATCAAAGGCCACTTCCCCCATCGGAAGAGAAATGCAAAGCATTTCTCTTCCGATCATGTCATGGGGGCCTGAGAGGCTTCAAAGGGAAGGAAAGGAATTTCCTTCCCTTTGAAGTCTCTCGGAGCATTTTAAAAGCCGGATTGTAAAGCAATCCGGCTTTTGAAATGCCCACTAGACACCAGGGATATCTTTCAAAATTGAAACTGGCATGAGGGGAGCAACCCCTTGGGCAAGGGCCGCTCCCCAGGGGGGGCAATATTTTTCAAGGCCTTTTCTGCCCCCCCTCGGGGCAGAGACCAGTAGACACCAGGGAGTTTTTTATTTTTTACGCCTAATAAACGGAAGGAGAGCGACCCCTTAGGCAATGGTCACTCCCTGGGGGGGGGGGGCAAATTTATTTTAGGCCATTTCTGCCCCCACTGGGGACAGATCAGCCTATTGTTAGGCCGATCTGCCCCCGGGGGGGCAGAATCCACTAGGCGCCAGGGATCATTTTTTTTTTGGGGGGTGTTTCTTTTGTTTTTGTTTTTAGTTGGGGAGCGACCCCTTAGGCAAGGGTCGCTCCCTACGGGGCAAATTATATTTAGACCATTTCTGCCCCCGTTGGGGGCAGACTGGCCTATCTTTATGAGGCAGAAACCACTAGACACCAGGGATTTTTTTTGTTTTTTTTACGCCAAATAAATGGAAGGAGAGTTATTGTTACTAGGCCGATCTGCCCGGGGGGGGGGGGGGGGGGAGGGCAGAAACCTCTGGGCACCAGGGATAAATATATATACATTTTTATTTTTTTATTTTTTTTATAGGTGGGGAGCGACCCCTTAGCCAAGGGTCGCTCCCCTGGGGGCACATTGTATTTAGACTATTTCTGCTCATCAGCCGATTTTTGTTAGGTCAATCTGCCCCCAAGAGGGTCAGAAAACATTAGGCACCGGGGATCTTTTTTTTTTTGCTCCAATGTCACGCAAGGGGAGTGACCCCTTAGGCAAGGGTCGCTCCCCAGTGGGTGTGGGGGGGGCACATTTATTTTAGGCCGTTTCTGCCCCCCCTAGGGGCAGATCGACCTATTGTTACTAGGCTGATCTGCCCCCAGGGGGGGCAGAAGCCTCTAGGCGCCAGGGACACTTTTTTTTTTTTTTAAGAGGTGGGGAGCGACCCCTTAGGCAAGGGCCGCTCCCCGGGCGAGGGGGGGTCAAATTTATTTTAGGCCTTTTCTGCCCCCAGGTGTGGCAGAAACCTCTAGGCGCCAGGGATAAAAAAAAAAAAGTTTTTTAGAGGTTGGGAGCGACCCCTTAGTCAAGGGTCGCTCCCCTGGGGGGCAAATTGTATTTAGACCATTTCTGCCCCCAGATCGGCTGATTTTTGTTAGGCCAATCTGCCCCCATGGGGGCAGAAACCAGTTAGGCACCATGGATTGGTGTGTGTGTATGCAAGTGTTTTATTTTGGGGGGCAGCCCCTTGGGTAAGGGTGGCTCCCCATGGGGCACATTACTGTTGGCCATATCTGCCCCCCATTGGGGGCAGATGGGCCTATTTTTGGAAGGCCCACCTGCCCCCAAGGGGGGGGGGGCAGAAAGACCACCAGAGGCCAGGGAAGTTTTTTTTTCAAAAATAAGAGGGTGGGGGTATGGCCATACTCCCACCCCAAATAAATGGTGCCAATGTTGTCCTTCCCACCAGTGGGCAGATGGGGCAATTACCCCTGATCCACACACAGGGGGGGGGCGGGGGGGGAGAGGAAGTCTACTTGATGCCAGGGAATAAAAAAAAATAAAAAAATATTGGGGTGGTGGCTACCAACCAGTACCGGCCTGGTTACGACCCCACCTCAACTAAAGGGGGTAACAGTCTTTCAGCTCTCCCCCGCACTCTAAAACATCTTATCCCACAGCAAGCAAGAAGACATTTGATTATTTTGGGTTTTAGTTTTACATTTGGGCCAAGAGAGCTTGGCTTACACTCAAAATCGTCCCACTTGGAATGGTGAGGGCTGCACTTTATGGACTTTGGGACGCTGCCATGTAGAAAAATGCACAAGACCTAGACACATCTGAAAACTAAACATCTGGGTGATTCCAGGGTGGTGTGTTTCACATGCACCCCGCCCCATTTTTGTACCCCCAATCCCCTGCAAACCTCCAACTTTGCTGGAAATCACACATTTTCCCATGTTTTTGTGATGGAACCTTCCGGAATCTGCAGGAATCCACAAAATTCCTACCACCCAGCATTGTCTCATCTATACCGATAAAAATTCTGCTGCATTTGTCAGCCTAAAAATGTTTTTTTGCAAACTGCCCTTTGGCCCCCCTTTGGTTCCCCCTCAATATCGACATGTTTTTGGCTCTTCCCTTTCACAAGCACTTGGCCCACCTACACAAATGAGGTATCATTTTTACCGGGAGACTGAGGGGAACATTGGGTGGTATGAAATGTGTCCCAGTGCAGTGATCCCACACAGAAATGTGGGGAAAATTTGATTTTTTTAGCTATATTTGAGGCTTGCTGAGGATTCTGGGTAAGAAAACATTGGGGGATCCACGCAAGTCACACCTCACTGGACTCCCTCGGGTGTCTAGTTTTCAGAAATGTCTGGGTTTGGTAGGTTTCCCTAGAAGGCTGCTGAGCCCAGGACTAAAAACACAGGTGCCCCCCACAAAACCAGGTAGTTTTGTATTTGATAATTTTGATGTGTCCAGATAGTGTTTTGGGGCATTTCCTTTCGCGGGCAGTAGGCCCACCCACAAAAGTGAGGTACCATTTTTATTGGGAGACTTGGGGGAACGCTGGGTGGAAGGAAATTTGTGGCTGCTCTCTGATTCCAGAACTTTCTGTCACCGAAATGAGAGGAAAAGGTGTTTTTTCTGCCGAATTTTGAGGTTTGCAAAGGATTCTGGGTAACAGAAACAGGTCAGAGCCCCACAAGTCACACCATCTTGGATTCCCCTAGGTGTCTAGTTTTCAAAACTGTGCAGGTTTGCTAGGATTCCCTAGGTGCCGGCTGAGCTAGAGGCCAAAATCCACAGCTAGGTGCTTTGCAAAAAACAGCTCTGTTTTCTTTGTGAAAAGTTGATGGGTCCACATTGTGTTTTGGGGCTTTTCCTGTCGCGGGCGCTAGGCCTACCCCCACAAGTGAGGTACCATGTTTATTGGGAGACATGGGGGAACGCTGGGTGGAAGGAAAGTTGTGGCTCTTCTCTGATTCCAGAACTTTCTGTCTCCAAAATGATAGGAAAAAGTGTTTTTTTGGCCATATTTTGAGGTTTGCAAAGGATTCTGGGTAACAGAACCTGGTCAGAGCCCCACAAGTTACCCCATCTTGGATTACCCTAGGTGTCTAGTTTTCAAAACTGCGCAGGTTTGCTAGGTTTCCCTAGGTGCTGGCTAAGCTAGAGGCCAAAATCCACAGCTAGGCACTTTGCAAAAAACAGCTCTGTTTTCTTTGTGAAAATGTGATGTGTCCACGTTGTGTTTTGGGGCATTTCCTGTTGCGGGTGCTAGGCCTATCCACGCAAGTGAGGTACCATTTTTATCGGGAGACATGGGGGAACACAGAATAGCAAAACAAGTGTTATTGCCCCTTGTCTTTCTCTACATTTTTTCCTTCCAAATGTAAGACAGTGTGTAAAAAACACGTCTATTTGAGAAATGCCCTGTAATTCACATGCTAGTATTGGCACCCCGGAATTCAGAGATGTGCAAATAATCACTGCTTCTCAACACCTTATCTTGTGGCCATTTTGGAAATACAAAGGTTTTCTTGATACCTATTTTTCACTTTTTATATTTCAGCAAATGAATTTCTGGATACCCGGTATAGAATAAAAACCCATTGCAACGTGCAGCTCATTTATTGGCTCTGGGTACCTAGGGTTCTTGATGAACCTACAAGCCCTACATATATCCCCACATCCAGAAGAGTCCAGCTGACAGAACAGTATATTGCTATCAAAAATCTGACATCGCAGGAAAAAGTTACAGAGTAAAACGTGGAGAAAAATGGCTGGTTTTTTCACCTCAATTTTAATATTATTTTATTTCAGCTGTTATTTTCTCTAGGAAACACTTGTAGGATCTACACAAATGACCCTTGCTGAATATAGAATTTTGTTTACTTCTCAGAAATGTTTAGCTTTCTGGGATCCAGCATTGGTTTCTCACCCATTTCGGTCACTAACTGGAAGGAGGCTGAAAGCACAAAAAATAGTAAAAATGGGGTATGTTCCAGTAAAATGTCAAAATTGTATTGAAAAATGGGGTTTACTAATTCAAGTCTGCCTATGCATTCTGCAGCCCTTTTTTCCAATTTTTGGGGAAAAAAACTAAATTTTCACTGTATTTTGGCTAATTTATTTGTCTCCTTCAGGGGAACCCACAAAGTCTGGGTACCTCTAGAATCCCTAGGATGTTGGAAAAAAAGGACGCAAATTTGGCGTGAGTAGCTTATGTGAACAAAAAGTTATGAGGGCCTAAGCGCGAACTGCCCCAAATAGCCAAAAAAGGCTCAGCACAGGAGGGGAAAAAGCCTGGCAGCGAAGGGGGTAAGCACGTCTCTTTGCAAGACCGTCAAGAAAATAATAGTGGTATCTTCCCTCTGTGCAGTCTGGCTAAGTTAGATTTCCTAAAACTACTTCCCAAGTACCTATTGGTCAAGGAATCGCATGTTCACACTTTATCCAATAAAACTAAAACGTCAAATCTACATTTCTATTAGTACATGGTTCACATGTCGACAATTGGCTCCTTTTGACCTGTTCTCATCATCCAGCTCGTCAGGTAATAATATTGTTGCAACATATACTCCAGTCAGAGTCTCCACTGTCTTCTCCTGAGAAACTCAGTCCCACACACATTACATAAACCATTGTTGCATTAGCTAGTACAGCATCTCCTAGCAAGCAGTTCTCATGAGAAAGACTTTTAGCTACAAGCATTTGGTCAGCACAGTGGAAAATCACAATTTAACTTTCTAAACAGACATTTTTATTAAACGCTTAAGAAATGCAGCTTGACATTAGGCCGTGTAACTAGGCCAAGACTTCTGCTAAGTTAAGGCCTACAATTAATAAAGCTAATACATACTACATAACCTTGAATATGACATATTATTACATTAATCAAACATAAGATCATCATTTCATATTAATAAGCCATTAATAAGTACACTTCGTGAATATTGGTGGCCACCTTCAAATGCGTGCATTATTTTCCCTCTAAGTTATTACATTTTCTACGCAAATTCAACACTCGGAATACATGAATATTCATTAGTAAGATCAGAGTTAACACTTTCTCCAGGTTAGATTTACTATTCCGACTCCTGCCTAAGTAATAAAAGGTTTAGTGTTAACCTCCAGAAGGATGTGATTTACTATTCCCACTTAGATCTATGCCAATGTAGGGGAAATTGTTGGACTTCAGAGGGGTCAGATTTACTATCCCTACTCCAAGCTACACAACAGTGGGGGAAGCACCAGACTCCGTGGGGTGGTTCGATTTACTATTTCCACTCCAATATATACAAAAGTAGGGAATGTGTTGGACTCAGTCAGGGTTGGATTTACTTTTCTCACTCCAGCCTAAGTAATAGTAGGTTAAGTGTTGGACTTCAAAAGGATGAGATGACTCTACGAAAAAGTAGCAAAAACGTTGGACTCCGGAGAGGTTAGATTTACTATTACCATTCCAATCCACACAACAGACGGGAAAGAGTTGGACTCCAGAGGATTTAGATTTACTATTCAGATTCCAGTCTATGCAACAGTAGGTAAAGTGTTGGTCTCCAGAGGGGTTAGATATGCTAATCACAATTCAATCTATATTGCAGTAAGGAAAGTGTTGGACTTTGGATGAGTTTCATTTACTATTCTTACTTTACTCTATGAAACAGTAGGGAAAGTGTTGGACTGTGAGTGAGATAAATTTACTTTTCCAATTCTAGTCTACACAACAGTAGAGAAAGTGCTGGACTTTAGAGGGATTAGCATTACTATTCCCACCTCAGGCTATACAACAGTAGGGAACACATTGGACTCCGAAGTAGTTAGATTACTCTTTCTACTTAAATCTACACATAAGTAGAGAAAATGTTGGACTCGATTTACTATTCCCACTCTGATTTATACAACAGTAAGGAAAGTGTTGGACTCTTGACAGGTTAGATTAACTTTTCACACTCCAGTCTAAGCAACAGTACAGAAAATGTTGGACTGTGGAAGGACTACAAACAACATTCCACCATCTAATAATTTTGCACAAAACATGCGAATAGCTAAAATAAAATAACACATTTTAAATAAAATATACTTAGGTAGTACTAAAAAAACAAATACATAATGACATTAAAATAAAAAATGTAAAAAGTAAGTAAAATATACTTTCCTGCCATATAAAACAGTAAACACGCTTCAAAACCATTCCATATATAATCAATCAATCACAGATATTTATAGAGCGCACTACTTACCCGTTAGGGTTCCAAGGCGCTGGGGGTGGGGGGGGAGGATTGCTACTGCTCGAAGAGCCAGGTCTTGAGTAGTCTTCTGAAGGCGAGTAGGTCTTGGGTCTGTCGAAGGTAGGTAGGGAGCGTGTTCCAGGTCTTGGCGGCGAGGTAGGTGAAGGATCTGCCGCCGGAGGTGGTTCGTTGGATGCGGGGGACGTTGGCGAGGGCGAGGCTCGCGGAGCGCAGTTGGCGGGTCGGAGTGTAGAAGTTGAGTCTGTCGTTGAGGTAGGAGGGACTGGCATTGTGAAGTGCCTTTTGTGCGTGGGTGAGGAGCTTGAAGGTGACCCTTTTGTTGACGGGGAGCCAGTGGAGTCCTTTGAGGTGAGGGGTGATGTGGCTGTGGCGGGGTGCGTTGGTGATGAGTCGGGCTGAGGCGTTTTGGATGCGTTGGAGGCGTTGTAGGTGTTTCGCTGGGATTCCTGCATAGAGTGCGTTGCCGTAGTCCAGTCTGCTGCTGACGAGGGCGTGGGTTACTGTCTTCCTGGTGTCGGTCGGGATCCACTTGTAGATCCTGCGGAGGGTGTTGTAGCAGGAGGAGGTGACGGCGTTGACTTGTCTGTCCATGGAGAGTGCGGAGTTGAGGATGAATCCCAAGTTGCGGGCGTGGTCGGTGGGCGTCGGGGGGGTTCCGAGGGAGGTTGGCCACCATGAGTCGTTCCAGGCAGAGGGGGAGGTCCCGAGGATGAGGATTTCTGTCTTGTCGGTGTTGAGCTTCAGGCGGCTATCTCTCATCCAGTCGGTGACTGCTTTCATACCCTCATGGAGGTTGGCTTTGGCGGTGGCAGGGTCGTTGGTGAGGGAGAGGATGAGCTGGGTGTCGTCGGCGTAGGTGATGATGTTGAGGTCAAAACGGCGGGCCACTTGTGCGAGGGGGGCCATGTAAATGTTGAACAGCGTTGGACTCCGGAGGAGCCCTGGGGGATGCCGCAGATGATGTTGTTGGCTTCTGAGCGGAAGGGTGGGAGGCGAACGGTCTGTGTTCTGCCAGAGAGGAAGGATGAGGTCCAGGCTAGGGCTTTTTCCTGGATTCCGGCTTCTTGGAGGCGTGACAGCAGTGTGTGGTGGCAGACTGTGTCGAAGGCCGCTGAGAGGTCTAGGAGAATGAGGGCGGAGGTCTCGCCGCGGTCGAGTTGGCGTCTGATGTCATCTGTTGCGGCGATGAGGGCGGTCTCGGTGTTGTGGTTGCGTCTGAATCCGGTTTGAGAGGGGTCGAGAACATTGTTGTCTTCGATGTGGCGTGTCAGCTGAAGGTTGACGATCTTTTCTGTGACTTTGGCTGGGTAGGGGAGGAGGGAGATGGGGCGGAAGTTCTTGAGGTCCTTGGGGTCGGCTTTTGGTTTCTTGAGGAGGGCGTTGATGTCTGCGTGCTTCCAGTTTTCTGGGAAGGTGCCTGTTTCGAAGGAGGCATTGATAATCTTGCAGAGTTGGGGCGCGATGATAGAGTCGGCTTTGTTGAAGATGTGGTGGGGGCAGGGGGCAGTCGGTGATCTGGAGAGGATGGAGTTCATGATTGTGCGAGTTGTGTCATCGTCGACGTTGGACCAGGCGGTGATGGGGTTGGTGATGCTAGGGTACGAGGTGGTGACTGAGGAGGGTGTGGTTGGAGTGTTGAAGCTGCTGTGGATGTCGGCGATCTTGTTGTAGAAGAAGGCGGCGAGGGAGTCGCAGAGTTCCTGGGAGGGCAGGATGTCGTTGACGTTGGTGCTGGGGGTGGATAGTTCCTTCACAATGCGGAAGAGTTCTTTGCTGTCGTGAGCGTTGTTGTCTAGGCGGTCTTTGAAGGAGGACCTCTTGGTGGTCCTGATGAGGTGGTGGTGTCGGCGGGTTGCGTCTTTGAGGGCATCCTGATTGACCGGTGTGCGTTCTTTGAGCCATTTCTTTTCTAGTTTCCAGCAGGCGCGTTTGGAGGCCAGGAGTTCGTCTGTGAACCAGGAGACTTTCTTGCTGGTGGGGTTGTTAGGGGGTTTCTTCAGAGGGGCGAGGATGTTGGCGCAGTCGTTGATCCACTGTCTGAAGTTGTAGGCCGCGGTGTCTGGGTCGGTGGGCTCGTTCGGTGGGTTCTGGGAGAGGGTGCTGAGGAGTTGTTCTTTGGTGACTTTGCCCCAGTTGCGGCGGGAGAGTTTTGCGGCTGTGGAGGTGTGCAGTGTTTTTGTTGTAGGTAAAATGGATGCAGTGGTGGTCGGTCCAGTAGGGTTCGGTGGTGTCCTTGAAGGTAACGTGGTCGCTGGTGGAAAAGATGGCGTCCAGAGTGTGTCCGGCGGCGTGGGTTGTTGACGTGACAAGTTGTCTGACTCCGAGGTTTGCGAGGTTGTTGATCAGCGTGGTGGAGTTGTGGTCGTTGTTGTTCTCGAGGTGAAAGTTGAGGTCCCCGAGGAGTATGTAGTCCGTGGAGGCGAGTGCGTGGGTGCTTGCGAGGTCGGCGATGGAGTCGCAGAACTAGGCCCGTGGTCCGGGGGGCCTGTAGACGACCGTGCCTCTGAGGGTGGTGTTGGGGTCGGTGTGGATCCGGAAGTGTAGAAGCTCTGCGGTGTTGAAATGGTCGTTGGTGTGGGTGGTGACCTTGAGGGAGGATTTGTGGATGATGGCGAGTCCTCCTCCGTAGCCGTTGGTGCGGTCCCTGCGGGAGATCTTGTATCCGTCTGGGATGGCGATGTCTGGCGCGGATGATTCGTTCCACCATGTGAGGAGCGGCGGGCGAGGACCAGGGGTTCTGTCGCTGGGCGCGGTCCGGGCGCGACCTGCATTAAGAGGGGGTGGAGGGAGGGAGGAGGAGCTGGGGGCGGGGCGGGGCCAAAGCGGCGGGAAAAAACGGGCGAGGGAGCAGCGAGGGTGGAGGGGGGTTGGAAAATAACGCTGGGGAACTAGAGGGGAGGGGGAGGTGGGAGGGCAGGGGGAGTAAAGAAGAGTAGAAAAAACAGGTAAGCGGGCGGATGGCGATGGATTGGGGGTGGGGTGGTCAGAGGAGGAGAGAGACGCGCGGGGTCAAGCTCACAGATGAACCAAAACAGTAAACAAAAGAGTAATAGAGGAACAGAGATACAAATTACAGATACAGGTACAGAGTACAAAAACTAATGGACACAGTGGGCACAACAGGGTCAGTAACAATAGCAACACAACAGAGACAGCAACGAGGAGACAAACGAGGAGAAAAACAGACACACGACAGAAGCAAACCTTACTGCCCACCACTGGGCCACCAGGGATGAGGCGCAGGCGAGGGCCTGCGGGTGGAGGAGGGCCTCGAACAGGGGCAGCAGCGGCAATCAGGGAACAGGGCACCTGCAGGGTGCGCTGCGCGGCGGGGGGTGCGTCCTGGCCTGAAAACGAGGTCAGAGAACGCACCCTCGGAGCGCAGCGACCTGCATTAAAACGGGGTGGAGAGAGGGAGGGAGGAGAAGCTGGGGGCGGGAGCGGGACGGGGCCGAAGCAGCGGGGAAAAACGGGCGAGGGAGCGGCGAGGGTGGAGGGGGGTTGGAAAATAACGCTGGGGAACTAGAAGGGAGGGGGAGGTGGGAGGGCAGGGGGAGTACAGAAGAGTAGAAAAAACAGGTAAGCGGGCGGATGTTGATGGATTGGGGGTGGGGGGATCAGAGGAGGAAAGAGACGCGCGGGGTCAAGCGCACAGATGAACCAAAACAGTAAACAAAAGAGTGATAGAGGAACAGAGATACAAATTACAGATACATGTACAGAGTACAAAAACTAATGGACACAGTGGGCACAACAGGGACAGTAACAATAGCAACACAACAGAGACAGCAACGAGGAGACAAACGAGGAGAAAAACAGACACACGACAGAAGCAAACCTTACTGCCCACCACTGGGCCACCAGGGATGAGGCGAGGGCCTGCGGGTGGAGGAGGGCCTCGAACAGGGGCAGCAGCGGCAATCAGGGAACAGGGCACCTGCAGGGTGCGCGGCGGGGGGAGCGTCCTGGCCTGACAACGAGGTCAGAGAACGCCTATACAACATTTATTTTAAAATATTACTTTAACAAAACCAAATTATTTTATTACAAAAAATAAACAGTTTACAAACATTTATGAAACACATTGCACTAAATTATTTACTACAACAAACAATATCCTCATTATTTAAAAAGATACATACATTATATATGAATCAATTAAATATTATTACCATTATAATCTAAATGGTAGTGACCAATTTCGCTTTTGGATAGCACAGTAAAGATTCTGGGAAGGGTGCTTTAGACAAAATTGGAAAGTTGGTCTTCGTAGAACCATGGGTTATCTGATAGGCAACTTGGTATTTGCCCTGGTCTTTGCACAATTGAACAGGCCGTAAATCGTCCCCAATAATTCAGAAGTATACTAAGGGTAGGACAGGCAGTCTACACCTGGCTTTTATGGATCTGATGTGTGCGTTGATTCAGTTGATCGTGCTAAACTCTGGGGGATCACAGCACAGATGGCCTAGATAGTGCTATCATTGTGCTACTCCAAAGATTACATGCACATACTTCAGCTAGAGTACAGTATACCCAACAGGGATACCTTATGGAAACGTTTTCAACAGTCACAGGAGTGAGACAGGGCTGTGTTCTGGGCCCGTTTCTTTTTCTGCTCTATATCAACAGACAGGAGGGTCACTTGTTTGGGGCTGGAGCAGACGTCCCCAAACTCAGTGACCGGGAAATACCAATTTTACTCTATGCAGATGATGCTGTCTTGCTGTCTACAGGTCATATTTAAGTGCCTTTCACTCCTTTATGAAGAATTTAGGCCTCACAGTAAACTGTACGAAGATCTTCATTATGAAATGTGGTCCCTGTCTAAGACAAAAAAAGTTTTTGATTGCAGGGGAAGAAGTTAATAAAATCCCTCCATTTTACTTATTAAGGGATTCCATTTGATAACGGTCTTAACTGGAGGTTTCCTATGAATAAGAGGGTATTGCAACTCCAGAGGGCCATTAACGCTGTCTTTAGAGTCTCAAAAAGATTGGGACATAAGCCTGTTACAGAGTTACTGACCATATACAAGAGCAAATATGTGTCCATTGGTTCATTTGTAGCTGGTCTATAGGGATATGCTTATTGTTCTTCTTTGCAGATTACTCAAAATAAGTTTATACTCAGGTTGTTGTCAATCCCCCAGTCTACTGCTGTTTCTTTTTGCCATCAAGAGGTGGGTCTGGTACGACTAGACACATTTATTCAAATGCAACCCCTCCTGTCATGAGCACATGTCTGGAAGAACCCAGAGGCACACCTGAGCAGGCTTATTTTGGCAGATTGTGTGAAGCTGGATAATGTGTCGGGAGTCCCATGGCTGGCCTTTGTCCGTAAATGCTTTGGGAGGATGTCCCGACCAGCAAATAGAAAGGGCTCCTGTCAGAGTTAATGTGTAGTACCTATCGCCTTCCTGGCAGTAAGGGAGGAGGAGGATTAAGGAGAAGTGGGACTGCTCGACCAGCTCTCAATTTAAAAGTAATTGATAGAGAATGGCACAAGTATCTTTTACCTAGGTTCCGTCTCAACACACCACAGTTTTAGTGGCCTTTCCAAGCAGGGGGACTTGGGCCCTCATTACAACCCTGGTGGTCCAAGACCACCAGGGCTGTTTCGACGGAAGCACCGCCAACAGGCTGGCGGTGCTTCCTGGCGTATTACGACCGCGGCGGAAGCGCCGTGGTCGCACCGCCGGGGCCGGCGGTTTTCCGCCACAATGGCCCCGGCGGTTGTAATCCGCCAGGGGATTACGAGTCCCCGACCGCCAGCCTTTTTCTGGCGGTCTGAATCGCCAGGAAAAGGCTGGAGGTACGGGGAGTCGTGGGGCCCCTGGGGGCCTCTGCACTGCCCATGTCAATGGCATGAGCCCCCTGACAGGGCCCCATGCGGCTTTTCACTGTCTGCTATGCGGCCCACATCCCCGCTGGGCCGGCGGGCGGAAACCAGCGGGGATGTCCAAATGGGCACCGCGGGAGTGCGGCCGCATTGGCGGCCGCACAGCGGTTACAGCTTGGCGGGCGGCGGTAGCCGCCCGCCAAAGTTGTAATGACCCCCTTGGTATTTAGACTTCCCTCCTTGCCACTGTGAAGCTCCATCAGCTCAATCTACCCTCCATACAACCTTATTTTGCACATTTTACATGCAAGGAAAGAAACGCTTTTTGAGTCCCCTCTTGAGGTAAGTAAGTGTTAGATCTTACACTGCTGCATTTGATTATCTACAAGGTTTGGGTAATGTAACCATGATTGAGACCGTAATTAATGTTATTTTAAGTATTTTAAAAATTTGCTCCGTTTATCCATAACTTAAGCAATTTTTTAATAGATGTAAATTTTATTGACTGATATTTAAACCTGCCTTTCACGATTTTGGAGGAAATTTGGTATAAGCTGTATTTTTTGGGATATGAGCATCTATAAGGTCTGGACTATGTAAAAGTGAGTGAGTCATAATCGAACTCCACCCCAAGCACTCTAAAAAAAACAGTTTTATTTACTTCTTAATTAAATAAAACATTTTCTTCTTATTTACATGGTAAATTTTTAATGTGTGATATTTATTGTATGTAATATTTATGGTTCACTGTAGCCGAATAAAGTATTTACTGACTGAAGTAAAATATACTTTCCTGCTATAAAAAAAACAGTAAACAGCTTTCAAAACCATTTCATATATAGTATATGCAATAACATTTATTTTAAAATATTACTTTAACAAAACCAAATCGTTTAAATACAATAAAATAAAAATACAAGTTGCAAACATTTATAAAACACATAGCACGAAACTATTCATTACAACAAACAATGAATATAATATTTACAATATTTAAAAAGATACATAAATTATAAATGAATCAATTGAATACGATTACCATTGTAATTTAAAAATGACTATAATTCCAATAACTTCCTATCTTATTCCCCTACCAAATGAATAACCACTACTAAAATGTACATGACTGACAAAAATGTGAACTTTAAAATATATTGTATAATTTAAAAGAAAACAATAGAACAAACACAAAATAAAACAATTTACATCAACAATTACATAATTAACAGTTTAGAATATTTATCATGACTATAAGAGTACTTGTAAGTTATTTAACTTCATGCCTTATTACACTACAAAACCAACAACCAGGTACTAATAAAAATATAAAGATATACATATACTGTACAATTAAAAAGACTCAATCTAAAAATTAAAAAAATAAATCAATTCACATAATGAATAATCAATTACATGAATAATCAACAATTACAAATAATTTGCATTAGGATACCATTTGTAATGTAATAAAATTCCCATCCTATTACTCTTCAAAAAACAGTAACCCAACACTACAATAAAAAATAATTATTCAAAATTTAGAAATTGTGATACATATTAAAAATAACTAGTTAAACATAAATACATAAAATAATTATCAAAAAACTTAAACAATGTAAATAATTTTTAATAAATTAAGGACTTTATTTTCAACACAAAATTAATTAACAGTAAAATGTAATCAGAATTTAAGTCTTTCCCCACCCTATTCACCTACATGCCCTACAACCTGCTACCACATTATAAAATACAAAATAAATTAAGGACAAAATAAATTAAACATTTGAAATTACAGTCTATACTACAAAAAATGAATAACAAGTATACTAACAATACAAACACCTAAAATTAATATTTAATTGATATATATCATACTAAACAAAAACCAATATTTACATAAATTATAACAAATAAAATACTTTTATTCAAAATGTTATGTAACAAAAAATTACATTCTTGACAACAATATTTAATGACATGATATTTCTGAACTAGCAATAGTTTTGACATGACACTTTTGTATCACAATATTAAAACGAAGATATTTTTTACAGACACCGCAACGTTGTGTGAACAGATGGAAGAATCTGTTTGAGGATCCACAGTTGGTTGGTACCTTTGCCACTTTCGCTGTCTCTGATGTAAAGTGTTACCTAAACATGAGCAGGGAGGGTTTAGTTCCATTCTCAAATTAGAGGTTTTCAAGCAGAAGTCCGTAACCACAAAAGGACTGCTTCTGTGCAATAGTTTTTGAATCAAGGAACTGTGACTCGTGGAGAGTTTCAGCTTCTGAGCTTTCTTAGGTCACCTGAAATAGTGAAGAGGTTGGCTAGCAATGGAGGAGTGTCCAAATGTACGACATAATAGGTAGAACACCATAATATGATCTTGACTCTTGCTGGTAAAGACTTCAATGCAAATCACGTAGAATCAACATGATGTTTTCAAATGTTTTTGAGCTGATAATATTTCTAGCAACAGAGCATAATATTACCTTGAAATACACATATTTTGAGGCACCCAAAAAATAACATTTGTAAAGTCAAGTCCTGACATGTGCAGTTGTTTTTAGGTGGCCCTGGGGCATTAGAGTGAGTGGTGTAGATGTTTACAGAATTAGTGGCCAGGATGATGAGAGGTATGATGGTGGGGATAGACCCCAAGGTAAAGTCCAGCATCTTTATTATCAGCAGGAGTGATGGTACGAAGACTTCTATTTCAACGGCGTTCAACAGAGAAAGGTCAAATTTGATAAAAAGGAATTAATTTTTGCACGTTGAGAACACTATCAAATTGTCTGACATCCATAAAGTGAGTGTTTATTAGCCATGAACGGAGAGTGCGGATGTCCTAAAGAGATGAATATTTTTATGGATCACGTTTTACCATTAGGTGTGTGGCATCTAGACTAATTCATTTTAAGTTCAGTCTCTCCAGTGGAGGTTGTACTGTGTCCAATTGTGTGATAGGAAAGGACATTTATGACAAATTACATCCTATGATAAGGATAAGAAACATGAGTACCAATTGGCAATAAAACATTATCATGCGCTTTGCAGAAGCAACCAGGCGGCATTCTACTCAGACAACATTTCTGCAGCCCAAAACTGTTCTAAAATACTCTTATAATATTTAAAGAACTCTCAGACCCCAGCAAGGTCTCTCCATCTCCATCGCTGTCACAATCCCAATGCGAGCAGTTGGCACACTTCTTTGTTAAGAAGGTGACAGACATCTAACACTCCCTTTTGATGGCTCAGATGGGCAACTCCCAGTCGGATGGTTGCATCCCTAATACCTGTTCACAGAAGCTTCCACCAACTATGGAAGAAAACATCTTTGATACTTCACAGACCAAACATAAAATGAACATATGGGCCCCACTCGACATTCACCTCTTTGTGACCTTGCTGCAGTCTATAAAATGTGGTTCCTCTTGGAACTCTCTTCCCCTGGACAAGCTTTGCACACTGAGGTGCTTATTCTGAGTCTGGCGGTCTTGAGACCGCCAGACTCGGGGTGGCCATCGGACCGCCACAGTAGTGGTGGTCCTATCTGCCACATTCCGACCGCGGCCAAAATGCCGCGGTAATACTGCTGACACCGCCATGCCAGAGACAGCCTCCAGCCTGGGGGTCCCGCTGGATTACGAGTTCCATTCTGCCAGCCCTTCCAAGGTGGTTCACACCGCTGTGGAAAAGCTGGCGGAATGGGAGTGCAGGGGGCCCCCATGCACAGCCCCGTCATGCATTTCACTGCCTGAATTACGGGCAGTAAAACGCACGACGGGTGCTGCTGCACCCTCTGCTCCACCACATTGGCGCCAGCTCGATTCCGAGCCAGCGTCAATGTTAAGGCCCTCTTCACTGCAGGGCCAGCGGGTGGAAACACTGTTTCTGCCCGCCGGACCTGTGGTGAAGTCGGAATACGGACGGCAGTGTCCTGACGGCACCAGCGATCAGGTGGCAGTTTGAGTCGCCCGCCAAACTCCAAATGAGCACCTGAGCCCTTACCTCATAGCACTTCTGGTAGGACTGCTCAATTAATCCTTACAAGGGGGATGCATTGCCCAAGCATGGAAGCATGCCATAGTTCTCCATCTCTTATAAAAGCCTAATTTGGACCCCGCCAGCTGATCCAATTTCAGACCAATTCTGATGCTCCTTATTCTTTCCAAAATATTGGAGAAACATGTGCATACACAATTGACCACCTTTGTGAATTTCCAGAGCTTTTTGCCCCCATCACAGTCACATTTCAGAGCAGGAAATAGTACTGAAACTGCCCACCTGGGAACCATGGATCATCTGAGACAGCTCCTGGATGAGGTGCTGATATTACTTGATCTCAGCACAGCCTTCAAAACAGTGTCACACACCACTTTTCAGGAAAGATTGACAAACCTGGATCTCTAAGGGACAGCCTTATCCTGGATGATCTCCTTTCTGAAATATTGCACTTTCTAGGTTTTTTCTGCCTGCTCCACATCAAAACCACATGCCCTCATTTCAGGTGTCCCTCAGGAATCCGTGTTAAGCCCGGCACTATTTAATATTTCCGTCCAGCCTCTTGCGGACTTGGTGGAGAGCTGTGATCTTACCCTGTTCTCCTATGCAGATGACAATTAATTATCTTCTCTTTGTCATCTGTTAAGGGACACAACACAGAGGCCTTTAACTCCTGCCTGTGACTGGTCTCCACCTGGATGAATTTCAACTTGCTAAAACTTAATGGTGAGAAGACTGAGATAATAGGTCTGGGTAAGAACTGCCTACATTGCGGCCCACAGCACTGACCTAAGAACTTGCATGCTCATCCTGAACTAGCCCCCAAAGTTAAGAGCTTAGGTTTGTGGCTGGACAAGAATCTGTTGTTGCTACCTAAGGTAGCTTCCACCTGTTTTGTGGTCCTGATTATTTGGATGCTCCCTTTCTCGGCCATTCAGGCCCTAATCCTGTGATGATTAGACTACGGCAATATCTTCTACCTAGGGGTAAATAAGACGTCTGAAGGTAGCCCAGAACCCTGCTGGCAGGCTACTATATATACCCCCTGAGACACGCCTCTCTTTCATGCTTCCTCTGTGAGCTCCACTTGCCCACAGTGGAAAAAGAGGATACAGTTCAAGGCATTATGCTACACGCATAAGGCTAGATCAGACATATCTTCAAGAACTAGTGGTTCCCTACCAGCCCACTTGTGCTCTGGCTTCAGCACTAGTGGAACTCAATATCAATCAACTAATTTGATATGTTTGCATTGACTATTCAATATTATTATGTGCATAAATATCTTTTGATTTTTACTCTGTAAGCTTCCCTGGGGGGGTATTCAGCTGCCTAGATTTTTTTCCTGAGGTCTTTGTGATTCCAAAGACAGAAAACCTGAAGATGTTCTCAACAATGCCAACAAAGTTTATGGCCTACTTTGTGGAAGGTCTGGTTGGGACATAGGTGTTAGTTTCTATTTATACTGTCAACATGACGACATGGAATTGCAGAGTTGGATTATTGTTCTGGACATCTTTATGGAACTTACCTTAACTGTATTAAAATGAGCAAGTGGATCTATTTCACAGAGATTTCAAAAAGATACTAGAGGTCTGAAATCCTTCTGAATAAGTTTGGGTTTTCCCATAATAGTTTCCTACCCTAGGGCACTCATGAGGTCCAAGCCAGCTATAAAAGCAGAAGAAAATGTTACCTAGCCAATGGTACCTGACAACTAAAGATTGCTCCCAAGAACCTAATGCCTGTCTCATGCAGGCCTGCCACAGGTAAATAACAGTTCCACTGAATCAGTTAATTCATCGCAATAAATTCTATATCTCCCCTAAACAGAGTTCACACTTTTGACCATATTTCGATCCATTTTCATTAAATCAACACAAATCCCTGAACATAGGGAAAATATCTCAGAACATTAGCAACAGTTCATCCAAAGAGAAAAACAAGAACCGACAGCCTTGCTAAACAGCCCTCTATTTAAATATTGACAATAAAGTGTTAAACGTTTCTGGTAACAGCCCTTAAAAGGATATGTACAAACCCAGTGGATAAATGAAATCTCTTTTAGCTGAGAACATGAACAATGAAGTCTTCAGTTCCACTCTGAAGCTTGAACTTGAAAGAAAATGCAGCATGCAGACACCATAATGTGAACAAATAGTGATTAAGAAACAAGGAACATACACTTTTTGTTTCTCATGCATATGGTCAGACATGAATACAAACCATATCCCATTTCCAGCTCCCTCATTTTCAAGATGTTCCCGAGGGATTGCCAGATATTGCTACTTGAATCGTCTTACAGGGTGGAATTAGACCAGGGCTATATTCAGAAAGCCAGTTGAAAACTTGAAAATTGGTGTTGGTGATTGAACCCTGTGTTTGCTGTGTTACTCATCTGATTGGCTTACAATGACAATTTTTCTCCTATGATTTGGAAGAGTCTCTGTGAATATAGTGGACCATAAAGTCCTGTGCATGATTCCCAGTATAAAGTGCTGCAATTATGAAGGGTACTGTATTGGGAACTGGTTCTGTCTGAACTGGGTTCTGATGGATTTCTAAGAGGTGCAGCTCATTTGAAACTGTCCTGTAGGTTCCAAAAAGAGATCAGCTGTGAATGCTGCAGATGTCACCACAGAGAAACTCCATGCATCAAGATAAACAACTCTGCCTCAGCTTCTACTAACTTTGGGCTGAGGTTCCTTAGTTCATACTTTTTAGAGCACTGCTGCCTTAAAATGAGGATATTTGTAGTACATCTATTCACTTCACCCTCATAGAAAAGGGTTTAGCTACAGCTAAAAGACTCCTCAGCATGGCTTTTACATTTTATGTTGCCGATGACTGACTCTCAAATATTAATCAACCTATCACAAAAGCCCAGACACCACCGTCAGTGCTCCTTGCTTACTGGCCACCAAGGCTTCAGTGGTCAGAATTTTCCTCTGCCTCAACACCAAGAAAACAGAGAGCCTGACATTTGAAGTGAAGAATCCAAAAGAGATTTCTTTGAAAATGCTGACCTGCAGCTCATACAGCTGCAGTCCATACCAATCGCACTTTTGGATTTCTAAACAACTTGGGTCTCTCCTTCACTCCACAAGCTCAAGAAATAATGACAAAAGCCTACTGATACCTATAAATCCCTAAGGGTGGGCCTTTTCAATGGATCCTCCTCACACATGCAGTACTTTTATCTAGACAATACTAATGCTCAACAGTCTTTCTTAGTGATAGTCAGAAAACAGTGAAAACACTACAAATGCCCCAAAACAGCTATCATACTCATATTTTGGTCTGAAAAACGTGATCATATATTGGCCTATCAATCCAAGCTACAGTCGCCACACATCAAACAATACACCCTCTGTATTATTTAAGTCAGCACACCAAAATACCCCCAAATACCTCACAGGCCTATCTGTATACATTGAGAAAGAAAGAAACATTGACTCTAAAAAACATACTGAGCTTGCTACCACCAACTGGCAAAGAAAAGCCAGAGCAGGAAACACCTCCTCATTGCAGGCACTAAATTATGGAATGATGTTGCTCCTTCAAGCAAAAGGACCCCAAACTACTAAAGACTTTCAAAACTGCACTGAATAAACTTCTCATGAACAGCCTGTTTCATGAAGCCAATTTAATTCTCAATCTATTTTAAACACTTGCCCTCCTTGTAATCTTTCTCTCTTCGTGGTTTGTTGTCCTGCATTCTACCTCACTCTCTTGCCCTATTTTACTTCCTTACTGCACCCTGAAGCTAGATCTATTCTCTAATCTTTGTTGTACAATAAATAATTGCAAATACAAAAATGTAACTCCTTTGAAGCCAAATTGACTAATATGAATTTATCCCTCCAAGTAGCAATACTATTGTTGGTCCCATCCCATACTTTGCTCCCTTTCCTGCAGTTAACTTTTAGTCCTACTTGCTAACTATTTAGTATTTTTTTTTACATTTTGCTTCAAAAAATTTTAGTACTTTAAACACACTTCCTTAAAATAAATGTTTCAATTTAAAGTTCTGTATTTCTTACCATGTTGTTGCAGTGATCTTTTTTTTATACATAATCCCTTCTTGCATTTTCTTTTTAAAATCAAATGGACTTCCATGTTAAGCTCATAGGAAGGCTGTAGTCATTGAAACCTGTACGCTGATTTAGACTGGACTTTGGGTTGATGTCCAGCAGGCATGCAGGAATGTTGATGTCTACTTGAAAGGAGTGATTGTCTCCTCTCTCCTCTAAGCTATCCAGGAGATTCATCTGGTAATATTGCAGCACTAGCTACAGTCCATATTGGAGTACTGACATCAATGTGTAGCTGAGGTGTGCTGTTTCTTGACTCTTCTAGGGTTGGCCAATGTACCAAAGGTAAGTAGAAAATAGATTAGCACATGTTAGAAATGGGGTCTTTGGTTGGCAGCCAGGTTACCCCCTGTCAAAGCAAGGACCCTCACTCTAGTCAGGGTAAAAGAGAATCACCTTCGGCTAACCCCTGCTTACCCCCTTGGTAGCTTGGCACGTGCAGTAGGCTTAACTTCAGAGTGCTAGGTGTAAAGTATTTGTATCAACACACACAGTAACTTAATGAAAACACTACAAAATGACACAGGTTTAGAAAAATAGAAAATATTTATTTAAATAAAACAAGACCAAAACAACAAAAATCCACAATACACAAGTCAAGTTATTAATTGAAAATCAAAAAGAGTCTTCATGTAGTTTTAAGCACACACTAACATTGTTAGCATGAATATATACCTTGAGTGCGTCAAAAATAACCCCGCAGGGGCGAGTGCGTGTCAAAAAGGGCTTGGGATGCGTCGATTCCACTCACAAACGGGACCTAGCGTTGTTTCTCCTTTCGTCGGGTCGGGGCAAATTGTTTCTTCTCTCTGCAGGACAGCGATGTGTCTATCCGGTCAGCACTCTTGGGTCTGGGCAGGCCTTCCATTGTTTTTACATGCCCAGCAGTACTTGCGTTGGAAATCCAGCCACACGGTGATCTGAAAACCACACACGGCGGGTTGCGATCTTCCAGCCTCAGTCAGCCATGCTGCGCGTCGTTTCTCCAGCTCCGTGCGTCGATTCTTCGGTCATGGTGCAAGCGAGCATCGATTTTCAGCCGTGAAACCGGTGGTGCGTAAATTTTTCTGCCACAGATCGGAGTCTCGCGATATTTTCCCTGCACGGCATTCTGTGCGTGAATTTCTTCCTCTTAGGCTGCAAGCTTCTCCTTTCAGGGTCCCAGAACTGGATGGGCACCACAGGGCAGAGTAGGAGTCTCTCCAGAGACACCAGGTGCTGGCAGAGAGAAGTCTTTGATGTCCCTGAGACTTCAAACAACAGGAGGGAAGCTCTAAATCAAGCCCTTGGAGATCTTCACAAGCTGGAAGGCACACAAAGTCCAGTCTTTGCCCTCTTACTCTGGCAGAAGCAGCAACTGCAGGATAGCTCCACAGAGCACAGTCACAGGCAGGGCAGCTCTTCTTCCTCAGCTCTTCAGCTGATCTCCAGGCAGAGGTACCTCTTGGTTTCCAGAAGTGTTCTAAAGTTTGTGGTTTTGGGGGCCCTTCTTATACCCAATTTCTCCTTTGAAGTAGGCCTACTTCAAAGCAAAGTCTCTCTTGAATGTGAAATCCTGCCATGCCTAGGCCCCAGACACTCACCAGGGGGTTGGAGACTGCATTGTGTGAGGGCAGGCACAGCCCTTTCAGGTGTGAGTGACCACTCCTCCCCTCTCTCCTAGCACAGATGGCTCATCAGGAAATGCAGACTACACCCCAGCTCCCTTTGTGTCACTGTCTAGTGTGAGGTGCAACCAGCCCAACTGTCAAACTGACCGAGACAAGGAATCCACAAACAGGCAGAGTCACAGAAATGGTATAAGAAAATGCTCACTTTCTAAAAGTGGCATTTTCAAACACACAATCTCAAAATCAACTTTACTAAAAGATGTATTTTTAAATTGTGATCTCAGAGACCCCGAACTCCACATGTCCATCCGCACCCAAAGGGAATCTACACTTTAATTAAATTTAAAGGTATCCCCCATGTTAACCTATGAGAGGGACAGGCCTTGCAACAGTGAAAAATGAATTTAGTAATATTTCACAGTCAGGACATATAAAACAGATTACTATGGCCCTCATTACAACCCTGGTGGTCGGTGTTAAAGCGGCGGTAATACTGCCAACAGGACGGTGGTAAAAAAATGGAATCATGACCACGGTGGAAACTGCCAACACATACAGCCACTTTAACACTCCAACCGCCATGGCGGTAGCAACAAACACCGCAGCGGTAACCGCCAACAGCCAGGAGGAAGACAATGTACCGCCCACCCTATTACAACCCGTCCATCCGCCAGCTTTTCCAGGGTGGTACCAACGCCATCAAAAGCACAGCGGAAACAGTACTTTGAAGGTAAACCACTCACCTCTCAACACTCAAGGAAGAACCAGGAGCCATGGAGCCTGAGCTGCAGGTCCTCCCCATGCTGGTGTATCTGCTCATATACCAAGAGTACCAACGGCGGCAACGACGACCACAGTGAGTACTGCACCTAGCATATAGGGGAGGGGTGGAGGAAAAAGAGAGTGACACACACACGCAAGACGCAACAACCCCACCCCCACCCTCACCCTCACCCCCAACACCATACACGCAAACACATGCAGCAACATCACATATGCAACCCGTAACCCTCTGGAATAATGCAAGGACAAAAGGAATGGAGTCAAATTAGTGTAATATTAGAAATTTTGAGAAATACGTTCATAAATAAATAAATAAACAGTATGTACAATACATACAACATATACAAAATGCCGGACAATGTCCACACAAAAATAGTCAGTGGTCCACTGGGCCATAACACATAGGCCAAGCCCACACTTGACTCCTGCCTTAAAAAGGAGAGAACACTGCAGAGGCATCAGGTCGAAAACACACAGGCCCTCCAGGGGGACATGGAAGGGGGGGCACCTCAGCCAGAAGATGTTACTACGCCGCTGCTCCTGGAGGGGGCTACATGCCCACTGCTTGGTCCTGGGAAGTGCAAAGCCACAGTCTCAAGTGGGTGGTTTGCCCACTGCTTAGTCCTGGGGAGTGCAAAGCCACAGTCTCTCAAGTGGGTGCTTTGCCCATTGCTTGGTCCTGGGAAGTGCAAGGTCACAGTCTCTCAAGTGGGTGCTTTGCCCACTGCTTGGTCCTGGGGAGTGCAAAGCCACAGTCTCTCAAGTGGGTGGTTTGCCCACTGCTTGGTACTGGGGAGTGCAAAGCCACAGTCTCTCCAGTGGGTGCTTTGCCTACTGCTTGGTCCTGGGGAGTGCAAGGCCACAGCCTCTCAAGTGGGTGGTTTGCCCACTGCCTGGTCCTGGGGAGTGCAAACCCACAGTCTCTCAAGTGGGTGCTTTGCCAATGCTTGATCCTGGGGAGTGCAAAGCCACAGTCTCTCAAGTGGGTGGCTCCTACACTGGTTCTGGAAGGGATCTTGTGCCCAGTGTGCTTCATTCTGCCAAGGATAGGGTGAGTGGATGCCTTAATCCACTGGTTCTGGAGGGGGCTTTGTGCCCAGTGTGCTTCATCCTGCCAAGGATAGGGTGTGTGGATGCCTTAATCCACTGGTTCTGGAGGGGGCTTTGTGCCCAGTGTTCTTAATCCTGCCAAGGATAGGGTGAAAGGATGCCTTTTACCACTGGTTCTGGAGGGGGCCTTGTGCCCAGTGATGCATCACTTGGGGTGTCCCAGGTCACAGTCCCTCACCTGGGTGTCAGAGCCACGAGATTTGCAGTGGCCAGGATGCATAATAGTCCATGGAGGCAGGGCTACAGTCCATCCACCGGCGGCTATGACTGCACAGTGGTGGTAGTGCTGGTGCTGGTGGGGGTGCTGCCAGTAGAGGGGGAGGCTCCAGCCCTTCTCCTGCAGCCTCGGATGGCTGCCCACTGGGGCTGCTGCTGCTGACAGTATTGGTGCTTGCAGCGGTGCAGGTGGTGGTGCTTGCAGCGGTGCTGGCCACGGTGCAGGTGGCGGTGCTGGCGGTTGTGCTGGTAGCCACCAGGCCTTCACCTGCAGGCTCGGACGGCTAAAGTGCCTTGGCTGGTGTTTTGCGCATCTTCCTTCCCTTGGCAGATGGTAGTGTCACCTTGGGTCTGGCAGCTGGAGTCTTTGACGTGGCCTTGCTGGGTGGTTGTGGTTCCTTCTCCTTGCTGGATGCTGTCCCCTTCTTGACCTTGCCAGGTGGCGAAATCTTCTTTGCAGGGGTTGGCGGCACTCTGGCTGGGCTGACGGGTGCCCCCTTGGAGCCTCTGACAGCTGCAGAAACCACAGCGGACGTAGACTTGGTGGCTGAGGTGCTAGGCTGGGTTCTGGCCACCCTGGCCCGAGGTTAAGGATGGGGGGAGGGGTAGGGAAGAGGTCAGTGTTGGCTAGGAAAAGCTTCTTAGGGACATTGGGGTGGGAAGAGGGTGAAGGTTTTGGAGTGGAGGAAGAGGGAGTGCTTGTAAGAGGTGTAAGTCTGCTGTGTTTGGGTGCATGAGCTGGATGCTGTTGTGAGGTGGATGGCTGTTGGGTGGGTGTGTGCTTGCGTTTGTGTACTTTGGGAGGAGGGGTCACAGACACAGTGGGAGAGGACACAGGGGACGTGTGCATGGATGTGGGAGTGGTGACTGCCAGTGAGGGGCGTGTAGTGATGGACGTGCTGGTGATGTAGGTAGTGGATGAGGATGTAGTGCATGCAGGTGTGAGTGGAGATGCTACTGGGAGGGAGGTGGATGAGGAGGAGGAAGGGGACACAGTGAAGGCAGTGGATGTTGGTGTGTCTGAATGGGGATGGTGCTTGTGTGAGTGCCTGTGAGATGAAGTGTGGTGCTTGTGTTTGCCTGAGCCACTTCTGTGTGTTGATTTGGGTGAATGCTGGTCTGAAGGTGTCCTTGGTATAGGCTGGTGTTTTAGGGGATCGGGACTGGGTAGAGGAAGCTGGAGGGGGAGGCTGGAGATAGGGACAATGGCTGCATCAGTGCGGAGGCCAGAGCCTGAAATATTCTCTGTTGGGCCGCCACACCTGAGTGAATGCCCTACAGGTATGCATTTGTTTGTTGCAAATGCCTCTCTACACCCTGGATGGCATCCAGAATGGTTGACTGCCCAACAGTGAGGGATCTCAGGAGGTCAATAGCCTCCTCACTGAGGGCAGCAGGGGTAACTGGGGCAAGGCCTGAGGTGCCTGGGGAGAAGGAGATGCCCACCCTCCTGGGTGAGCGGGCACGGGAAACATACTGAGGGGCTGCTGGGAGGGTGGTGCTGGTAGGGGGGGTGGCGGCTGTACCTGTTGTTGGGGTGGCCATAGAGGTGTCCACCACCGCCAGGGAGCTTCCATCAGAGGAGGAGTCTCTGTCTGTAGTGATCCCTCCTGTCTCTGTCGTGGTGCTCCCCTCACCCTCCGTCCCACTGGTGCCCTCACTGTTGGTGGATTCAGCCTCCAGGCCCATGTGGGATGCAGCTCCCTCCGTCGCCGGTGCCTCTGCTCCTCCGCCAGGTGATGCTAATGCACACAAGGACAGGGTGACAAAACTAAAAGGGGGGGAGACACAGAGGATACACTTGGTCAACGCCAGCAACAACACTACAGTTGGTGTATACAACACACAGGGAGCAGCCCTATGAACTCCCTCCCGGTCTCCAGCCACCAAGATCTGCGGGGTCCCCCAAGGATCCTCCCTCAGCCCCACCCTCTTCAACATCTACATGGCCCCACTAGCCAACATCCTCTGCCCCCATGGAATCACCATCATCTCTTACGCAGACGACACTCAGCTCATCATCTCCCTCACCAGTAACCCAGCCACCACCAAGATAAACCTGCACGCCAGACTCCTCGACATCGCCAAATGGATGACCTCACCTCAAACTTAACTCAAACAAAATAGAAATCATCATCTTCAGCCCCAACAAGACAGCATGGGATGACTCCTGGTGGCCCACCACCCTCGGATCACCCTCAACACCCACCACCCATGCACGCAACCTTGGCATCGTTCTATACTCATCTCGCTCCATGGCCCAGCAAATCAACACCATTTCGTCCTCCTGCTTCAACACCCTTCGCATGCTAGGCAAGACATTCAAGTGGATTCCTTCAGAAACACGAAGAACGGTCATCCATGCCCTCATCAGCAGCAGACTGGACTACGGCAACGCCCTCTACGTAGGGACCACAGCCAATCTTCAATGAAAACTCCAGCAAATTCAAAATGCAGCCATACGTCTCATCCTCAACCTCCCTCGCCACGAACACGTACCCACCCACCTCAGATCCCTACACTGGCTGCCCATCAGCAAAAGGATCATCTTTAAAGTCCTCGTCCATACTCAAAAAGCCCTCCACGACACTGGTCCGGCCCACCTCAACGAACTAAAAACTTCCACATACCAACCCGACAGCTCCGTTCTGCTGACCTCGCCCTCGCTACAGTCCCCAGCATCCATCGCACCACCTCTGGCGGCAGATCCTTCTCCCACCCCGCTGCCAAGACCTGGAACTCCCTCCCCACCAACCTACGCAAGACCCAGGATCTCCTAACTTTCAGAAAGACGTCGCTTTTTGAGCAGTAACAGGCAACACCCTCCCCCCCCCCCACAGCGCCTTGAGACCCTAACAGGTGAGTAGTGCGCTTAAGAATTTTTTTGATTGTTTGACGAACTAGGCCATGCACTACCAGTTACAAAGATAGTCACCAGCCCATGGGGTACATAGCATAACACCATCAGCTGCACACCTGAAACAAACAGTGCCCTGACCAGTAGTAGATGCCCACTAACACCATTGGGGTTGGAGTGCTTCAGAGCCTGCCCAACAAGGGTCCTACCCTGCCATGTTCGCCCTGGCCTGGCGGCACCCACAGTCCACATCCCCACCCAGGTAAAAGCCTAACCCGTGCAAAGTAATGATTCTGAATCTGTACTCATCCCCTTGTGGCAGCTGTGACGCCCTCAAGCATCCATCCAACTCCGGATAGGCCACCACCAGGATTTGGAACATCAGGGGGGTCAGGGTATGACGGGCACCCCTTCCTCGTTGGGAGTCCAGCCCCAGCTGGGCCTCCGCCATCTTCCTCGCCCAGCGGCGCAGGTCCTCCCACCATTTGCGGCAGTGGGTGCTCCGCCTGTCAAAGACCCCCCAGGGTCAGCACCTCCTTGGGGATGGCATGCCAAATACCCTTTTTCTGATGGGCGCTGACCTGCAGGAAAAATACTGCAGGAAAGGGATTAGTCATACCGTCCGGACTGTCATACTCATGGCCCACCATATCCCTCCCATCCCCTTACCCACATACATTGACCACCATACATGCAGCACTCTGCACAGGACCCCTCAGCCCCCCTACATGAGGCTGACACACACAGCACTCCATACATTTATGGCCCACACATCATGCTCACAGTGTACTCACCTGTTTGTCTGGTGGACCATAGAGTAAAGTATACTGGAGTAGGACCCCATCCACCAGTCTCTCCAAGTCCTCCGAAGTGATGGCAGGGGCCCTTTCCCCACACACTCGAGCCATTGTCGCTTCCAGACACAGGTCACAGCAGCAGCACTTGCAGTGTAGGTCCTCTCCTGTTGAAGGTCAGGTAGCAAGTGAGTGAACAGATAGAAAATGGCGGTCACGTCCGCGGCGGTTTGTACCGTCACCGCCGGCATACATCGCCATTGGCTCCTGGAACCCATAGGGCCCAATGTTAACCAATGCGAAGTTGCACGGCGGTCATCGACCGCCGACCGCTCCGGCGCACAACGCCAGCGGAATTACCTTATTTCCACTTGTCTCTCCACAGAGGTCAGGCAACCGCCATTTCAGGGGGGCACAGGGCATGGCACATAACTGCGTCACAGCAGACATTGGCAACTCAACTGGATCTCGAATTCACATACTGTTTCTGGAAAGGAAGAGATGCACCATTATTTAAATAGATGTGTGAATATGACCCTCTGCTCACTGCTCACTGTTTTTTTTCCTAGACTTCAACCAGTGAGGATGAATATGAGATGGAGACATCCTCCCGTGTACAGATCCCTGGTGGACCTGGCAACAATGGAGGGCATACACATTATCCTAACCTTCAGACTTGATAGGGCCACTATCCAAGAACTATGTGCCCAATTGGAGCCAGACCTGATTTCAGCTATCCGCCAGCCCACAGGTATCCCCCCCCCCTCTAGTGCAGGTCCTGTCAATGCTCCATTTCCTGGCAAGTGGTTCCTTCCAAGCGACAGTGGTTATGGCATCAGGGATGTCACAGCCTGTATTCTCAAACGTGTTGACCAGAGTGTTGTCTGCCCTGCTGAAACACATGCGCAGCTACATCGTATTCCTTCAGGTGGCGGATTTGGCCACAGTGAAAGCTGACTTCTATGTCCTGGGACATATCCCCAACATCATTGGTGCCATTGATGGTACACATGTAGCATTTGTCCGCCCCCCGGAGGAATGAACAAGTGTTCAGGAATAGAAAAAGCTATCACTCTCTGAATGTGCAGATGGTGTGTTTGGCGGACCATTACATCTCCCATGTCAATGCCAAGTATCCTGGCTCTGTGCATGATGCCTTCATCTTGAGGAATAGCAGCATTCCATATGTGATGTTCCAACTCCAGAGGCACTTGGTGTGGCTAATAGGTGAGCCCATGGTCCCCACCCAGAGTATGTTGGTATATGGGTGTGGAGTTGTCCCTAAAGGTGAGTGTATGTCTAACAGGTATCCCTTGAATATTTGCAGGTGACTCTGGTTACCCCAACCTCTCATGGCTACTGACCCCAGTGAGGAATGCCAGGACAAGGGCAGAGGAACGTTACAATGAGGCGCATGGGCGAACAAGGAGGATCATTGAAATAACCTTTGGCCTCCTGAAGGCCAGGTTCCGGTGCCTCCATCTGACTGTTGGATCCCTGTACTACTCACCCAAGAAAGTGTGCCAGACCATCGTTGCATGTTGCACAGCCTGGCCTTGAGACGCCAGGTGCCTTTTCTGCAGGAAGATGAACCTAGAGATGGTCTTGTGGCAGCGGTGGAGCCTGTGGACAGTGAGGACGAGGAGGCAGAGGAAGAAGATGTGGATAACAGAAGATCACTCATACAACAGCACTTCCAGTGACACACAGGTAAGACACTGTAACTTCACTTTCCATTGCAGTTTTGTGTTGGACATTATACATGGCAGCCTGATATTCCATATTGTATGGCCACTTACTGTACCCTTTGGCATCTCTATTTTCAGATCTATGTGCCCCACTCTAGCTCCTGGTGTGTTCCCTGCTGCCCACTACAGGTCATACCTATGTATTCATGACTGTACAGTTGAATTACAATGTTTACAGCTTGTTAAACAAATACATATTTGAATCAATTGACAGGCTCCATAATTGTATTAGTTCCAAGGGTGTTTATTTATGTGCAAATAAGTGGAGGGGATATTGCAATGGGCTGAGTTGATGATGGAGGAAAGTCCAGGGTAGAGTCCAGTGTATTGGTGTCACAGGTGCATTGTCCAATGGGGCATAGGAAGGGGAGCAATAACATTTCAAGGTGGACAGGGTAACAGAGTGGGACAGAAGGGTGACAATCAGGAGAGTCTTATTTCCTGGCGGGGGTCTTGCCAATGTTCTCTGGCTTTTGCCTGGATCGTAGGGACCGTTTGCAGGGTGGTTCTCCTTCTGCAGGGGGTGGGGTGCTGGTGGCCTGTTGGTCCTGTGGCGGGGCCTCCTGTCCACTAGTGCCGGCGGAGGTGGAGGGCTGTTCATCAGTGTGGCTAGTGTCAGGGACCTGTTGGTGTGCCACTGCCTCCCTCATGGTGTTGGCCATGTCAGCCAGCACCCCTGCAATGGTGACCAGGATGGTGTGGATGTGTTTGAGGTCCTCCCTGATCCCCAGGTACTGTCCCTCCTGCATCAGCTGGGTCTCCTGCAACGTGTACAGTATCTGGCTCAAGGTCTCCTGGGAATGTTGGTATGCTCCCAGGATCCCTGCAAGTGCCTCGTGGAGAGTCGGTTCCCTTGGCCTGTCCTCCTCCCTGTCGCACAGCAGTCCTCCCAGCTTCCCTGTTGTCCTGTGCTTCTGTCCCCTGAACCGTGTGCTCACTGCCACTGACCACTGCCACTGACCCCAGGTCCCTGATCGGCCTGTGTTTGTGGGGTTGCCTGGGGTCCCTGTAGTGGTGGACTACACCACTACTGCTGATTGACGTGTCCTGGGGACAAAGGGATGGGCCCGCTGGGTGGATGCCTTGCTGGTGTTCCCTGAGGGGGGAGGCTCTGTGGTGGTATGGGACTGTGTTTGGGTAACCAACTGTCCAGAGGTCCCTGATGGGCCAGGTTGGTCATCGTGATCCAGGAGTGCAGAGCTGCTGTCATCACTGTGGGCCTCTTCTGGGGGAGGACTGGATTTTGGTGGCACCTCCCCTCCGGTGACGTTGCGTGGGGGGGTCTGTGATGGGTGTCCATGCATTGGTGTGGCATGCAGGGCTTGGTTTTAGGATGGGTGGGTTGTGATAGTGGGGTATATGTGAGGTGGTGGAGTGATGGGGGTGAGGGTAGATGTAGGAGTTTGTGATGACATGCAGGTAGGGTGGGGGATATAATAGTAAAGATTTGACTTACCAGAGTCCAGTCCTCCCGCTACTCCTGGGAGGCCCTCAGGATGCATGATCGCCAAGACTTGCTCCTCCTATGTTGTTAGTTTTGGGGGAGGAGGTGGGGGTCCACCGCCAGTCCTCTGTACGGCTACCTGGTGTCTTGCAACCATGGAACGCACCTTCCCCCGTAGGTCGTTCCACCTCTTACTGATGTCATTCCTTGTTCTGGTGTACTGTCCCACGACGTCGACCCTGTCCACGATTCTCCGCCAGAGCTTCATCTTCCTTGCAATGGACGTCTGCTGCACCTGTGATCCGAATAGCTGTGGCTCTACCCAGATGATTTCCTCCACCATGACCCTTAGCTCCTCCTCTGAAAACCTGGGGTGTCTTTGGGGTGCCATGGATGTTGTGTGAGTGGTATGTGTGTGGCGTGATGTGCTGGGGTGTGTGCTGTGAGGTGCGTGGATGGTGTATGGGTAATAGTGTTCTGTGGCTCAGATTGAGTGGGTGCTCCTGGCTTGTCTCTCTCTCAGTTGGCAATCTTTTTTTTCGTTGAAAGGGTTGTGGGTAATGTGGGTGGGTGTTTTATAGTGGTTTGAGTGTGTGGGTGTGGGTGTGGTGTGTGTATGTGTGTCAGGTGTGTGTAGTTTGAATTGTCCAATGTGGTGTAGTTTTGTTAGTGTGTGTGTATTATGAGCATGGCGGTGTGTACCGCCAATGGTTTACCGCGGTTGAAAGACCGCTGCAGTGATTCGTGGGTCCTGATACTGTGGACGTATTTCTGTTGGCGTAACGATGTGGGTTTTGGTACCACCAGTTTATCACTGACCTTTGGTCTGCCGGACTTGTGTGGGTATCTGTATAGTGGCAGATTTCTCTGTGTGGGTCATAATACCTGTAGTGGTATACCGCCATGGTCACGGTATGTTGGGGCCGTCCGCACGGCGGTAGGCAGCATTTACAGCCAAGGTTGAAGGTTGTAATGAGGGCCTATATGTCCTACCTTAATCATACACTGCACCCTGCCCTTGGGGCTACCTAGGGCCTACCTTAGAGGTGCCTTACATGGAAGAATTGGGAAGGTTTAGGCCTGGCAAGTGGGTACACTTGCCAAGTCGAATTTACAGTTCAAAACTGCACACACAGACACTGCAGTGGCAGGTCTGAGACATGATTACAGAGCTACTTATGTGGGTGACACAACCAGTGCTGCAGGCCCACTAGTAGCATTTGATTTACAGGCCCTGGGCACCTCTAGTGCACTGTACTAGGGACTTACCAATAAATCAGATATGCCAATCATGGATAAGCCAATTACATACACATTTTGTAAAGGAGCATTTGCACTTTAGCACTGGTTAGCCGTGGTAAAGTGTCCAGAGTAACAAAAACAGCAAAATCAGAGTCCAGCACACATCAACAACCTGGGAAACAGAGGCAAAATGTTAAGGGAGGCCACGCCAAGGATGAAAAGTCTAACAGCACATAAATGCTGAACTTGTTTCTGACTGCATTTCTCTATGTGATCCTTACCTGCAACCACCGCTGAAATGCCCCAGAAATCCGGGGTCTTGTCCTAAAACCTCAGATGCACTGACAAGGAATAAACGGAAGCAAATCACTAAACCTAACCCAACTCTTAAACCAGCCCCTGCTAAGACAACAACCAAAGTATGATCTGGAAAACCTCCTCTTTCGATATGGAAATACATGTTTCAATGGTACAAACGCTGGACTCCTTTCTGAGGTCCACACTGGGCTCCTTTACCACCAGAATGAAAGAAGTTGAGGGTCTGGCTATCACTTGTTTGGACTTATTGAAGGCATAAAACACTTTGCCTGTTGGAACTTTCCTGTTCACCTTAAGGTCTTTTTCAGATATATGGTGTATCTATTATCAATCAACGGGACTCTTCAGTTGTACTGCCACCTACTGTGTGTTTAGGTCAAGACCCCCCTAACATCAGCTGCCTTAAATGTACAGTAAGTTTGGTATCTCACTCTCACATTACTCCCCACACCCCAGTAGGGGCCATAAGTAATGCAAATCTCATCTTTCTTCAACTGCCCACACTTCTACAAGAAGTGTGTCAGCAGGTGACTCACAAGGTACACCTGATTGTCTTGACTCACCCCACCCCTCTGTGACACCCTACATAGTGATTCTGGCCAATGCTCCATTTATATCTGCACCAGAAAAGGAAACATGGGAGTCACTGAGGAACAAATCACTGCATTGAGTGGGCAACAGAACAGGGCTCTTTTTGCAGATATAGAAATGGTCAGAAGAGAAAAATGGGTATGATGGGGTGGGCCATAAAGTCCTACAGGGAGATAGTGTGGTGTTGTCATTTGAATCCCTGCATCTAGTAGATACTATTCTCGCTAGAGCTAGCTGTTTTACAGCATCCCGTCCTCATATTGCAAAGCTACCTCTTTCCTACTTCTATCAGCAAGTAATTAGGGTTGAGTTACCCTGACTACTGGGAGAACCAAAACCTGGGTATCCCCCTGGCCTGAACTATTCTCATCCAATTAGTAATCAATTTGACAGGCTGACAATGTTAGGTGGGGTAGCTTGACTCTATCCAGGACCCCAAGCAGCAACTGGTCTCATTGGCAATAGGTCCGCTGATCTTGCTGATCAGAGAGATTAAGTTTTCCTTCTTTAGAGGGTTACCTAAATTCACCTCAACCTCTGATCAATTTGTTTACACATGTCCCTGCATTATCCTTGATTAGAGATATTGACCCCAATGGTTCTCCTAAAGGTGGCTTTTTTGATGTTCTATATTGGAACATGGCAGGTTTACGCAATAAGAGTTTAGCTGAAGAATAGGTTGATTTTCTAACTACTAACCACTGGGCGGTGGACCCCTTACATGTTAACAAGTATAAGACTTATCATGTACCAGCTGTGCCATCCAGCTCCGGGGCACCAAAAGGGGGGCTGTGTATATATGTTTCGAACTATGTGTCTTTTATCAGCATAACTGTTGTGGTGAATAAAGTGTATTATCAAATCATTATCATTGAACTTTCACCTTCTTCTCTGTTAGAAGTAGTTAATTTTGACAGCAACGCCTCATCGACTGAAATAATTGCTGCCCTTCAGTCATTAGGCAATGAATTTGAGTCCATCTGCAGTGTTACCACAAAGGACCTGATTATTCCCAGGGGCAAGGATTTTAATATCAACTTGTGTTCTAATTCATCCAAAAAGATATGTGGTCTAACTAGTACTCAAAATACCGACCAAACCCATTTTTCACATAACTGTTTTGGAGAAAACCTAAATGATCTATCATATAAATATGACCTTGCTTTTTGTAATTAATTATGTTCCCCGTCTGAGCCTTTTAGATGTACCTTCAGTGGCAGAGCTGATAATTCTGTTATTGACTTTGTCATTCCCTAATCGACACCCTGCAAGAGTCATGAATTTCATTACACATAACAATTTAAGCAATTATTAGCCACAGAGTGCAAAGCTCGCACTAGGATGTTACTAACCTAAACAAGAGTCATAGCCCTCATGTTGTTGATAACATTGACATTGCCACTGTAAACAGTTACTCCCTGGGCTGGTCTCAAGTTGAGCCACATAAATTTCTAGAACAGTTAGTCAAAATGCAAAAGGAGGCTTTTGAGGTGTGTCTAGATGATACTACTGACCCCACAAAAATTATAGAGGCCTTTCAGACTTTAATTGAAGGGGTTAAGGAAGGCCTAGCTGTTAAAAGGAGGCATCCAACAAGTAAGAGGAAAGGCTGGTTGATTTTATTTGAATTGCTCATAGGAGACTAAAGGAGGCTGTACATACGTTATTCAGGTGTAAACAGGAAATCCAGGCATGCAGGTGGGATTATAAGGAGGTTCTGAGGTGGCAGAGGGATGCCCTGAGGGTCCAAACATGGGTGTTCCTGAACAAAGCAAGCCTTAATAGTGATAACATGGCCTTCTACATGTGTAAAAAAAACTTTTTTGAGACCAGAAGATGGCCTGCAACTGAAGACTGCTATAAGTGAATCTCACTAGACCAGTAGACAATTTTTCTAACATTTACAAGAAGTCAAGTGATTGATTCTGGTCATGCTACAACCTCAATCCACACTGTCGCTCCATGCCACAGCCTCATCAACCTCTCATTCACAATTCAAGAAGTTATTAAGGCTTTACACGCGAACAAAAGGGGGAAAGCACTAGGTCCCGATTGTATCCCGATGGACATTTTCAAGGCCAATACTCCTTTATGGGATCCTTTTTATTGACACTGGTTTTAGAAGCCTGCTGTAGTATAGGTTTCTTAAATATCTGGTCAGAGTCACTTATTGTCCCCTTATATCAGTAGGGAGATCAGCTCAACCCTGCCTGCTATCGACACGGATGTATCATACTAAGTAGGTTGCAGGAATGACCAGATTCAAATTAAATTCTATCAGACCTACAAAATGGCTTTCAAACAGGTTTTAGGACAATTGAGCAGGGGCTTAATCTGAAACTTTTAATTGGGATTTATACCCAGGTTAGGCATGGATGTTTGTTTTTAGCCTTTGTAGATTTATAATTGACTTTTGACTGTGTTGAGCACGACGGGCTGTAGGTCATTATGACTGACCTTGGAGTGTATGCACCCATAGTACAGTCCCTAGGGCAGCTGTACTGCTTTTATGGTATGCCTCAAGGTTAGCAGTTCTTTCCTGGCTGCCAATCGCAAGGCCCTGCAAGGATGGCATTGATCATCCGCAGACTCTTCAGTGGAGGACCTTTGTCCACTATGCATCTCCTATCCTGTCTCTACCTCTTTGACCTACTTAGCTCTTTCTGAATCTTCTGTTCAGCATAGAAAGGGGGGTTAGGCAGTGGTGTGTTCTTGCACATTTTCTTTTTACACTATATATAAACAGTTTGGGAAGTGTTCTGATAGAACAATGTAGAGTGTTTCCCCAAATTGGACACTGCCCGATTCCTGCCCTTCTCTGTACTGCTGATGTCATACTCATGGCCCGTACCGCAGTGGGATTGCAACGCTTATAAACAAGCTTTGCTACCTTTATGCAGGACCTAGGGTTGTTACTAAACAAAAGTGAAACCTTTGTCATGAAGTATGGGGAAAAGGTTGGTGAAGTGTTGTGATATATTGGTCAACAACACCAAGATTTGCTTCACTAAAACCTTTATTGACCTGGGCACTTTGTTTGATCAGGAGGCTATCAATACAAGAAAGCTTCAGTTTATGGAAGCAACATTGGCCCTGTGTACCTTTGAGAGGAAACTTGGCAAGTAACCACCTAAGCAGTTGCTTTTGTCTATAAAGCAAAGTGTCTATCAACTGCCTTATGTGGTGCAGGTGTATGGAGACATGCTGACTGCCAAGCCTTGCAAGTGGTGGAGAAGATCTTTTTACTGTGCCTCCTTTTGGTACCTCATAGTAGTTCCTCCTATGTCGGCCATGCTGAGCTGGGGCTATCCTTCCTAACAGACATAGCAAAGACTCATCCAGATGTTATACCAAAGTAAAATTTGTTATCTGAGCACACTACCCTTAATTGAAACAATATTAGGGACCGCCTTTAATATATCTCTGCTCTTCATATTCCGTGGTTGAGATACAGAAAAATGTAATGGGCGATATGGGTCACCTGGAATATTTTGATCAGCCCGAAACTCTAGAGCATGTCAGCAGAAGGAATCTTAAAGTGTATTGTTTGTCATTGTTTGGAGACCTGAGATCGTCTACCTAATTGCTGAAGCCCAGGATACTTACAAGTCAGTTGACACTTGCCACCTATGACATGCTACCATATTTAAAACTGGTCCACAATGTTCTCCACAGATTTGTCAGAACTCATCTCAGGTCGAATATTTTCCATTGTTTGACTAGCTTTCCTGAGACAAATGATTGTCACAGGGACAATTAACTAGAGTTGGTGACCAATGTGTCGACAGAGAGTACATAACATATTGTTTTATTTTGTAAATGTTATGATGACCAGAGAAAACGGTTGATTTCACTACTGTTGCAGTCTCATGACTTTGTACAACATCGACCAGCATATTTGTTTTTAGAAACTCTATTTACTGTTTATATTTGTAATACCCTGTCAAGGTTTTTATGGGCTGTGATTAAGTGTAGGAAGACCCTGTAAATTTGAAAACTCTATTTTTTTATGTAGGTTTCATATTTAACCTTCGATGCATGTAGTGCTCTTTTATACATGTTTTTAATGTTTTTAAATTTCTTGTTGCATATGCTTTTATGATTTTTAATTGAAATAGAAAAAGCTTATTTTGACTCGGTTAGATAATTTCGACTTGCACTAATGTGTTCTAGAAAAGACCAGTGCTTGTTTTCGGAACACCAAATTCTACCTTGATATTTTGTATTGCCATTACAGAGAGTTTGGTATGCCTAATGCTGACTTGATTACAGTTTTTTAACCGATTTTGGCTACCCATTGGTAATCCTGTATCTTTCCAATATTTTCTTGAGATTTGTTTACATTAATCTGAGTGTTAACTTGTATTAGAACATTGGAACGTTGGCAGCTCCATTGAAAACAATGGAGTGCTGCGGGCTTTTACTGGCCGGTAAAAGCCCGCAGCGCCAACATTCCAATGTTCGCTTTGTTCACAGCAAAAGCTGTGAACAAAGCCTCACTGAGATTTTATTCCCCTCGGGCTCCGTGAGCAATTTGTTTTATTTAATAGAACATTCTGCCCTGAGTGGCAGAATGTTCTAATAGCCTTAGAACCCACCGTAGCGGGCTCTACCGGCTATTGAAGGCCCTTTCCCTTGTTAAATGCCCTCGCCTTCGGCTTGGGCATTTAACGCAGGGAGCGGGCCTTTAATAGCTGGTAGAGCCCCCTACGGCGGGTTCTAAGGCTATAATAAAACCCTTTAACTTCATTTCTGATTAGGGTTTTTGTTGTGTGGCCATATTGGTCATACTCTAAACTAAAAGCTGATCAATGTTTTGTTTAACTCTTAAATTAAACCCCTGCATGGACTCCAAGGTTCTTCGAACTTGAATTAGAGCATAAAGTAAATTAAGTTCTCCATCAAAGCTCATACTCCCTTTCACTATAAAAGCCACCCTGGTTGGCCTCTTCTCACCTTGAATAGAGCTTTCTGTCTCCACCCTTGCCTCATCCAGTTACTCCTATCAAGAATCAAAAGAAATATCCACGCCAAATCCCCATCCTCCAGAGATTGGCTCCAGAAGTCTATCACTGTTCCAAAATCTCAAAAGGAATGCGCTATAAGAACTCTCAACAGGCAGATGAAACTTAGGGTTCCTGGCATCTAATCTTCTTTACTCATCCTGGGCTTTTTGAAAGTTCCTATGTTTTATCCATGGCTGGCCTTCAATGGTGCAAAGTATGTGTAAATGACAAGAATTCCAACCACAAATGTAGATAAATTTTATTAAGCACATGATTGTACTTTGGCAGACTACATTTAATATTCTCAAAATGAATTAGGTGTGATGGATAGTAAAAGTGAAATCACGGAAGTGACATTTATATTCTAGATTACCTACATGCTGCAAATCCTGTTTTAACAGCACCTTCCAAACACAGGTTGCCAACAAAAGGTTTATATTCATGATACTTAAAGGGGAAGGCTCTTTGGCATGGCTATGGAATGTTTGCACTTCTAAAAGCATGCCACATTTAAAGGTGAAATCTGAAAAAGTAATTAATTCCTACACCCCATATCTGGAATTTCTACAAATGTGCGGATCATTCACACACAGATTTGTGGAAGTGAGGGGCACATCAAACTAAGAATAAAGTGACTGTATTTTTTTCAACTGAGACATTGTAGTCTGGATCATTTAGGTAACTGCAGCTAATGCAGAGGTCAAAAACAAAAAAATTGGGTTTATGGAAAAATGGTGGAACATGAAAAGCCAGATTTCTTCACACTAATTGGGAGGCATTTTGGGTCTGTACATTTGTTGACCACAGCCAGTCTCAACCCTGTCTGAATGTTGGTGAATAACCTGTCTTTTGTGAAGAATAGTACATTTGTCCAGATTTAACCTGCTCTCGTGTTTTTATATTGAACGAGTGCAAAGAATATCAGGTTTTATGGCAGATCTGAAAATTTGATATTTCCTCTTCACTTTGTCACAGATTTAATTATTTGTATAAATATTGTTGCTGCCAAACAAACACAGGTTGTTGGAATCATGGTTATGAGAGCATAACCTGGATGTGCCATTATGGCCCTCATTCTGACCTTGGCGGGCGGCGGAGGCCGCCCGCCAAAGTCCCGCCGTCAGGTTACCGTTCCGCGGTCGAAAGACCGCGGCGGTAATTCTGACTTTCCCGCTGGGCTGGCGGGCGGTCGCCTTCAGACCGCCAGCCAGCCCAGCGGGAAAGAGGCTTCCACGATGAAGCCGGCTCGGAATCGAGCCGGCGGAGTGGAAGCTGTGCGACGGGTGCAGTTGCACCCGTCGCGTATTTCACTGTCTGCGCAGCAGACAGTGAAATTCATGTAGGGGCCCTCTTACGGGGGCCCCTGCAATGCCCATGCCAGTGGCATGGGCACTGCAGGGGCCCCCAGGGGCCCCGCGACCCCCCCCCCTACCGCCATCCGGATCTCGGCGGTCCGACCGCCGGGATCTGGATGGCCGTAGGGGGGGTCGGAATCCCCGCGGCGGTGCAGCAAGCTGCGCCGCCGCGGAGGATTCAATGGGGCCGCGGTACACTGGCGGGACCCCGCCAGTGGTGCCGGTCCGACCGCGGCTTTACCGCCGCGGTCGGAATCCCCATTGGAGCACCGCCGGCCTGTCGGCGGTGCTCCCGCGGTCCTCCGCCCTGGCGGTCAAAGACCGCCAGGGTCAGAATGACCACCTATGTCTCTTAAAACCTGAAGTGAAGGGACAGTAGCTTTTCTACATAACATGAAAATGTTTCCCATTTAAACGTGGTACACCAAATTTCATACAAGCAAAGTGCACAAATGAATATAATGTTTCATGTATGCCGCATGTAACCATCATATGGAAAATGTTTGTTATAGTATTTTACGCACTATTATTCTTTATAATCATTCTATATTCAACATAAGAAAACGTACCAAAACCATTTAATTTGAAAGTGCACTTCTCCATATTTAGCTTGGCCGGAGTCACGGCTCACATTATTCCAGTGTTTTAAGTTCAGTGTGAAGTTAGCTCTTTGCATGTTTTTCTAAAGCTGCAGGTGCTGAGACTAATAGGGAGCAATAAGAGAGTCAGAGAGAAGGGTTACAAGGATGGAAGGAGAATCCTGAATTGGCAGTTATCATTTTGAAATTCCTGAGTACGAGGCTGCACCAAGGCCACATAGAAGAATCTTAAAGTAGATAATGTTACCAATTATTAGTATGGTTTATGACTTTTTTTTCCAGAAGAAGAGTTTGACAGTAATGTCATTTTTGGAGGCATTGAGATTTAAGTGTGGCTTAGTTAGCAAAAAGGTCAGACCTCTTTATTCTGTAGAAAGGGGTGGGCCTATTTGAGGTATAGACCTCAATTCTTAGAGCTTCAGCAGCTTTATGCTGCATGCACCTCTCTTGACAGAATCTTTACAGAAGTTCTGTTATGCTGACCTTTCTCTGAAACTTTTTTAAACATTATAATAGTTTGAAGTCTAGATTAAATGGCTAGGCAGGAGAATTTGAGTTTGGATTTTAAACATCAAACACTTTTCTTAATTTTCTGCATTGTCGCTATTGAGGTATTTGGTGTACCATATGCTAATTTGTTTCAACATGTTGCAATGCTTTAACTCTCCTTTAGTGATCCTGCATATCTATACCATGGTTTTGAGAGCCATTTATGTACATTTGAGTTTGTGCTAAAGCCCTTTGAAACTTTAAGTTAGTCTCTGAGATTGAATGTGGGACCGTTTGGTTGAACTGTAATTAATTTTAAATAATTTAATGTGAGTTTGTTCACCCCTTGGAACAGAGAAGGAAAGTGTCATCTGAGTCAACAATTGTAGATATAGTACAAACTGGATCGGTTAATTGTGTTCCCAATGTTGTTTCTACAGTCAGGCTCTCTTTTTCTCTCTGACGGTTCCTGTTGAAATCTCCATTCTTCTCTAACTCTTTCTTATTCTGTAAGTCAATGACTCAATATGAATCTCTTGTTGCACTACTCTGACTTGCTCAGCCACTGAGGAATTTCTGTCATAATGCTCTCCAAGGTTTGATTGTAGGGTGTATGTTATTCTGTCTTTCACACCACTATACAGTCCACTCAGAATGTATGTGATATTGTCTCTATGTTCTTCTCCCTCACTCGAGTTTGCCATCTAATATTACAATAGTAAATTATTCTTTACTTAAAAGGCATTCCACTTGTTTCGTAAGACTTTGTCATCTATTTTTGTATCAATCTATAAAACAAGAAAAATACACTCCTTTCTCAAACTGCCTAATCATCTACAGTATCTCAGCAACAGGAATTGTCATATTTTCTGGAATTTCGTAAAACACGAAATCCCAGAAATTATGCGAATTATGCTAGTGAATTATAAATTTCACTCAGGCCTAATCATAAGAACCTCCTTAAAAGATGCCCAGAATTATGGAGTGGAGATGCTGAGGTTAGAAATACCGATTTCAGACTGTTTCAGTACCCTCAGTTTTACCTTAATTCTGGGCATCACAATGTAAAGTCCATGGAACGTAGAATAATGTAGAATAACATGGCGGCACAGTATGTCTTGTTGCTTTGTCACTTACAGGTTCCCAATTCTGAGGATTATATCAGAGGAATATCCGAGTAGCACTGAGAAGGTGAAAAATGTTCACAGTGCCATATGTTGGATTACCTTGTGGAGCAATGCACACAGTAAACTGGGCCCTGGATTTCATTACCCCTTATTATTGAGTGCAGGACAATCGAATCATTCAAAATTAGTCAGCCAGTATTGCTCCTGGGGGCTATGATGAGAATTATGAAATATACATAATTGCTTTAACATTAATACGCCTGTCAGATATACAAATCATTATTCCATTTACTCATACTACTGAGTGATGAAGGGTGATACCCTGAAACTGGTTCCAGGATGCTTGTTTCCAGTCCAGGGAGGACCTGGCCTGGCAGTTTGGGCTGGACTGTTCCCATGGGGAAAATGGTCAAGGCTGATTTGCATATATCTGTGTCCAAACTGGATGGCATGGTGAGCAAAAGAATGATGGATTAAACCCAGATCTGTGACTGAGGGTGAGTGATTGAAAAGTTTCAGCACTCCGTCCATCATTCTTTTGTGTTGCTAGAGTCATCCTAAGTGGGAAGGGTATGACCAGACGTGGGTCGCGTGTTCACTGTGCCACTGGATTCAAGCTAGCCTGGCTGATGCAGGATGATACCCTGAAACCAGTTCCAGGATGCTTGTTTCCAGTCCAGGGAGGTCCTGGCCTGGCAGTTCGGGCTGGGCTGTTCAGATGGGGAACAGGGCAAGACTGATTTGCATATGGCTGGGTCCAAACTGGAGGTGGCATGGTGAGCAAAACAATGATGGATTAAACCCAGATCTGTAACTGGGGTTGAGTGATTGAAAGATTTCAGCACTCCGTCCATCATGCTTTTGTGTTACAGATCTAATGTCCACAGATTAAGCAAGTCATCATATCAATCAATCATCAAGCATTAGCATAACACTGAATTAAGATTTGCATCAAAGCTATCTTCTTTTTTAGAGAACTCTGTCACTACCTGCCATTCTGAGATAATCTAAAGCTTTCTAAAGATGGTCTTAAGATTTCAAAGAACCTTTTACAGTATTATACAAACAGGTCTGGGCTTGGCAAGCTGGTGCAGAGTTAATTATTTTTTTTAATTGTATTTGTATTGCAAGCAATACTTCATTGCAAGCAGGTTTATTTAGAACATGTATGAACACCCTCTTTAGTTTTAATGCACATCATAAAAGAATATGATTCTTGTTGGTAGAAATCAAAGGTAGCGTTAACTTTGAATTAATGTAACCTGAATGTATATATCTCTAAACACACATGGCGGATTACAAAAGTAAGAAAGGATTGCAAAAAAAAAAAATACAATAGCCATGTAAAGAACTGTCTGCCAATTCTGGCATTTTTTTAGGAAGCTATCAGATAACTGGAAAAATAACGAGGATAAAGACAGGAAAGAAAAAATCATCAGCAATGCAAAATATTAGCTTACCAGCCCTGACCTTAAAATGCCCTTTTTCGTAGCCAGATGTACAGATGAAATCAGGCAAAATGCTGTCATTCACAGTAAAAACAGCCGTTTGACTGACGTGGATGGCTGCGCTGCTCCAATCTATATGCTGTGGTGGATTAAAACAAAATGTGACTGACAATGTAAAAGAACCATGGATGAAAACTGATGGCTCAATGCCTTGCCTTTGTATGTCTATTTGTATGTATTTTAAAATTATGCTTTTAATACATGAGGTTGTCGACTAAATAAAGCTGTCACTAGGCCAGACCTAAAAACGGTTGTCCAATTAGAAGCTGGTTTCCTGGTTTCCTCTAGCAAGCCTCCTTCCACTACTCAATGTAGTGTTTATTTTTGGGAGCAGGACATCAGGAATGTCACTCTTTGGTACTATTGCTTCCAAATGATGACCAGTCCTCTTGCAACACTGCCTCACTATGCTTTGCTTCTATAGTGTGCCTCAAGCTTAGCACCTCTTACCTGGCTGCCCATCGCAAGGCCCTGCAAGGATGGCATTGGTCATTCGCAGACTCGTCTGTGGAGGACCTTTGTCCACTATGTGGCTTCTACCCCAATTGCCCCTGTGCACTGGCTTCCACACACCGCTGCTCCTTCTTACCTTTCCTTTGGAAACTGTCACTCAAAGAGGTACTACCGCTGGTATAGATCTGAGCTGCTTTCTCTAAACCACCTCCATGAAACTTCAACACACACTCATTATTACTAACTTAGAAAACAGCTGACTATGGATCAGACAAAAGATATCCTTTCAGAAAGCAAAATCCATAGTATTTGTGTATGTTAATTTCCTAGGGCTTGACATCTAACTGATTGGCCACCTAGGGATTATCTGCTGGTTGCATCATGTCCTACTGTCTAAGAACTGTCCTACAACTTGGAGCTCGCCAGAGAATCCCACAACAGTACATAGGCATAGGCACTGCTAGGGATATTGCGGCCTTCCTCCAAGAAACCTATAAAATCCATCAGAAATTGTATCAAAACGACTGGGGGAAGGAATCATAGACGTTATTTGGCGGACGTGTTTGTGAATGCATTTTTGTGTGCGAGCCTCCCTCGGCCTCTGGGGCACATCATGAACCGCTGGTCGGTCTCTGCGCATCAGTATTTATACATCCGGGTATGTATCTGAGCATGTGCAGGGTTAGAGTCCCTGCCAGCAAGCTCTGCATTCTCCAGCAGATAGTCCTTGGCAGATATGAATTGTTATTGTTAGTCAATTCAATCTTTGCACAGACACAGCATTCCACGCCGGGAGCCGCCTCTCAGGGTAAAGTCTCTTGAAGCTTCACACACTCGCACCTACACAGCTCCCGGCCTATACCCATACCGCAGGTGCTGCAGCTTTTTACGATATGTTATAATAGTGCAATAAATCTGTTAGCTTAAAATCGAATCTTCGTGGCCTTTTAGAGAAATCATCATTAAATGCAGGGCCCCGTTAATGATGCCATCCCGGTGAAATTGTTTAATTTGCCGTGCGGGTGAAAGGTCACCAAATGAATTTTTTATAATACATCAACTTGACACGCAATAGGAAAAACTGCAATAGATAAAAGCAAAGGAAAAGGGCACTGTCTCCTTCTGATAGGTCAATAGCAGCCAAGAGAGTCACTCATCCACTTTCCGTTCGCCACTGTGCTCCTTTTCCATTTAATATGGACACAGAATTAATACCTCCGCAACTCAGACAACCTCATTCGCGGTGAATTATAGAGGTATCTCCCTCCTTCCTCGAAACGAGAGTGATCACAATAGATCATCACATTGCGCGAATTAGCGTTAATTGATTTGAGTTACCAAGCCATGATGGGCCACTTACACCATCTAGGCCTTATTGGGCCCCGCGCGCGGCGCGCGGAAGATTAGATTCCGCTGCCCGTTGCCGTGGCGACGAGGTTCACGTGACGCCTTGTTAGACACTTGTACGGTTGTATTGTCTGCCCCGATGCGGTCGTCGCTAAACTGGAGTGATGTCCAAACATCGTTACATGCTGCTCCGATATTAAAGCGAAGGGATTAGCGCCTTATTGCAGGCAACCTGGATTTGTCATTCTGCTGTCCTTATCCAATTTCCAGCTGCTAATGCGCCTGTGGCCCAAGGGGCAGGCAAATGGCCCTCTAGCACAACTAAATGAAAACAAAAAAAACTTTTAACCCTTTAGCTGAGTAGACCCAAACAGCTGTAAGGGGCATGAAAGAATTCCCAGAACAAATAGTGGCAAAATGTATCAGGGCAGTATTTGAGTCTGAGCCCCTCCCACCCCCCTCCCCCCACCCCCCCCACTGCTCTAGATGTTGCGTGGATATTCACTCACTGTTAAATGGATTTGTGATTGGGCAGCAGGACATTGAGGGCAACCCTGGAGACAAATCCCACTGAAGCAGCATAATTTTGGCTCCACCCTCACGTTACATATGCACATCATATGTGTGTACTTAGCACTAAATACTTTGTGTGATCTAACGTTATTAATGTAAAGTGTTGCACCTGGACTTAATATTAGACTGCGTTCACTGTAGGACTAGAACATTATGTACTCTATGTGCCTTAACGTTATTAAATTAAATGTGGCCATTTGAAATGGGATAGAAACTGTCCTCACATTATTGAATTGTATTTCTTTTAGAAACAAGAAGAGTTCATGTAAAACATGAGCATTCATATTTTCACATATGCATTTCAATGTAGTTCGCAGTTGCATTTATATGTTTGTAGTTCAAAGTTGCATTGCTTTTACCTAAAACTGTAATATGATTTAAATTGAAATTCATGTACTGACATTCTTATATTTTTGCAGTAATATGTGCACAACTCACATGTATAAAATGAGCTCCACTGAATTACACGTTTAAACTTCCTATGACTGGGCCTGAATTTCTTTTGACATGAAATGTCACATGAATTGTTAGCTTGAGAATAGATGTTACACTATACTAGTGATAGAGAACCTAAGAAAGAGACCTTGATGAGAAACCTGAACAGGGTGTTAACTGACAGTCTGTATTCAGTAATGTATAAGGGATTTACAGGTGTCCAAGGCCAAAGGCATTCTCGGGACTGGTCTGGGAGAATCCACAAATGCTGTAGTTCACAACATGAGAATGGAAAGAACAATGGAACCGCTGATCGCGGGGACGAGTGTTGCTTAGAAGATTCATATGGTATTAACTAGTGTTCCTGCAGGTTGATGTGAGCCACTATTCTTTTGGACTGTGAGGGTGCAAACCTCTATGCTTCCCCTTTTTGCACACTTATTTCTCTCTAGAAAACTCTTGACCGAGCTTCTGAAATGCTGACATCTTCCTTGATATGCAACCACATATACATTTTTTCTCCTTTTCCAACATTTTCCACAACTTTTTGATATTTTCCCCGATTTACTCGTGTGATTTATTGAGGTCCTAAATTCAATTACTTCAGACATTACCCATGTTTTAGAGAGAGGATCAAATACTTTTCTCTGAGCACCAGATTTTATTGCTTATGTTCTGTATTGCTGTAAATGAACTTCTGGTTTGTCTCATGCTGTTTCCCCTAAACGTCTTCTGGAGATTTGATTATCCTGTTGTAATCTTGATTCTTTACAGCATGTTTTTGAGACTCATTTATATTAATCTGACGGTTAACTTGTAATAAACTCCTTCACTTTATTGCTTATTCTTGGTCCTCATTGTGTAGCCTAATGTGTGACATTGTTAATTGGAAATTGTTTTGGCTAATGTTAACTCCTTTCCCCACTCGACTCAACAAGAAAGGTCCATCAAGTAAACAATTTTGAGAGAATGGCCCAGCACTCCATCACCACAAAAATAATTTCTTTTTTTTACTAAAGTGACTACCAAAGCAGTACCATAACAAACTACCTGGCTAGGATGAGTTCATGGTAGGTTTTCAGTTCAGAGGCCAAATTACAGAAACTCCTCAGTGGTAGAAAAATAGCAAATCTAATAAAAAATTCTGCTCATATAATCGAAAGTGGAGCACTCGATATTTGTTCCAAACGTCTGTTTTTTCACCAAGGCCAAACCTGGACCAAACTACATTCACCCTATGGTCAGGACCACTAGAATTATGCAATTGTGTGACAGCCGCATTTTTTGCATAAATTATGGATTTGCCACATAATCAATCATCTGCTATATAATCTTCAGATTAGAACCAACAAAATGTGTTTCTAGCTCAAACAGTTCAAAAGTTACTGAAACACAGCAACACATGTTGCTGCTCAGTGGAAAGTCATTTCCAAAGGTTGACTGGTTGCTTTTCTCTGGCTTATTGCTAAATTCGAATGTTAAACTGCTACTAATGAAGTGCAACCTGTGCCCAGCCAGTGTTAATGCGTGTAATGATGACAAAATACAGAGGTAATACTATCACAACATGTCTCTCATGATGCTGCATATTTTGCGCCTCATAATTTAATCAACCCTATCACATAATTTAGCCCTCCCCTGCCGCCTAACTCCAGTGGCCCAGACTATGGGGCATATTTACTAATTTCTAGAAGCTCACAGCATAGGAACCAAAGTTGTGGGGAGGAAGCCTTGCAGAGCCAGGTCTGCTAGGATATGGCACTTCTACTCTTCCTTTACGCTTGAGCACTGTTGCTCAATTGATCATCCACCATAAAAGATGCAAGGATTGTAAACTGTAAGCTACCCCTCCTTGTAGGAAAGTACCATCTTGCCTGGCATGTTACCCCCATTTTTCACTGTATATATGTTGTTTTAGTTGTATGTGTCACTGGGACCCTGCCAGCCAGGGCCCCAGTGCTCATAAGTGTGCCTGAATGTGTTACCTGTGTTATGACTAACTGTCTCACTGAGGCTCTGCTGATCAGAACCTCAGTGGTTATGCTCTCTCATTTCTTTCAAATTGTCACTAACAGGCTAGTGACCAATTTTACCAATTTACATTGGCATACTGGAACACCCTTATAATTCCCTAGTATATGGTACTGAGGTACCCAGGGTATTGGGGTTCCAGGAGATCCCTATGGGCTGCAGCATTTCTTTTGCCACCCATAGGGAGCTCTGACAATTCTTACACAGGCCTGCCACTGCAGCCTGAGTGAAATAACGTCCACGTTATTTCACAGCCATTTTACACTGCACTTAAGTAACTTATAAGTCACCTATATGTCTAACCTTTACCTGGTAAAGGTTGGGTGCTAAGTTACTTAGTGTGTGGGCACCCTGGCACTAGCCAAGGTGCCCCCACATTGTTCAGGGCCAATTCCCCGGACTTTGTGAGTGCGGGGACACCATTACATGCGTGCACTACATATAGGTCACTACCTATATGTAGCTTCACAATGGTAACTCCGAATATGGCCATGTAACATGTCTAAGATCATGGAATTGCCCCCTCTATGCCATCCTGGCATTGTTGGTGCAATCCCATGATCCCACGGGTCTCTAGCACAGACCCTGGCACTGCCAAATTGCCTTTCCCGGGGTTTCACTGCAGCTGCTGCTGCTGCCAACCCCTCAGACAGGTTTCTGCCCTCCTGGGGTCCAGCCAGGCCTGGCCCAGGAAGGCAGAACAAAGGACTTCCTCAGAGAGAGGGTGTTACACCCTCTCCCTTTGGAAAATGGCGTTAGGGCTGTGGAGGAGCAGCCTCCCCCAGCCTCTGGAAATGCTTTCATGGGCACAGATGGTGCCCATTTCTGCATAAGCCAGTCTACACCGGTTCAGGGACCCCTCAGCCCTGCTCTGGCGCGAAACTGGACAAAGGAAAGGGGAGTGACCACTCCCCTGACCTGCACCTCCCCTGGGATGTGCCCAGAGCTCCTCCAGTGTGCTCCAGACCTCTGCTATCTTGGAAACAGAGGTGCTGCTGGCACACTGGACTGCTCTGAGTGGCCAGTGCCAGCAGGTGACGTCAGAGACTCCTTCTGATAGGCTCCTTCAGGTGTTGCTAGCCTATCCTCTCTCCTAAGTAGCCAAACCCTCTTTTCTGGCTATTTAGGGTCTTTGTCTTTGGGGATTCCTTAGATAACGAATGCAAGAGCTCATCCGAGTTCCTCTGCATCTCTCTCTTCACCTTCTGCCAAGGAATCGACTGCTGACCGCGCTGGAAGCCTGCAAAACTGCAACAAAGTAGCAAAGACGACTACTGCAACTCTGTAACGCTGATCCAGCCACCTTCTCGACTGCTTTCCTGGTGGTGCATGCTGTGGGGGTAGTCTGCCTCCTCTCTGCACTAGAAGCTCCGAAGAAATCTCCCGTGGGTCGACGGAATCGTCCCCCTGCAACCGCAGGCACCAAAGAACTGCATCACCGGTACCCTGGGTCTCCTCTCAGCACAACGAGCGAGGTCCCTTGAATCCAGCAACTCTGTCCAAGTGACTCCCACAGTCCAGTGACTCTTCAGTCCAAGTTTGGTGGAGGTAAGTCCTTGCCTTCCCACGCCAGACTGCATTGCTGGGAACCGCGACTTTTGCAGCTACTCCGGCCTCCGTGCTCTTCCGGCGGAAATCCTTTGTGCACAGTCCAGCCTGGGTCCACGGCACTCTAACCTGCATTGCACGACCTCCTAAGTTGTTCTCCGGCGACGTGGGACTCCTTTGTGCGACTTCAGTGAGCACTGTTTCACTCCACTACATAGTGCCTGTTCCAGCACTTCTGCGGGTGCTGCCTGCTTCTGAGAGGGCTCCTTGTCTTGCTCTACGCCCCCTCTGTCCCCAGACACAATTGGCGACATCCTGGTCCCTCCTGGGCCACAGCAGCATCCAAAAACCCTAACCGCACGACTTGCAGCTAGCAAGGCTTGTTTGCAGTCTTTCTTCAGGAAAACACTTCTGCACGACTCTCCACGGCGTGAGGGATCCGTCCTCCAAAGGGGAAGTTCCTAGCCCTTGTCGTTCCTGCATAATCTTCATCCTCTACTGTCCAGTAGCAGCTTCTTTGCACCCACAGCTGGCATTTCCTGGGCATCTGCACATCTCCGACTTGCTTGTGACTTTTGGACTTGGTCCCCTTGTTCCACAGGTACCCTCGTTTGGAAATCCATCGTTGTTGCATTGCTGATTTGTGCCTTTCCTGCAGAATTCCCCTATCACGACTTCTATGTCCTTTGGGGAACTTTAGTGCACTTTGCACTCACTTTTCAGGGTCTTGGGGTGGGCTATTTTTCTAACCCTAACTGTTTTCTTACAGTCCCAGCGACCCTCTACAAGGTCACATAGGTTTGGGGTCCATTTGTGGTTCGCATTCCACTTTTGGAGTATATGGTTTGTGTTGCCCCTATCCCTATGTGTCCCCATTGCATCCTATTATAACTATACATTGTTTGCACTGTTTTCTAAGACTATTACTGCATATTTTGGTATTGTGTACATATATCTTGTGTATATTTGCTATCCTCATACTGAGGGTACTCACTGAGATACTTTTGGCATATTGGCCCTCATTCTGACAGAGGAAGCACCGCCAACAGGCTGGCGGTGCTTCCGGGGCAATTCTGACCGTGGCGGTAAAGCCGCGGTCAGAAAAGGGGAACCAGCGGTTTCCCGCCTGTTTTCCCCTGCCCCAGGGAATCCTCCATGGGATTCCGACCCCCTTCCCGCCAGCCTGTTCCTGGCGGTTTACACCGCCAGGAAGAGGCTGGCGGGAACGGGTGTCGTGGGGCCCCTGGAGGCCCCTGCAGTGCCCATGCCTCTGGCATGGGCACTGCAGGGGCCCCCTAACAGGGCCCCATTAAGATTTTCAGTGTCTGCAAAGCAGACACTGAAAATCGCGACGGGTGCCACTGCACCCGTCGCACCCCAGCAAATCCGCCGGCTCCATTCGGAGCCGGCTTCATCTTTGCTGGGGCTTTCCCGCTGGGCCGGCGGGCGATCTGCTTGAGATCGCCCGCCGGCCCAGCGGGAAAGTTGTGATCACCGCCGCGGTCATTTGACCGCGGTGCAGTGTTTGGGCGGTTTCCGCCCGGCGGGCGGCGCCCGCCGCCCACCGGGGTCGGAATGACCCCCATAGTCATAAAAATAAAGTACCTTTATTTTTAGTATATCTGTGTATTGTGTTTTCTTATGATATTGTGCATATGACACTAGTGGTATTGTAGGATCTTCACTCGTCTCCTAGTTCAGCCTAAGCTGCTCTGCTAAGCTACCATTATCTATCAGCCTAAGCTGCTAGACACCCTATACACTAATAAGGGATAACTGGGCCTGGTGCAAGGTGTAAGTACCCCTTGGTACTCACTACAAGCCAGTCCAGCCTCCTACATTGGTTGTGCAGTGGTGGGATAAGTGCTCTGTAACTACTTACCACTTTTGTCATTGTACTCTTCATAAGAGAAAAATATACAAAACAAGTTCAGTGTATGTACACCTAACCAAAAAGTTTTGCATTTCTTTTCTCACTTCTTTTCTAAAAGTGCTGAAAAGTACTTCTAAACTTTCAAAAAGTTCTTAAAAAGTTTAAAAAGTTGTTTTTCCTGTCTTTCTAAAAGTTCTGACAAACTTTTTTTCCTTTTTCTGTCACTAAAACACTTTCTAAAATGTCTGGCACAAGCCAAACTGTTGATCTGTCCAAACTTGCTTATGATCACCTTAGCTGGAAAGGAGCAAGGAGTCTCTGCATAGAAAGAGGTTTAAGTGTAGGGAAGAATCCCCCCAGAGAACTATTGGTTAACATGCTTATAGAACAGGATAAGGCTAGAGGTGCCCCATCTGTTGAAAAAGTAGCTAATGGTTCACAATCTGATCCAGGGACACCCCTAGAAAAAGAGTCAGGAAAGAAACTTCCTAGCCTTCCCATTACAAGACAGCCTAGCATAGTTGGTACTGATGTAGAGTCACACCATACTGATAGTGTTGTCTCACATCATAGCAAGAGTATTCCTTCACATCATAGTAGAAGTGATGTTTCTGTTAACCAAGCTGTTAGGATGCCCTCTGTAAGGGACGGTTCTCCTTCTGTACATTCTCACCATACTTCTTTTTCAAGGAATGTCCCACCCACCCACCCTGATGACAGAGTGTTAGAAAGGGAGCTCAATAAATTGAGAGTGGAACAAACCAGACTGAAGCTCAAGAAGCAACAGCTGGATTTGGATAGACAGTCCTTTGAACTAGAAAAAGAAAGACAGAAATTGGGTTTAGAAACCCATGGTGGCAGCAGCAGTATTCCCAATAGTCATCCTGCAAAAGAGCATGATTCTAGGAATCTGCACAAGATAGTTCCCCCTTATAAGGAGGGGGATGACATTAACAAGTGGTTTGCTGCACTTGAGAGGGCCTGTGTTGTACAGGATGTCCCTCAAAGGCAGTGGGCTGCTATCCTATGGCTATCATTTAGTGGAAAGGGTAGGGATAGGCTCCTTACTGTAAAAGAAAGTGATGCCAATAATTTTGCAGTTCTTAAGAATGCACTCCTGGATGGTTATGGCTTAACCACTGAACAGTACAGGATGAAGTTCAGAGAGACCAAAAAGGAGTCTTCACAAGACTGGGTTGATTTTGTTGACCATTCAGTGAAGGCCTTGGAGGGGTGGTTACATGGCAGTAAAGTTACTGATTATGAAAGCCTGTATAACTTGATCCTGAGAGAGCATATACTTAATAACTGTGTGTCTGATTTGTTGCACCAGTACCTGGTGGACTCTGATCTGACCTCTCCCCAAGAATTGGGAAAGAAGGCAGACAAATGGGTCAGAACAAGGGTGAACAGAAAAGTTCATACAGGGGGTGACAAAGATGGCAACAAGAAGAAGGATGGTAAGTCTTCTGACAAGGGTGGGGACAAATCTAAAAATGAGTCTTCATCAGGCCCACAAAAACACTCTGTTGGGGGTGGTGGGCCCAAATCCTCTTCTAATCAAAACAAAGAAAAGAAACCATGGTGCTATTTATGTAAAATAAAAGGCCATTGGACAACAGATCCCAGTTGTCCAAAGAAAAGCACCAAGCCTCCTACCACTACAACCCCTACTGCTACACCTAGTGTCCCTACTAATGGCAGTGGTGGTGGGAGCAAACCTACTAATAGCCAATCCAAGGGAGTAGCTGGGCTCACTTTTGGTAACTTAGTTGGGGTTGGTCTTGTTAGGGAGACCACAGAGGCTGTGGTAGTCTCTGAGGGGGCTATTGATTTAGCCACCTTAGTTGCTTGTCCCCTTAACATGGATAAGTACAAGCAACTACCCCTAATAAATGGTGTTGAGGTTCAGGCCTACAGGGACACTGGTGCCAGTGTTACAATGGTAATAGAGAAACTTGTCCACCCTGAACAACACCTACTTGGTCACCAGTACCAAGTAACCGATGCTCACAACAACACACTTAGCCACCCCATGGCTGTTGTAAATCTCAACTGGGGGGGGGGGGTTACTGGTCCAAAGAAAGTTGTGGTAGCCTCAGATTTACCTGTAGACTGTCTACTAGGAAATGATTTGGAGACATCAGCTTGGTCAGATGTGGCGTTGGAGGCCCATGCAGCAATGCTGGGCATCCCAGGGCATATTTTTGCTTTAACCAGGGCTCAGGCCAAAAAGCAAAAAGGACAGGGTGACTTGGATCCTGGAACAATGGACCAAGTGCTCCCTAAAGCTAGGGCTAGTAGAAGTAAAGCACTACCTACTACCCCTCCCTCTACAGTGGATTCTTCTTCTGAGGAAGAAGAATTTCCACCCTGTGCAGAACCTACACCAGAGGAGCTGGAAGCAGACACTGCTGTGCTTTTGGGTGAAGGGGGGCCTGCCAGGGAGGAGCTGAGTGTGGCACAGCAAACCTGTCCCACACTAGAGGGTCTAAGACAGCAAGCTGTCAAACAAGCTAATGGGGATGTCAGTGACTCACACAGAGGTTACTGGGAGGACAACCTCTTGTACACTGAAGCAAGGGATCCTAAACCTGGAATTGCCAGAAGGTTAGTGATTCCTCAGGAGTACAGAAAGTTCCTCCTAACTCTAGCCCACGACATTCCCCTAGCTGGACATTTGGGACAAATGAAAACTTGGGACAGACTTGTTCCCTTGTTTCATTGGCCTAGAATGTCAGAGGACACAAAAGAATTTTGCGAATCCTGTGAAACCTGTCAAGCCAGTGGCAAGACAGGTGGCACCCCAAAGGCACCCCTTATTCCACTGCCTGTGGTTGGGGTTCCCTTTGAAAGGGTAGGGGTTGACATAGTTGGCCCCCTTGACCCTCCTACTGCTTCAGGCAATAGGTTTATCTTGGTGGTAGTGGACCATGCCACAAGATATCCTGAAGCTATTCCTCTAAGGACCACTACAGCACCTGCAGTGGCAAAGGCCCTCCTGGGAATATTTTCCAGGGTGGGTTTCCCAAAAGAGGTGGTATCAGACAGGGGAAGCAATTTCATGTCTGCTTACTTAAAGGCCATGTGGAAGGAGTGTGGTGTGACTTACAAGTTCACTACACCCTATCATCCACAAACAAATGGACTGGTGGAGAGATTCAACAAAACTCTCAAAGGCATGATTATGGGACTCCCTGAAAAACTCCGCAGGAGATGGGATATCCTTTTACCATGCCTCCTTTTTGCCTACAGGGAGGTACCCCAGAAAGGAGTGGGCTTCAGCCCCTTTGGACACCCTGTGAGGGGTCCACTAACACTTGTCAAGGAGGGTTGGGAACAATCTTTAAAAGCTCCAAAGCAAGATATAGTGGATTATGTACTTGGCCTCAGATCAAGGATGGCTGAGTACATGAAAAAGGCCAGTAAAAACCTTCAGGCCAGCCAAGAGCTCCAAAAGCAATGGCATGACCAGAAGGCTGTTTTGGTTCAGTACCAACCAGGGCAGAAAGTGTGGGTCTTGGAGCCTGTGGCCCCAAGAGCACTCCAAGATAAATGGAGTGGACCCCACACAATTGTTGAGAAAAAGGGTGAAGTCACCTACTTAGTTGACTTAGGCACTGCCAGGAGTCCCCTTAGGGTGCTCCATGTCAATCGCCTGAAACCCTACTATGACAGGGCTGATCTCACCCTGCTCATGGCAACTGATGAGGGACAGGAAGAAGAGAGTGACCCTCTCCCTGATCTCTTCTCTTCCACAGAACAAGATGCCCTAGTGGAAGGTGTAGTTTTGGCTGATTGTCTTACTGCTGAGCAGAAAGACCATTGCATAAATCTCCTGGGTCAGTTTTCTGAACTCTTCTCTACTGTGCCAGGTACCACTTCTTGGTGTGAGCACACTATAGATACTGGAGACAGCTTGGCTGTAAAAAGTAAAATCTATAGGCAGCCTGACCATGTCAGAGACTGCATAAAGCAAGAGGTGCAGAAAATGTTAGAACTGGGAGTGGTTGAGCACTCTGAAAGTCCATGGGCTTCTCCTGTGGTACTTGTACCAAAACCTCATTCCAAAGATGGAAAGAAGGAAATGCGGTTTTGTGTTGACTACAGAGGTCTCAACCAGGTAACCAAAACTGATGCTCACCCTATACCCAGGGCAGATGAGCTCATAGATACACTGGCATCTGCCAAGTATCTAAGCACTTTTGACTTGACTGCAGGGTATTGGCAGATCAAATTATCAGAAGATGCAAAAGCAAAAACTGCATTTTCAACCATTGGAGGCCATTACCAATTCACAGTAATGCCTTTTGGATTGAAAAATGCACCTGCCACTTTTCAGAGGTTGGTGAACACAGTCCTGCAAGGGCTGGAAGCTTTTAGTGCAGCATATCTGGACGATATAGCTGTCTTTAGCTCCAGCTGGGATGATCACCTGGTCCACCTATGGAAAGTTTTGGAGGCCCTGCAAAAGGCAGGCCTCACTATCAAGGCTTCAAAGTGCCAGATAGGGCAGGGGAAGGTGGTTTATCTGGGACACCTTGTTGGTGGGGAACAGATTGCACCACTTCAGGGGAAAATCCAAACTATTATAGATTGGGTTCCCCCTACTACTCAGACTCAGGTGAGAGCCTCCTAGGCCTCACTGGGTATTACAGGAGGTTCATTAAGAACTATGGCTCCATTGCAGCCCCTCTTAATGACCTCACATCCAAGAAAATGCCTAAAAAGGTATTATGGACAGCAAACTGTCAGAAAGCTTTTGAGGAGCTGAAGCAGGCCATGTGCTCTGCACCTGTCCTGAAAAGCCCTTGTTACTCTAAAAAATTCTATGTCCAAACTGATGCATCTGAATTAGGAGTAGGGGCAGTCCTATCACAACTTAATTCTGAGGGCCAGGATCAACCTGTTGCTTTTATTAGAAGGAGGTTGACCCCTAGAGAAAAGCGTTGGTCTGCCATAGAGAGGGACGCCTTTGCTGTGGTCTGGGCACTGAAGAAGTTGAGGCCATTCCTGTTTGGCACTCACTTCATTGTTCAGACAGACCACAAACCTCTACTTTGGCTAAAACAAATGAAAGGTGAAAATCCTAAATTGTTGAGGTGGTCCATATCCCTACAGGAAATGGACTATACAGTGGAACATAGACCTGGGAGTAGCCACTCCAATGCAGATGGACTCTCCAGATATTTCCACTTAGACAATGAAGACTCATCAGGTCATGGCTAGTCTTATTGTCCTTCGTTCGGAGGGGGTTGTGTAGGAAAGTACCATCTTGCCTGGCATGTTACCCCCATTTTTCACTGTATATATGTTGTTTTAGTTGTATGTGTCACTGGGACCCTGCCAGCCAGGGCCCCAGTGCTCATAAGTGTGCCTGAATGTGTTACCTGTGTTATGACTAACTGTCTCACTGAGGCTCTGCTGATCAGAACCTCAGTGGTTATGCTCTCTCATTTCTTTCAAATTGTCACTAACAGGCTAGTGACCAATTTTACCAATTTACATTGGCATACTGGAACACCCTTATAATTCCCTAGTATATGGTACTGAGGTACCCAGGGTATTGGGGTTCCAGGAGATCCCTATGGGCTGCAGCATTTCTTTTGCCACCCATAGGGAGCTCTGACAATTCTTACACAGGCCTGCCACTGCAGCCTGAGTGAAATTACGTCCACGTTATTTCACAGCCATTTTACACTGCACTTAAGTAACTTATAAGTCACCTATATGTCTAACCTTTACCTGGTAAAGGTTGGGTGCTAAGTTACTTAGTGTGTGGGCACCCTGGCACTAGCCAAGGTGCCCCCACATTGTTCAGGGCCAATTCCCCGGACTTTGTGAGTGCGGGGATACCATTACATGCGTGCACTACATATAGGTCACTACCAATATGTAGCTTCACAATGGTAACTCCGAATATGGCCATGTAACATGTCTAAGATCATGGAATTGCCCCCTCTATGCCATCCTGGCATTCTTGGTGCAATCCCATGATCCCACGGGTCTCTAGCACAGTCCCTGGCACTGCCAAATTGCCTTTCCCGGGGTTTCACTGCAGCTGCTGCTGCTGCCAACCCCTCAGACAGGTATCTGCCCTCCTGGGGTCCAGCCAGGCCTGGCCCAGGAAGGCAGAACAAAGGACTTCCTCAGAGAGAGGGTGTTACACCCTCTCCCTTTGGAAAATGGTGTTAGGGCTGGGGAGGAGCAGCCTCCCCCAGCCTCTGGAAATGCTTTCATGGGCACAGATGGTGCCCATTTCTGCATAAGCCAGTCTACACCGGTTCAGGGACCCCTCAGCCCTGCTCTGGCACGAAACTGGACAAAGGAAAGGGGAGTGACCACTCCCCTGACCTGCACCTCCCCTGGGAGGTGCCCAGAGCTCCTCCAGTGTGCTCCAGACCTCTGCCATCTTGGAAACAGAGGTGCTGCTGGCACACTGGACTGCTCTGAGTGGCCAGTGCCAGCAGGTGACGTCAGAGACTCCTTCTGATAGGCTCCTTCAGGTGTTGCTAGCCTATCCTCTCTCCTAAGTAGCCAAACCCTCTTTTCTGGCTATTTAGGGTCTCTGTCTTTGGGGATTCCTTAGATAACGAATGCAAGAGCTCATCCGAGTTCCTCTGCATCTCTCTCTTCACCTTCTGCCAAGGAATCGACTGCTGACCGCGCTGGAAGCCTGCAAAACTGCAACAAAGTAGCAAAGACGACTACTGCAACTCTGTAACGCTGATCCAGCCGCCTTCTCGACTGCTTTCCTGGTGGTGCATGCTGTGGGGGTAGTCTGCCTCCTCGCTGCACTAGAAGCTCCGAAGAAATCTCCCGTGGGTCGACGGAATCGTCCCCCTGCAACCGCAGGCACCAAAGAACTGCATCACCGGTACCCTGGGTCTCCTCTCAGCACGACGAGCGAGGTCCCTTGAATCCAGCAACTCTGTCCAAGTGACTCCCACAGTCCAGTGACTCTTCAGTCCAAGTTTGGTGGAGGTAAGTCCTTGCCTCCCCACGCCAGACTGCATTGCTGGGAACCGCGACTTTTGCAGCTACTCCGTGCACTTCCGGCAGAAATCCTTTGTGCACAGTCTAGCCTGGGTCCACGGCACTCTAACCTGCATTGCACGACCTCCTAAGTTGTCCTCCGGCGACGTGGGACTCCTTTGTGCGACTTCGGGTGAGCACTGTTTCACTCCACTTCGTAGTGCCTGTTCCAGCACTTCTGCGGGTGCTGCCTGCTTCTGAGAGGGCTCCTTGTCTTTTTCGACGCCCCCTCTGTCCCCAGACACAATTGGCGACATCCTGGTCCCTCCTGGGCCACAGCAGCATCCAAAAACCCTAACCGCATGACTTGCAGCTATCAAGGCTTGTTTGCAATCTTTCTTCAGGAAAACACTTCTGCACGACTCTCCACGGCGTGAGGGATCCGTCTTTCAAAGGGGAAGTTCCTAGCCCTTGTCGTTCCTGCAGAATCTTCATCCTCTACTGTCCAGTAGCAGCTTCTTTGCACCCACAGCTGGCATTTCCTGGGCATCTGCCCATCTCCGACTTGCTTGTGACTTTTGGACTTGGTCCCCTTGTTCCACAGGTACCCTCGTTTGGAAATCCATCGTTTTTGCATTGCTGATTTGTGTCTTTCCTGCAGAATTCCCCTATCACGACTTCTATGTCCTTTGGGGAAATTTAGTGCACTTTGCACTCACTTTTCAGGGTCTTGGGGTGGGCTATTTTTCTAACCCTAACTGTTTTCTTACAGTCCCAGCGACCCTCTACAAGGTCACATAGGTTTGGGGTCCATTCGTGGTTCGCATTCCACTTTTGGAGTATATGGTTTGTGTTGCCCCTATCCCTATGTGTCCCCATTGCATCCTATTATAACTATACATTGTTTGCACTGTTTTCTAAGACTATTACTGCATATTTTGGTATTGTGTACATATATCTTGTGTATATTTGCTATCCTCATACTGAGGGTACTCACTGAGATACTTTTGGCATATTGTCATAAAAATAAAGTACCTTTATTTTTAGTATATCTGTGGATTGTGTTTTCTAATGATATTGTGCATATGACACTAGTGGTACTGTAGGAGCTTCACTCGTCTCCTAGTTCAGCCTAAGCTGCTCTGCTAAGCTACCATTATCTAGCAGCCTAAGCTGCTAGACACCCTATACACTAATAAGGGATAACTGGGCCTGGTGCAAGGTGTAAGTACCCCTTGGTAATCACAACAAGCCAGTCCAGCCTCCTACACTCCTCCTGTCCCTTTCCCCCTGTCATTCTACCCTCCATTCTGCCTCTGTGTTCACTGCTACTAATTGTCCACTGAGATCAAGGATTTCCATAATTTATTGTATTTTTTTTAATCTTATATGTTTAATTTGACCTCAAGTAGTTTTAATACCGATCCATTGTACCTTCATACAGCCATGATATTAACCACTGTAATGACAGACAAATATGGTGTAATATATTTGCATGTCCATCAAGTGTGAAAAAAATCAATAAAAATTATTAAAAAGGAAAAGGACAACTCATCATCAAAATCTAATTGAACAACAATGAAAGAATGCCTTTGAGGCATGTCTTTGACGGACACCAATCCAAATAATGGCAAACCATGAAGAACACATGAAGACCAATGGATAAAGCTGGCTAAATAAAAGCTCACTCTTTTTACCTTTTTCACTGAATATTAAGTGCAAAAATGTCAGTTTGATCCATTCGCAAATGTCTGTTTATGTCTGGTGCACAATTGCTCTCTATCACTGCTAGCACGCCGGTCACCAGTGTTGGGTAATTTTTGTCCTGGTGCCAGTACATTTTACATTCTCTGGCCCATACACTCACAGCCTGAGTCGAAAGCACATAATTTTGTGAATCAAGTTTCAGGGTATGGTGCCAAAGTACAAAATAATGTGTTAACAATACTTATAACACTTCTTCAAAAGAAGAATGAAAAAAAACCTAAAGATAGCATCTTGAAATCACTTTAGATTTAGAACACATGCACTTTATCAGATCTCAAGTGTATTAGAATTTTGATGTATCTGCTGATTTTATATTCACCCTTTATGTTTTATCAATTCTGCTTATGTTGCCATTTAGTACGTAGAACTGGCTGCCATAAAGATATCTTGTCTAGAATGGTATTCCAGGTGATTTTTACAGAAAAATAAGTATGTGATTGAAATGAGCTGTCTAATACGTGCCATGAGTAGCTGATCTCTCATTACCTTTTTGGGGTACTTTACTGTATCAGGTGTACTCCTTGTAGCAGCACAAGTCACTATAGTGAGTCCTGTAAAAGCATGGCTTCAGTCAACCAACAAGATGCCTTCAGTTCGTCTAAGACCTAGAAATACTAGCTCCACGGGCAATGATATCACTATCAATTTAAAGGTACCAAATGGTTACTTTCATCAATTTATATAGTAAATAAATAAGGAAATAACTGTTGGTGACGGTGCAGTGGGTGTGTGGTGAGAAGCGCCCCAGGTGACTCTTGCTTTCCAATGCTAGTTGTAACTTTGCTCTGTGTAATAAAAGGATAAGCCATTTGCTGAGCTTTTTGATCACATGAAGGGACCCAGTGCCAGCCATATGAGCTAGTGTGTGCATACAAAAGTTATGCGTCTTGAGTGCCACTTGGCATGAGGGGTTGAGGCCAGTTAAAGCTGCTGAAAAGCATCACTTGTTCTCAGTTTCCAAGTGCTTGACATACTTACCATGGCCATTATCCCAACTAGGCCATACTATGTGAAACCCATAATTCTGGCAATGAGGAGTCAATCCTACCATGATGCAAGCATCCCACATCACGTCTCTAGCTGCTGCTGTCACATATGAAGTCCTCCTTGATATTCATCTCTAAACACTCTTCCACAGAAACAAAACACTGCTCTGCACTCATTCTGCGAAAATTGGAAAACTGCAATAGCCTGTTATGCGGCGGCGCTCGCTGCGGCCGCGGGCTCAGGTTGCCGCAGCGCGGCACGTTGGTTTCACCGCGGCCGGCGCCCGGGTCGCGGGGAGCGCCGCGGCCGAAGCTCGGGTCGCGGGGGACGCCGCGGCTCGAGCGAGAGCCGTGGAGGCTCCAAGGAGCTGGTTTCAGGGTCACGGCACTCGCCGCTTCCCTTATTTCAAGTTCTGCCATAAAGGCAGACGCGGCAGGGCTTGAAGCCCCCGAGGGGGTTTCAGGCCTGGCCGCATACAGCGCATTATGCGCTTTACATTTCATTTCTTGCATGTTGCATTACCTGCTCACCACTTACCGATATCCCCAGAACAAAACCGAACCCTTGCACATGGTGTACTTTATACTTGCCTGTTCCTTCCCAGCATGCTGACCACTTCCTCTCTGCCCAGCATGCATTGTTTTTCTTTATTAGACGCACGTACCTGATTCACTATTGTTTTCTTTTCCCCAATCCAAGATGGTGGTATTTCTACTTCCTGTTTCCTACTTCCTGTCTAGGGGTATATAAGGGGAATTCAGCTGCTTGTCCATTGCGTTGCAACACTCCCTGGTGGTAGTCACGCTCTGATTGATTTCCTCCTGCGATTCCTGTGTGTTCCTGACCTGCCTTGTTTCCCAGTCTTCCTGATCTTCGGTCCTAACGCCCTGGTGTCCTCCTTTCGTTTCAGGGAGTTCCTGTGGAGGTTTTTTACCCTACTGGGATTTTTCCTATGGGACTCCTTCTGGAGGGCACGGACTGTAGTGGCTTGCTCATACCAAACAGCACCGTGGCTACCGGAAGGGGTCGCCCCTACCTCGGCCAGAGCAGAACCTGCCGGAACCGGGGTCGTTCCCCCACGCCTCTCAGCTTCGACGGTAAGCCCATTGAAAACCGTGACAGATTGCAACGCCAAAAACTCCAGTTGCAGTCCGCTATTATGGATAATCCAGTGGCAAACACGGAACCTACGAGCCAGACCCTGCTGATGACGATACAACAACAGGCCCAAGAACTCCAGCAGTTACGTACTGAAAATACTGTCTATCGACAAGCCTTTGCATCCAGGACTACAGATGTTCCCGCAGTAGCTGCCACTACACCTCGTTTTTCCGGGGATCCTACCAAATTAAAAGAATTCCTGGATGCCTTGACGGTGTACTTTGCCTTTCGCCCCTCGCAATTTGTACAAGACAAGACCAAGGTGGGGTATTTGATTAGTGCCTTATCGGGGCCAGCCCTGGCTTGGGCTACACCTCTAGTAACCAGAAACGATCCTTGCCTATCTAATTATTCCACCTTTATCACTATTTCAAACAGATGTTTGAACGCCCTGGACTCGAGGCGTCAGCAGAAGAGGCTCTTTGCGAAGTCCAACAAGGGAGTCAAGATGTATTACAATACATCACCCGCTTCAGACAATTAGCAGCAGAAACAACTTGGGTGGAACGTACCTTGGTGACACTGTTCCGTAGAGGTCTCAGAGAGGACATTAAAGATGAACTAGTGCACTCTGCTAGAATAGAAAACCTTAAAGGATTAATGGACCAAGCTTTGACGATAGAATATCGGTTGAATGAAAGAAGAATGGAGAAAAAGAAGAGTCTTTGCCATCTCACTCAGTACCATCTCGCTCCTTTTCTCATCGCACCGAGGAAGTCCGTCCTGAACTTAAAGGGAATACCGAGGAAGAGCCAATGCAGATTGACACGGCTCGAGGACCTTTATCAGCCAGTGAAAGAGAACATAGACGAAGGAAGGGGCTTTGTCTATATTGTGGTGCAGCTGGTCACCTAATTCGCGCTTGCCCCATTCGGCCAACCAAGCCCTTGGGAAACGCCCACTCCCGTCCTCAGTAAGAAGGGTGAGGGCGGGATACCGTGATATACCTTCTATTTGCTCTTCCAGGGAGGAAGGAACTGCTTTTTTTCTCCTACCAGTTATCCTTCATTTAACAGATGGTCGGGAAGAAAGAACCTTGGCCTTATTGGACTGTGGAGCCAGTGGCCTCTATCTAGATGAAGCCTGGGCTAAGGAGCGACAGATAGCACAAATACCCAAGGAAGTACCAGAACACGTACACACTGTGGATGGGTCACTCTTGGCTTCTGGACCTGTACAATATACCACTCCTACCCTCTGTTTACAGTTTGGAAAACACCAAGAAAATCTTTCGTTTGATTTAATTTCATCACCACACCATGTCATGATCCTGGGAATTCCATGGCTTACACAGCACAATCCTTACATCAACTGGGAAACAAAGACCATTTCGTTGTCCTCCCACTTTTGCCAACACCACTGCTATTCCGCCGGGGATTATTGGTCCCCAAAAGGTCTCTCTACAACACCTTCTAAGGTAGGAGGATGTATTAATGTCCTACAGGGAGTCCCCAGGCATTATCAGGATTATGCTGATGTATTCCAGAAGCCAGAAAGGCCTGAACTGCCACCCCACAGAGAATACGACTGTGCCATTCCTTTAGAACCAGATACAGTGGTTCCTTTTGGGCGGATGTACTCTCTCACAGAACCAGAGAAACAGATTTTGAAGGAGTATCCAGATGAGAACCTACAAAGCGGGTTGATTACTCCCTCCTCTTCACCCGCCGGGGCTCCTCTTTTCTTTGTACCAAAGAAAACCAAAGATTTGCGTCCTTGTATTGATTTCAGAGGATTAAACAGGATCACTATTAAAGATCGGTATCCGTTACCCCTCATAAAAGACATCTTAGAAGCAGTCAGAGGAGCCAAGAGATTCACCAAGCTGGATCTACGCGGAGCCTATCATCTTCTAAGAATAAGAGAAGGTGATGAGTGGAAGACCGCCTTTAGAACACCTTTTGGTCACTACGAGTATAGAGTCATGCCATTCGGACTCACTAATGCCCCGTCCATTTTTCAAAGGTTCATGGATTCTATTTTTTCTGATCTTTTGCAACAAACAGTGGTGGTGTATCTTGACGATATCCTAATCTATTCGGTTCATCCAGAGGAACATTCCCAGCACGTTCGCCAAGTCTTAGAGAGACTCCGACAACATCATTTGTTTTGCAAACCTGAGAAATGTGAATTTGATCAGACAGAAGTAAAGTACTTGGGATACTGCATAAACCAAACCGGAGTCGCCATGGACTCAGACAAGGTGCAGGCTATATTGAATTGGCCATCTCCTTCTTCCATCAAGGAGACTCAATGTTTTTTGGGGCTAGCCAACTTTTACCGACAATTCATAGCAGACTTTGCCCAGAAAACCAGCTACATCACTCAAACCCTAAAAAAAGAACATCTAAAGAAGGGTTTTTGTTGGACACCAGGCGCCGAGTCAGCCTTTCAGGATTTAAAGAAAGCCTTTATTCAAGCCCCTATTCTACGACATCCAGACACCAGCAAGCAATTCATTGTTGTCACAGATGCTTCAGAAAGAGCCATCGGGGCTGCCTTATTGCAAAAACAAGACGATGATGATCTAGAACACCCCGTATTTTACTTATCCCACATTCTATCCGATTCTGAACGGAACTATTCCGTGCTAGAACGGGAGTTACTCGCCTTAAAAGTCGCGTGCACAGAATGGAGACACTTCGTGATGGGATCAAAGGAACCATTTGAAGCTCGGACCGATCACAGAAATCTACAGTGCTTAAGAAACTTTCAGTGTCAAAATAGTCGGCAGGCTCGATGGGCCTTTTTCTTCAGCCAATATGACTTCTATATCACCTACATCCCTGGTTCCCAGAACACCATGGCGGATGCCTTGTCCCGACATTATCCTGAGTGCGGTGATTCCACTGTTCAGAACTTATTTCACAACAATAAGATCATAGGGGTAGCACAGACTTTTTTAGACCAAGTTAAGTCCGAATATGCCCGTCTACACGAAACAGAACTAAATAAGTTACTTCCACAACTGCATACAGATCATGGCTATTATTATCATGACAAGGCCCTGTTTTTACCCACTAAGGCAGTGCAAACCGAAGCTTTACACATGTGCCATGATTCCCCTGTCGCAGGTCATCGAGGAATAAAAGCCACTCAAGACCTTTTGCTTCGCTCCTTCTGGTGGCCAACTCTCAAGGCTGATGCCGAGGCATATGTATTATCTTGTCCTATATGTGCTCAAGCCAAGACACCCCGAACCAGACCAATGGGATTACTTCGCCCATTACCTGTTCCCCCAGGCCCATGGCATACTATTTCCACAGATTTTATGTGCGCATTACCTTCCTCAATGGGAAACCACGTCATAATGGTGACTGGACTCCTTCACGAAGATGGCCCACTTCACAGCCTTAAGAAAGTTACCAACGGCAAAAGAATTAGGTCAGATCTTTACTCAAGAAATATTCAGACTTCATGGGTTACCCCAAGTCGTTATATCGGACAGAGGTCCTCAATATATCTGGAATCAATTCTGTAAGACCTTGGGAATCAAGGTGGCCTTATCATCCGGGTTCCACCCTCAAACCAATGGACAAACGGAACGACTCAATCAGGGTCTTGAACAGTACTTACGTAGCTTCTGCAATGCTACACAAAGTAATTGGACTCCCTACTTACCGCTTGCAGAATTCTCCTATAACAACTCTCTACACAGTGCCTCGAAGGTCTCTCCTTTCTATGGCTCCTACGGTTTCCATCCCAGGGCTTTCCCAACTCCCCTGAGAGATAACTCCAATCTTCCTGCCATCTCCTCCTACGTTCGACAGCTACGGGGTATACAACGAATTATCCATTCCAACCTTGTGTCCACCAAGTCCCGCATGAAAAGGATAGCAGATAGGAGACGCTGTGCGGCTCCTCCATATCAGGTCCATGATAAAGTCTGGCTCTCCTCTAGATTCCTACCTCTTCGACTCACTCAAAACAAATTCAAACCCCGCTTTTATGGTCCCTTTCTAATTCTCGAAAAGATCAACCCAGTGTCTGTGCGTCTTCGCCTACCTCGGACGTGGAAGATCCACCCTGTATTCCATGTCTCACAACTGAAACCTTACCGTCCTGATCCTTTTCATAGGCAGTTACCCTGTCCCCCTCCTCTGTTGGTTGACAATGTGCCTGAGTACGAGGTTCAGGAAATCTGTGACTCCCGGTTTTTCCATGGACGCCTCCAATATCTTATTCATTGGAAGGGATACCCTATGAGTGAGTGTTCCTGGGAGGATGCCTCTTCAGTTCATGCTCCTCTTTTGATCCGCCGCTTTTTTCGGCTCTTCCCTCACAAACCTGGGGCCTCGGGGGGGGCATACTGTTATGCGGCGGCGCTCGCCGCGGCCGCGGGCTCAGGTTGCCGCAGCGCGGCACGTTGGTTTCACTGCGGCCGGCGCCCGGGTCGCAGGGAGCGCCGCGGCCGGCGCCCGGGTCGCAGGGAGCGCCGCGGCCGACGCTCGGGTCGCGGGGGACGCCGTGGCTCGAGCGAGAGCCGTGGAGGATCCAAGGAGCTGGTTTCAGGGTCGCGGCACTCGCCGCTTCCCTTATTTCAAGTTCTGCCATAAGGCAGACGCGGCAGGGCTTGAAGCCCCCGAGGGGGTTTCAGGCCTGGCCGCATACAGCGCATTATGCGCTTTACATTTCATTTCTTGCATGTTGCATTACCTGCTCACCACTTACCGATATCCCCAGAACAAAACCGAACCCTTGCACATGGTGTACTTTATACTTGCCTGTTCCTTCCCAGCATGCTGACCACTTCCTTTCTGCCCAGCATGCATTGTTTTTTTTTATTAGACGCACGTACCTGATTCACTATTGTTTTCTTTTCCCCAATCCAAGATGGTGGTATTTCTACTTCCTGTTTCCTACTTCCTGTCTAGGGGTATATAAGGGGAATTCAGCTGCTTGTCCATTGCGTTGCAACACTCCCTGGTGGTAGTCACGCTCTGATTGATTTCCTCCTGCGATTCCTGTGTGTTCCTGACCTGCCTTGTTTCCCAGTCTTCCTGATCTTCGGTCCTAACGCCCTGGTGTCCTCCTTTCGTTTCAGGGAGTTCCTGTGGAGGTTTTTTACCCTACTGGGATTTTTCCTATGGGACTCCTTCTGGAGGGCACGGACTGTAGTGGTTTGCTCATACCAAACAGCACCGTGGCTACCGGAAGGGGTCGCCCCTACCTCGGTCAGAGCAGAACCTGCCGGAACCGGGGTCGTTCCCCCACGCCTCTCAGCTTCGACGGTAAGCCCATTGAAAACCGTGACATAGCCTACCAGTCAGACTTACTTTACAACCATTCCTAAAACAAGAAGGTGGCCAGGCAGTCCCCCCATTCAGACCCATTAATGGCCCTGGGGACTGCCATCCCCCAGTTAACTCCATATGTCCTTGGGTTCCCATTCTTGCTGAGCATCCATTCTACCACTGATGCTCATTTCACAGAAATTAAACCTCAAACTGAACCACTCACAAATATAAAAATAGCAGATGTCCCAGTGCAAGCTCTGCTTCTGTAAAGGGAAATCCTCTCAACTTATTGAACTTACCCTTGCTTTGCCTTGAATATTTTCTCTGCAATTCCATGTAGAAAAATGGCTGCAGCTAACCCCTGCTGTGCATTACCAAAGCCTGTGCGTGTCGCAGGGTTAGATGCCTATGCGCTGGTTGGCCACAGGCCAGGCCCTGCAGCGTATGGCCAAAGGTGTGGGGTTGGATGCCTACGGGGGGGGTTGGCAGCAGGGCCTATCAGTACCGGGTGAGGGTTGGAATAACGTCAGGTAATTTAATATTACTTAACGTAAACAAAATTAGAAATTCACTGAAAAAAACAAAGTTTACAGGGATGTTACAGATAGAAAATAGAATTTGAAAAAACTTAGAAATTCACAAAAAAACAAAGGTTGGAGGGACACTATAGTTAGATTTAGATTTTACTTTAAAACAAAAAACATCCAAATACAAAACGTATAGTTATCTCAAGAAACTATAACTCATGCCCTAAGGTAACCATAATTTGTGCCCTCACCATACACTGCTACCGACCCCACATATTAGTAATAACAACTTCAATAACATCATAACATGTGCAATAAAATTATTGATGAGAAAGCTGTTCATGGTGGGTGCACGAGTTATAGTTGCCCAGGGCAGCCCTCCTGCATTTTCTATTTTGATAAACTGCTTCAGGAAGGTGATGGTCCCCGGCCCACCCAGGGGCTTGTAAAAAAGAAGCACGGGAGCCCGCACTTTTACCCAAATACACAACATTGCTGCAAATTCACTGTAAAATTTTAAAATATATATATATATATATATTTGCTCTGGGGTTCCTGTGAGAGACCCCACACCAGAGCTAAGGGGTTAAGGTGACTTTACCCTGGCCCCTTGTCTTTAAAAACTTTTTTGTGGGGCTCGACTGAAGCTGAGTCCTAAGATGGCTGCCAACACTTCCTGGCGGCAGCTAATCAGAGTTCTGCATTTCCCTGCACAAGCTTGTCATTAATCACCAAGTCGTCACGGCCAGAGATATCCAAATTTGGACTTCCTTAACTTTCTCAAAAACTACTTGTTAGACCTGACAGCCTTAGGGTAGTCACCCCTAACTTTTTGCCTGCCTCCCTCCACTTTGTGGATACTGTTTTTGCTGGTTTTTAGACTCTGCGCACTTTACCACTGCTAACCAGTGCTAAAGTGCATATGCTCTCTCTCTGTAAACATGGTAACTTTGGATCATACCTGATTGAACTATTTAATCTACTTATAAGTCCCCAGTAATGTGCACTCCAGGTGCCTAGGGCCTATAGATTAAATGCTACTAGTGGACCTGCAGCACGGATTGTGCCACCCACTTAAGTAGCCCCTTTTCCTTGTCTCAGGCCTACCATTGCTAGGCCTGTGTGGGCAGTTTCACTGCCACCTCGACTTGGCATTTAAAAGTACCTGCCAAGCATAGAGCTCCCCTTTTTCTACATATAAGTCACCCTTAATGTGTGCCCTGGGTATCCCCTAGAGCAGGGTGCTGTGTAGGTAAAAGGCAGGACATGTACCTGTGTAGTTATATGTCCTGGTAGTGTAAAAAACCCTCAATTCGTTTTTGCACTACTGTGAGACCTGCTCCCTTCATAGGCTAACATTGGGGCTGCCCTCATACACTGTTGAAGTGGCAGCTACTGATATGAAAGGAGCAGGGAGGTCATATTTAGTATGGCCAGAATGGTAATACAAAATCCTACTGACTGGTGAAGTCGGATTTAATATTACTATTCTAGAAATGCCACTTTTAGAAAGTGAGCATTTCTTTGCACTTAAATCCTTCTGTGCCTTACAATCCACGTCTGGCTAGGTTTAGTTGACAGCTCCTTGTGCATTCACTCAGACACACCCCAAACACAGGGTACTCAGCCTCACTTGCATACATCTGCATTTTGAATGGTTCTTCCTGGGCTGGGAGGGTGGAGGGCCTACCCTCACACAAAGGACTGCCACACCCCCTACTGGGACCCTGGCAGACAGGATTGAACTGAAAGGGGACCTGGTGCACTTCTTAGCCACTCTTTGAAGTCTCCCCCACTTCAAAGGCACATTTGGGTATAAAACAGGGCCTCTGCCCTACCTCATCAGACACTTGCTGGAGAAGAAACCGGAACCAGAAACTACATCCTGCCAAGAAGAACTGCCTGGCTGCTCAAAGGACTCACCTGTCTGCTTTCTACAAAGGACTGCTGTCTTGCTGTTGCCCTGCTGCCTTGCTGAACTCTTGTCTGGCTGTGAAAGTGCTCTCCAAGGGCTTGGATAGAGCTTGCCTCCTGTTCCTTGAAGTCTCAGGACCAAAAAGACTTCTTCCTTTCACTTGGACGCTCCGTGCGCCGAAAATTTCGACGCACAGCTTGTTTCGCGGCGAGAAAAACGCCGCACACCGACGCTGATCGACGCGACGCCCTCGGGACGATCGAGACTTCGACGCACAACCTCGCAAGGACAAAGCCGCCCGACTTTCCAGGAGAAATCGACGCGACGCCTACCGTGAGTGCGAAACTTTGACGCACGGCCTCGCAAGGACAACGCCGCCCGACTTCCAAGGAGAAATCGACGCGACGCCTGCCGTGGGACCAAACTTTCGACGCACGGCCTCGCAAGGACAACGCCGCCCGACTTCCAAGGAGAAATCGACGCGACGCCTGCCGTGAGATCGAAACTTCGACGCGCAGCCCCGCAGAACGACGCGCAGCCGGAGAACAAGCAGGAGAATCCACGCACAGACCCGGGACATCTGGTAATCCCCGCGATCCACAAAAAGAGACTGTCTGCGCGCCGGAAAACGACGCCCGACTTCCCCGCGTGGAAAAGAACGACGCAAGTCTTTGTGTGCTGAGGAGAAATCGACGCACACACCCTTTTTCCACGCATCCCTTTTCCTGTGGCCCTCTGAGGAGATTTTCCACCAGAAACCAGGTACTTTGTGCTTGAAAGACACTGTATTGCATTCAAAAGACTTAAGACACTTTATATCACTTTCCTGTGATAGTTCTACAATTTTCCATTGCATCTTTATTCTTTTTGACCTACAATTATCCTGATAAATATTATATATTTTTCTAAACACTGTGTGGTGTATTTTTGTGGTGATATATGGTGGTATTGTATGACTTATTGCACAAATACTTTACACATTGCCTTCTAAGTTAAGCCTGACTGCTCGTGCCAAGCTACCAGAGGGTGGGCACAGGATAATCTTGGATAGTGTGTGACTTACCCTGACTAGAGTGAGGGCTTTTGCTTGGACAGAGGGTAACCTGACTGCCAACCAAAAACCCCATTTCTAACACTACTGAACTGATTTATACTAAATAAGTGAAAGTGTAATCTGCGTACCGAACGCTAGCATTCTGCCAAATTTGGTGTAATTCTATCCAATGATTCAGGCTATAGTCATGTATAGAGGTACTATGGGAATAAACATGGGAAACACAACTTTTTGGACCCCCACTTTATATCAGGTCTCCTCTTGATGGATCACACCAAAACTTTCTGTGCGCAAGAAGAATCACTTGGGCATAATTTTTTTAGAAAAGTTTGTGAAGATTCACCCAACGGTGCCAAAGATATAGGCAAGTAAAAAGTTGTGTTTTCTTTCGAAACATGGTCCTAACTATAACTACCTAGTGGTGACCACTAGGTAATATATAATTATGTAATTAGTTTGATAGTTAACAATACACTCATATATATTATATTACAGTTTTGTTTCAAAACGTGGCTATCCCCAAAAGTTTGTAAGAGCCTTTGTTAAGTTTCAGAAGTTATCATAAGAAAATTCATAAAAATTGTGAACCTTTGAGTAATTTATAGCACCTATAAAATTTTAAATAAAAATGTAATTGAAATAAAAAATATTTAAGATCATAGAAATTTTTTGTATTGCAAAATATTCTAAGTATATTTTCTAAACTTGTTTTATAATGCATAGTTGTAGTGTGACAACTAACTCTTATATACATTTTTTTTTATAATAAAGTCACTACCAGTATGTACTTTTAAAGTGGTATGTACAATATTGTCAACACTGTTGTTCATTTAAAAAAACCTGTATTTTGTTATTTTATTATATTAAATTGAATTGCTATTGCACATGAATGTGTATATTATGTCATATAGTCAAAATGGTGTATTCAACAAGCATGTGTAAGTTATTCTTTTGTGTTACTCTTATGTAAGTTATGCATATACACCAACTTTATCAGCAACTTCTATTTGTGTAAAAAGGAGGCATAGCAAGGGTATTACTAAAAATACATAATCTACCCAATGGATACTCCCACTATTCATGAGTAATGCAGGACGTCGATAATCCCACTGATTAAAGGGGTGCATGTTTTAAGAAGCTTTAGTTAACACCTCTGCTGTCTTAAGTTAACAAAATTCACAAACGTTTTAAATGCATTGTTGTTTTATGTTATAGGTATTTGTAAAGCCCCCTATGACCAGCAGGGTATTCTGGAGCTTTTGGAGGTGTTCGTCTACTGAAGCCTAGGGGTGGAGATGGATCCATTCAAAGAGCCATGTCTTCAGTTTCTTATGGACCTCTGGAATTGAAGAGGCTGTCCTGATGTGCAATGGCAAGTCACTCCAGGCTCTGAGAGTGATGTAGGCGGTGGCCTGACTGCTTGTGTTGTGCCTGCATGGGATATGTGCAAGTAGGAGTCTGGCTGAGCAGTGGTGTCTGGTTAGTTTTTTAAATGAGATTTGGCCATTAAGTAGGAGTGGGCAGAACTTGAAGAATTTTATTTTACATAAAAACTATGGGCGATTCCGTGGAATTCTGCCAATAGGCTGAATATGTGCAGCTCATCTGCATTTTAGCAGTGGTAGCACAAGCAGCACTGAAAAGCAATGCAAACAGCACCATGAGTTGTGCAAGAGTGTGCATCCATTTGGTTGATTTTGCTGCTGCTTGAATAGAAAATGAACTCGAGCGGCAGAAAATCTGCTCAACCAGCAGCCCTCTGACTGCGACCTCTCATTAATGCCTGTGACTGCCAGCATTTAAAAATCATGCTATGGGTCAACAAATCTTGCTTGCCACATAGCATATTCTGGAGCCTCGTGGGAGAAAAATTCTGCCATGCAACGATTTGTGGAATTTAGCCGTAACTTCGTGTTAAAGAGTAACATGGAGTGGCTAAAATTCTGCCAATTCCACTGGTGAAATGGAAAATTTTGCCCACTCCTGCAATTAAGTTAGACTGGGCCTGTGTTGTGTAGTGCTTTCAACGTGTGTATGAGGAGTCTGTATTTTTCTTGTTTCTGTATTGGAAGTCAGTGGTAGTTTCTAAAGTGCAGTGTGATGTGCATGTGACGTGGTAGGTTGAGAGTGAATCTGGCTGCATAGTTCTGGATGTTTTGAAGTCATCTAATAAGTTGTTTGCTGATCCTGCCATAGAGAGTGTTCCAGTAGACCAGCTTGCTTATGGTGAAGGAAGTGAGTGACAGTTTTGCCAGTGCTGGTTGGGAGCCATTTGGAGATTCTTTTTTTCAGCATCTTCCTGGTGTGGAAGCTGCAGGCTGTGACAGTGTTGACTTGTGTCGTCATGTTGAGTTGGTGGTATATGATAATCTTGAGGTCCTTAAGGTGGGGGGTGGAGGGTGTGGAGAGATGTGGGTCTGTGTTCTGCTGCCCATAAGTTGGAATCTCACAGTGATGGGTTCTTCCCAAATCGCTTGACTCATGTATTGTCTGTGTTAAGTTTGAGACATTGATCCAGTCTTCTACTTTGGTCATACAGTTGGCATACTTCATCCAGGTGTCGGGGATGTTGTCTGAGGGGGAAAGTATGAGTTGGGTGTCATTAGTGTGGGATGGCACATCAATGTCATAAGCGTAGATGATGAGTGCTACAAAAAATCATGTGAGCATTGAAGAAGGTATGGCTGAGTGGGGATCTTGAGAAACTTCACAGATGAGATTGTCAGTGTCTGAAGAATGGAGGGCAAGGCTGAATGACAGTGTCCTTCAAGTCTGGAAGGAGCACATCCAGAAGAGAGGGGATAATTGGATTTCATTCTTGTGTTTGTGTTGGACGAGGTGGGATACCGTGTTGAATGTCACGGAGGTGCTGGAGGGTGAGGGATGCTGAGTCACCTCTGTCCACGATCTAACTGATTTTGTCGATAGCGGCAAAGAGGACTTTTTCCATGCTGCAGTTAGTCTCCAGCCAAATAATTGGTGGCCATTGAGATGATTGGTGTGGTGATGTTCATAAACTTCTCCAGGACTTTGACCTGACATGGTTGCTTGGAGATGGGTCTGTAATTGACAAACATTGCTGTGTTCACAGAGGGCTTTTGAGTTGGAGTACTGTGGCATGTTTCTAGGTGTCCAGAAAGGTGACTGATAAGAAGGAGGCTTTCAGGACAACGGTGAAAGGCATTCTGATGGGTTGTGGTTGTTTGGTAAAGGCATGGTATAGGTCAGGGTCTGATGGGGCTCTGGAATGGATGGAATGCATATTGCATGTGGCTTCATCTGTGGAAATGGGGGGGCCATGTGAACTAGGCACCACCTTGAGACCCTATGGGTAAGTACAACACTCTAGAAATACTTGATTGATTTGATTTGACAAGATAGAAAGTATTGTTGCGAGGTCTGTCGGATTCAGTTGGGGGTCAAAGTTGTAGTTTATGCAGTTAATGGTGCCCTTGAAGAGGATGGTGGTACTGCCACTGGGTTTGGAATGTCTGTTTTGCCTGGCAATCTTATATCTGGAGGATGTATTTGTCGATGTTGGGGGGACGATGAAGGGTTCAACTAAGTCTACATGAGGAACAGCAGGTTTGGTGCTTGACATGCAGCAGATCCCAAATCTCTTTGGCATGTTTGGTGAGAGAGCAGGTGTTGAGGATCATGCATGAGAGTGCAAAGTGCTCTGCAGTCAGTGGCTGGCACATGTGAGTGAGAGAGAGACGGGGGCAGTCAGTGCAGAGGCAGTGAGCAGTGGGTGTTGGGAGTGCATGAAAATGTACATGCAGCACAGGCATATACTTCTTCAGTGTTGTTTAGTGCAGTGCTGCGTGCAGTGGCCAAGGTTGGGAACATGCAGGGTTGTGGCAGGGTAGTGGCTGTAGAGGAGAAGAACAGGGTTCCTGGCACTGGGTGCAAGCAGGGCAGGGATGGGTGCTTACAGGCCAGTGTTAAGTACAGCAGTGCCACATATCAGCTGCGTGTCTACACTGTGGCTGCCATTAGGTAGGTCCTAGGAGTTGGAAGTAGAGCAGGGAGTGGTGGGCAGGACTGGGAGGGGGCACTGGAGGTGGGAAGCAGGAGAGATGAGAAACGAGGTAAGGAGCGCTTGGGAAGCAGTGGAAAAGAAAGAGTGTCAGAAAGGCCAAATAAGAAGAGAGGCCGGATAAAAAGTAGCAGAACTAGAAGCAAGCAAGAAAAGCAAGCAAAGCAAAAACAAGAGCAAAGTGTCAGAAATAGAAACAAGCAGAAAAGATAGAAAGTGGAAAAATATAAACAAGCAGAGCGAGACTGTAAAATAAAACAGGCAGAAATGACCATGAGTGACAAGTAGAAATGACCATGAGTGACACAAAGGCATAGGGTGAAATTAGTAAAAGTGGCAAACAGAAAGATAAGCAGAAGAGAGCAAAGTGAAAGTAACAAAGAAGAAACAAGCAAATCAGTGCAAGATGAAACAAGGGAAGTAGTGTCAATCATTCAAGAACCAGTGGCAAAAGGAAAGATAGAAGGATCAGGAGAGAGAGCGTGCAATACAGGAGAAAGAGTGAGGCAAGTGCCTCAGATGCACAGGAGCAGGGTCCAGAAGGCCCTACCCTGGTTGAAGGACAAGGTACAGGTGAGTTCATTGGGTGACTAGTAGGCACCTTCTTTTGTCATTGCTCTTTGAATTGAGTGTTGAAAATCTTGATGTAACCTGTGTGACCAAAAGTTAAAGAATGTAATTCAACCCAAATTTCACATGCTGCATGGTGTAAAAATTATTTTTTTGTGAGATAGAAATAAAAATCCTTTAAATTTTAGAATACAATTTCAAAACTATTAATTACGCAACCAGTGGAAGTTGTACCAGTTTTGTTAAATAGCACCAGGTACCATACACTACCATTACAGTAAATGACTCTTTTTCAAATTGCATTAACATGAGAATAAATCTGAAGACCTTACTAAGTTACCTGATTAGTTTTGTTAAATTGCACTACAAGGTGAAAGTTATGAACGCTTTGAAACTTAATTTTAAATTTTCTTGTTTGCAAAGCTTTATTTCGCTCACCAGAATCATAAAAGCATAATTTTAAAACAACATAGGTACAATTATAACAAAAGTATAAATACATTACGTGACACTTTAGTTACCCTTTACATTTAGGGCCAGATGTAGCAATATCTGCATTTGCGATTCGGAAATTGTGAGTCGGTGCGACTCGCAATTTCCGAATCGCAAATGCGGATGCAGAATAGTGTCTCAGACACCGTCTGCGAATCGCTATGGGGTCGCAAAGACCCACCTCATTAATATTAATGAGGTGGGTCGCATTTTGCGACCCAGTTGCGAGTCCCTCACTCACAGGGATGGTGGCCTGCTGAAGACAGCAGACCTCCATGTCTGTGACTGCTTTTTAAATAAAGCAGTTTTTTTTTTTGTATTGCAGCCCGTTTTCCTTAAAGGAAAATGAGTTGCAATACAAAAAATATTACAAAACCATTTGGTTTCGTTTTTTCAGAGTAGGCAGTGGTTCATTGGACCACTGCCTGCTCTGAAAAAACATTTTTGTCAACATTCACAAAGGGGAATGGGTCCCATGGGGACCCCTTCCCTTTTGCGAATGGGTTACCACCAGTGTGACACTGGTGATAACTGCGAATTGCTTTGCGACCGCGTTTGCGGTCACAAAGCAATTTAGCATTGCGATGCGAGTCGCAAATAAGAAGGGGACACCCCTTCCTATTTGCGAGGCGCATTCACATTTTGCGAGTCGGTTCCGATTTTCGCAGTTTGCACCATGCAAAATGCTCCCTACATCTGGCCCTTAATGCGGAGAGCAGCATTTCACCACTTTGAACCTAGGGTAAAAGCAATTATACCAAAACACTTTGTAGGTGTCTACTGTAATTATTCAGTAAATCTAGCATATGGTGATTCCATCGCTGACAGATTGAATTATCATAAAGTGCTAACGTAGCCTATATCGTGCTATAAACATCAAATAGAGATGAGATTAGACACACTTTGAAATAAAAGCTACGCTCACATATATCTGTTAAGAGAGATTTAAAAAAACAAAACCGCACAGGTAAAAATATATAATATAACAAAATTCCTTTGTACATTAAATGGATCATTTCCAAATTATTTTTCAACTAGCCATTAGCTTGGATACACTTGGTGCACCACATCCATAACCCATAAAGGTATAAGAAATTTAGCAATGGCAGACACCATCACTCTATTAGTATCTGTGCTAAGAATTATAAAAGCTGCCAAATGCTTTCTAATTCCCAGGATCCTACAAATGGCTATCCATTTGGCTCTTTGTGAAGCATAGGAGGGGCAAAAGAAAAATGTATGAGTAAAAGACTCGGGCATAGGTAATCTTTTACGGGTGCATCCGACCATTTGCTACAAAACACCTTTGTTGGTAACGACTTGTACCTGGACTGCATATATAGTTTATGTGCAAGAGATGGCACTATTTCATCAATTGTGGACTCATACCAGGGGAGTGGTTTATAATCCAAAAATTCTCTGTGTAGCCGGTGACCCCTTGGACTGCGAAAGTAACCCAATAGGCACTCCTCAGGACAGCTTTTGAGACTGAGCTTAGATAGTCTGGTGATAACTAAAATCTCTCCAGTCCCATGCTACCAAACAAGTTTTTCACATATTTCAACCATGGAATTTTGGAAACCCTTCCCAGCACCATAAGGTCTGTTGGTCCTACCCGGTAAGGTTCAAGGGCTTGAGAAGACCATAGCCTACGCCAATAGATCAAAATTCTGCATTTGACATTCTCTCTTATTCTGCTTTGGGCCAGGTCCAGACAAACTGGGGCCAATGGAGTACTCACAAAGTCCCAGATGTTCTTAGGAACTTAGTTTCAGCTCTTACCAGTGCTCGAATGTTCGTTCAACCCCTTATTTCTGAACCATACATCACCGCTCCTACGGCCTTCACAATATATATATGCTCTAAGGCCGGTGCAAACATCTTCTTGATGGTCCCTTTTTGAATTTTAACTATATTAGCAGCTATGTAGTTTGTTACTACGTGTGTTTTTTGGAGTTGTAAATCCCAGCTGAAATTAGGCATTATTCGTATACCCAATCAAAACAGAGCAGCCATATTAAAATATCCAACAGGTTCGCAGGTATGCCTATTTCTTCCAGCTCCCTCCACAACTTGTTACTTTGTACTATATCAAAGGCAGCACGCAGCTCGACAAAGGCAACATAAAATTTGCCTCTGCCGATCACTGACGTGCTTCAGTAAATGCAATTAAATCAAAACACCTTATCTATTGTGCTGATATTACTCCGGAAACTAGCCTGGAGTTCTGAGAGAACATTTTTAGTTTGCATCCAGGCTTGCAAGTGGGCCAACATCTGTTTACAAAAGAGTTTTTGCAACCCCTCAATCAGACTAATTGGTCTGTAGTTAGCTGGATTGTTGTGTTGTCTCTTTTGCAAATTGGACTGATCTCCTCCAGCTTCCAGGAAGGAAGAATCTCAATATCTGGCAAGATAGCATAGGAAATTAGATTTATGTGTGGATCCCAAGCTTCCGGGTGGGCCAAAAACAGATCATTTGGTATCATGTCTGGACCTGGATCTTTAAATCCATGACAGGATTTTATGTCCACCACTAAGATCAAATTCCAAACGGCTTGATTCATCAAGTTCAAAAGAGTAGGGGGGATCCTCACCTTCCCGGCTCATCAAACCAGGAATATATACTACCAAAGTGGGTGACCCATTCCTATGCTGGATGAAAAACTCCAGATCCCTTTTTGATAGTATAGCACAATCTGACGCAACTTTTCAAAAAGATCTGTTGTCCTTAGTTAACATTGCCAAGTACAGGTTTTCCCATGTACCACTTTCCCACTCTTTCTTTGCTTTAGCCAATTCATGGTTATATACTGCTCTGTACCTTGCCCACTGAGACCTACACTTCAATTTGACTGCCCTGAACAAATTCACTTTAGCTTCCTGCAAAATCTATTGTACCAGGACACCTCCCTTGCATTAAAGGTACAAACTCTTTTTCTTTGGGCTAAGAGATCTTTGATCTGAGTGTAAACGCTTTCATGTTTCTCCTGCAATTCTAATAACCTCTGCTCTGGGGAGAGGCCATTCAGCTTTCCAACTTCCAGCTTGACCCTTGTGAGGGCTTTTTCTAGAACCTCAGGGTGTTTAGTCACCCACTCCCACCAGATTATTTTTTATTATTTGACTGTGAGACATCCCCCACACACGACTACCCTGCCTCAATTGCTTCTCAACCATACCACCCTCCAGAGTCCGGGACAAGGCATTATGATCACTGTCCATTCTGTCCAAGACAACCATGTCCAGCAAAAATGGCCATAGACTTACCCCCACTAAAAAGTAATCAATGCAGCTAGTGTGGCCAGGTCTATTAAGACTAACTCCGCCCATCTTGTCAGAGAATGTCCTTCCATTTGTTGCTCTTAGATCGTAATTAATAGTTAGTGCTAATAGGTGTCTTGCTCTATGGGACCATCTCACATAGGGAAGTTCTAGCTGGGGAATCATCCACTGATTGAACGTATGGTAGCATTTCCACATTATCTGACCTTAGACCAAGACAAAGGTTATGTTAAAATCCCCCAATCCCCAATAAAAAAACAACCATCTCCATATAAATCCTTGAGAGCATCATCTTCCTCTTTTAGCAGCAAAGTCTCAGCATTTCGATATCCCAACCAGTTGCAGTATATCTGGTGAATCAATGCTGATGAGGTGAATTTTACACTGTAGCCTTGTCTTAACCCAGATCGCTAATCCTCCTGAGGGGCTGCCTCTGCCGAGCTGGACTCCATTATTACAGTAGGAGGTGAACCCATTTCTAAGTATGGGATATGGTGCCAAGTTTCTTGGAATAGGCAGATATCATAGGCATCAACAAAAAGTCCCCAATCTAGTTCTGGCAACTTATTGCTGATCCCTGCCACATTCCAGGAAAGAAAGTTTAAACAATCAAGTGAATCCTCAGTTAGATTATTTGCCTCCCCTATACTACACACCTTCCTCATATTATTATTACCACTAGTGTTCCCTTCAATTTTACCGCTCATTCCACAGGAGAGGCTAGGAGCTCCAATAGTGTCACTTGGAACAGGATCCAATCCCTCACTTATGGAGATCAAGGGTAGAGCTGACAGTCATTCATTGGTTTCTGGATATTTCTCCCCGGGGGAGTACCCAACTCTGTTTGATTCAAGGCTGCTTTGCATTCCCACTTAACTGTACTAGCCTCCAGTAAGCTGGGGGGTCCCATGCTCATCCTGGACATCACCAATTACTGGGTTCCCATCTAGATCTGGTGTCACTTGAAGTTTACTCTTGAGTTTAATTTGAGTATTTGTTTTAGAAATTGTTTGTGCATCAATTGCCATCAGACCCTCCACCATACCTTTATGCTTAAAGACTACCCTTACTATATCCTGTGAGTCCCCTGGGGCAGAGAATCTCTCTACATCAATTATATCACTCCTTATCATTGAAAAACACTGCCGGACCACCCGGAACCAGTATGTGACCTTGTTCAGTAGGGAATCCTTTCTTTCTTTTCCCCCCTCAGCCAGCTTGGGAACCTGGCGTAGGTAGACTGTAGCTTCATCCATACTAGGTGAGGCTCAGTTATAGACCCCCTAAGGACATACCCCTGGGATACAGGGTTTGAGGATAATTGATTGGGGAAAACTCCATGGCATACCGCCTTGGACCTTGACCCCCATTCCTCATCACCATCCTTATATGATCATCAGTTCTTGTCTATTCCCAAGCCAGATTTTTACCATTGACTTCTCCTCTCCTATGGGTCACTTTTGATTTCTCCTGAGATTTTGGGGAATGGGGTAGGGATGGGGATTGGCGCTCACTCTGTATTCGGGTCTGAGAATTAGGTGCGACACAAGCAGCTGTCATAGTTTCCAAGCAGATGAATGCACCCATAGCCTTTTCACTCCTACCCTCACTAGCAATAGCAATTGAAGTTTGAATTTCCACCTCCCCAACCTTTTTTCTCCAGGCCTGGGATTACTTTCTTGAGGGCAACAACTTCTTCCCTCAATTCAGCAATAATGGCAATGAAACTTTCCAGGACCTTCTGGGCACCCTAGTGCTCACCCAATTTACTCTGCATAAGGTTTCCCCCCTCCCCTTCATCATTTGCTTCATCAATACAGAAAGCAGAAAATCCATTATTACACACAATAGCAGGGTCTTCTTGATCTAGCAACTAAACCTCAGGATCACACAAATTTGCAAGGGTTATTTGGGAATGCTCACTTTGAGTTTCATGCCTCGCACTGACCCTGGCCTCCATTTTCTCTAACTTTGGGGGTAGATGCTTATGATCATTACTTATCTGAAGGCTGGCATACAAGAGCGACCATCAGATTGTGGGGGGGAGAGGAGAGTTAAGAATATCCATTCATTCAACAAGAATATTGTCTATGTTCTCCATCACACAGTTATCTACGGCCGATTTTTAGAGATTTTGTCTTGGGCTTTGTTGTATCTGACCCTCCCTCCATGGCCCTTCTTTTGTTAATACAGTAGTTGTGTTTTCCTTTGTGGGTGGTAGCATATATTGAGACTACCCCTCCCTATTGCAAACCTAGCTCAAGAAAGAAGAAAGCACTTTCATGTGGCCAGAATGAAGACAACCTGGCCTCAAAAAGTATAAAAAGTGTTTTTACAACAAAGAAAAAAGTACCGTTAAGCCAGGTCCTTAGGCGAGATGTTAGAGGGATGGCCCAGCCTCATCTGGGCTCTGTCAGGCATAGATGGGCCCGTCCTTGACCCAGGCTTTGCCCGGGCATGTCCCAAACCGTGGGACTTGAGGTGCACTTTTGAGTGATAGGCACAGGTGCAGGTGATGGTGCAGGGCTTTTGCTTGCCCTGTAGGCTCCTAGACAGGTAGTCACTCACAGAAACCAAGTTTGCGGCTCCCCGTGCTGCGGGACTCCAGGTGCACTTTTGAGCACAAGCCACAGGTAAAGGCGATGGTGCAAGGCTCCTTCTTGCCCTGTAGGCTCCTGGGATGGGTAGTCCCTCACAGAAACAGCAACTTTGGATCGCCACACTGCAGGACTCAGGGTGTGCTTTTCACTGCTATGCACAGGCACAGGTGATGGTGCAGGGCTCCTCCTTGCCCTGTAGGCATCTCAGCCAGGTAGTCCCTCACAGAAACACATTCCTCACAGAAACACATTTGCAGCTCCCCATGCCAAAGGACTCCAGGTGCCCTTTTGAGCACTAGACACTGGTGCAAGCGATAGTGCAGGGCTCCTTCTTTCCCTGAAGGCTCCTGGGACAGGTACTCTCTCACAGAAACAGCATTTGCTGCTCCTATCATAAGTTATGACACTTTTGTGAAATGGTCCTATGATTTTAAACAAAACTTAGTATATATATTAAATAAAAATGTTGGTGCAGGCTTGGTGTTTTAAAACTTGTTTATACATTATTATTCATAAATTAAATCCATATTTTTATAATTATTTAAATACATAATTATTTAATGATGTAATATGCTGTAACATTACATTTTATTAGTTCCAGGACAAGTTTGTAATATTTAAAATGAATTACCATTTATATTTTACATTAAAATAATTTTTATATTATTCTAAAGAATAATACACTTTAATAATTTTTCCTATCCTTTCCCATAGCAAGACTTCTGTTACAGTGGTGAAGAACTCCACCTACATGTGCAAGGTGACTAATAGCACATTTACACTCCTGAATCCAGCTGTTGTAGGCTTCACGTAGGTGTAAATCTACACTCGGAAGTGAGAATTAGCAAAAAAGTATACAGTTACATCAAGCTGTAGTAGTAAATGAACACATGAGTAAACAGACATATGTGCGTTTACCTTTGAGAATATGTCCCGAAATGTCCCTTGTGTTACTCAGGCATAGATCCCACACATTACGTTGCTGCTTCTCGTGTAATTATATGTCACAATGCAATAACTTTCCCCATCTGCACCTAAAACACAACTACAGCTACTTCTTAATTCATTTGTTGACTGTATCTTTGACTTTGACAATGCACTATGCTAAGCTGGCTTTTGGTTAGGTTTGCGCAAAACAAATTCCATGTACGTTCATACCTACTGTCATTATTGTAATTTTGCTCACAAAAAGCTTTCCTAAATGAGGACTATACTTCTAAAATGTATTACCATCAAACATTTTATTCCAGTCTTCATTGTAAGTTCAATTAGTGATCTAGATGATTGACATGACTCCAAGTGCTCCATATATACATATATATATATATATATATATAATAATATCTTACTGAAATTAGGTTCAATAACATTTGTAACAGTTAACAGTAATGTAGAGAGTCCCTCCCTAGATGTCTTTACACAACAAGGAAAAGTTGACAGAAAACCCCTTACTACAAGAATGCCTCAATTGAAATCAGGATAGCCTTTTTGGATTGAGACAATCTCTAACAGCCACTTTGTGTCCTTTCTAAATTCTTCAAACACATCCGTCAACATGAGATTGTCCTAAAGAGAGTTAAGAGCTCACAGCTTTGACTATAAAATGAGTAATTTTTGCACTTGTTTAAACACTTTGATTAGGTAAACATGAAGATGTTACTTTCCAGCAGCTATGTGGTTTGTATATCACTACATCAAAGTCAACAGAAAGGACTTTCAAGAATAGCTACTTCAGAATGTCGAGTAGCACAATATCACCAGAATAAGTATATTTAGAGAAGTATAGATATGCTATTCTTAACTCCACATCTACTTAACTTGATGATATAGTGGATTAGATATTGCTGCTAAGTCAATATTTCTATCACAATATTATGACCCCCAAAGCATGGGAATATGGCATACAGTTAAAGTTCACAGTCTCTACTTGAAAGTACTTTTGATTACAGTGTCATGTTTACAGATTGGCATCTGCTCATGACAGTCAATGTACTGCTCTAATTTGTATCATTATTGTAGGGCAAGGAAAAGAAAACCGAGGGTGTCTGTATAAAATCCTCAACGTTCAGCAGGACTAGGTATCAAGGTTCTAATGACTCCATATGGCAGGATCCATTATTCTCTGGTACCACAAATAAATCACTTGCAACAAGCTCAACCAGAAGTCCAACCTCCTTTCCATGATTAACAAGGCAACATGTCCTATAATTCAGAAGAAGAAGGAAGGACATCCTTTACATGAAGTCAAGCCAGGAGTCTGGTTGAAATTCAAAACATGTATAGCACAACCAAAAAAGCAGAAGCAGGTTCACTGAGGAAAGGTTAGCACTGGTGCCTCAAAGGCTGCACAAATACAACTTTTCCCTGGAAAATGCCAACAATGCCACCGTTAATGAGAAGATAGAGTGTATAACATACTAGACAAGAATCAGAGGAGCTGTTCTCACTTGTATCATTATCTTCATGATACTAGCCTGCCAGAGCTAGGAGAGACCAAGCACAGCAGAGTACTTTGCCTGATGATGGTGTCTTATTTGCTTGCTTTTTGGCTCCTCCAGCATGACGAAGCTTGTCTGTTGGTAGCTGGGGAGTCTAGAAGGATGGGGTAAGGCACTAGGTCTTACAAATAAAGCCCTGCAACTATTTGAGAGCAGAGTGCTCAAATCATGTTCCTAGCAAAGCATTGGTCATTACCACTTGGTATCAGCCTTGGTGTTGTTCAGTCAGAAAGTACATCTTAAGTGTGGGATCTACATTCCACATTCTGTTCTTATTCTGATCTACAGCATAAAAACAATGAAACACTAACAATGGGATTAAAGCTTTGCTAAACACAACCAAGGAGAACTTCATGGTCATACATGCAGATAACCTAAGTTGATTGCACGCCGTTGGCGCCAGTAAACAGACAGACGTTTTTCATCTTTACACATGCGCTTCCCAATGTGCCTGCAGCACAGAGTTGGAGCTTCATCAAACCTTAGTCTGTAACCATCACCTGCTGAAGAGAATGAAGCTTTGTAGAAGCCACAACCAGAAAACAGTGTGACCGCCTTTGGATGCGGATAGCACCTTTCTATCACTAATACTTTTCCTTAATACACCTGAGACTACCTCTCAAACTGCAAATTTTGCAAGACTTTACTGGATACATTTCTGAGACAACAAGTTGGAGGAAACTGTATCTCAATACAACCTCGAAGTCTAGTAGTATATTTTTCCAGGCACCAATTAAGGCTCCTCCACTTAGAAGCTGCCTTAACATTTTTTATTCTGGGCTCATGAATGTAAGAAATCTTCTTTTTCAGTGTTGCCACCTTGGGTTTTTCACCTTTTGCAAACTAAATATTTTAGCTGGTTTTAGACCTTTGTGCATTTTACCCCATCTAAATAGTAGTAAGGTGCCTGTGCACCCCCTTCAAACATGGTTGAATTGGCATACTTCTAAGTAGTATATTTAACTTGCCTATAAGCTCATAGTTTATGGTATAAAATGTAACCAAGGACCTGTAACTTAAATGCAGCTAGTGGACTGAATTATAAATAACAATGATTTTGTCAGATTCACTTGGAAAAGAAACTTACTACCGAATGCCTAGAGAGCCTGTATAGGTGCCCTCCCAATTCAAATTAATGAAAGGTCGCAAACTTACTAGTTATATTGGTTTCTCATAAATAATAAGACCTATATTTTAACAAAATCCCATACTAAATGAATTAGCATCTGTGCTAGAATGTACATATGAAGTGATATGGCACAGTGCTCAGAGAATAAATAGGAAAAAGAGAACAATAAATGAATTAAGCTTGGGGCATTTAATATACCTGGGAATCAAAAACAAAAGTCCCAGAGTGTTTGCGCATTTGCTCAAAATTGTTCTAACGCATTCAAGCAAATCCATTTAAGAAAAGTTGACATTTCAACCCACCCTACAATAATTATTCAAGAAAGTTGGGTTTTCATCAGGACAGATATCATGGATGCAATTTACATAATGAAAACAACAAGATCGAATGTGAGTGAATTACATAGGTCAGAGTAGAAAAGACATGATTCAAAATATTTCATACCTAAATCTCACCTAACTGCAGTATGCAACCTATCACTGAAAACGATGAGGCCAATATTCGTAAAAAGTCAATATGCATGAATGTCACCATATACATTCTAATAAACATGTTTCTTCACAAATAGTGGGAGAGAAAATGTGTACTCGCCACAATTCAAGGTTTGTATGTAGTTTTAATTTGTAGCGAGGTCACAAACTTACCCTTGAAATAGACTATGCAAAACATATTGAAGCTAATTCAAAATATGAATGTTATGTAATAGTAAATTGGTTGATTAATTCACCATAACACACCTAGCAGTAAAGGGGGTCGTTAATCACCCACTGCACTATGTGGAATGGAAAAATTACATGTCAAAAATAGGTGTATTTATGTAAAGGAACTACCAAAGACAGTCCACTTCACATCATTGTTCATGCGGAGTCAATGATGCTGTCTGTCACTTAGTTGGGGGAAAACACAGACAGACTAGTGATGTAGAAGAGTACCGCTATAAATGTAGGAATTGACAAAAATAAACAGAATCAAAATTAAAAACTGTTATTAAAGCATGAGTGAAGATGGTGAAAATATTGTTTCTTCTAATGGCATTAAAGAAATGCTACTGAGGCTTAACTCTGTGTAGAAAGCCAAAAAATTATCTTTAGAAAAACATGATCTCATAAGTTATAAGTGAATGCATATTTGTATTCATGTACATACAAAGATGTTTTGTTTGTTTTGTCAGCCTTTGACCGAATTACCCACTTTTGAAAGCATCTCCTAATGTTCATTCAGTCCTTTGTTTACTGAGTTCAATCAATGTCACCACGTGGATTAAGATGTACTTGATCCAGCACTGTTGGAAATGGCCTCTCTGAGGGTGTAATGATGAGGCGGAGCAGCGTCGTACTTGAACAGGTAAGATTTGTTAGCGGAGCTCTTCTCCAACTCAGTGCTCTCTTTCCACGTCAGCACACAACTGCTGGGAGAGAGAACGCCATCGCCAACATTCCAGGCTAGAAGCTCAAGAATACACAAATACAGCAGCAAGCCTCATCATAACACATCCCCCTCTGTTAACACCCACAAATAGAACCCCCAAATTAAATAACAGGAAAAACCCTTTAAAAAAAAGTCATAACAAAGGAAAAACAAAAGTGAATGTAAAACACAGAAAACCACAACCAATAAATTTACATCATGTTACATAATCATTCAAAAACACAGGAGGTCTTCTAAATCTAGCAGTCGTAGGAGACCTAAGACTCAGATCACAAGGAGAAGCTCTAATGGAACCCAAACGAGCATTAGGAGCATTAGGAACCACCTCACTTCCACCAACATTAGCATCACCACTTCCACCACCACCCTGATCCCTTTTACCACCACGAGGATCAGTCACATCTTCATCTTTCATCAACATATATCTTCTACAATCATCACCCCTCTCTTCATTCCTCCCATTCAATGCAGAAGCAAATTTTGCAACACGCCTGAAATTCCAGCGTTGTCCCTTTTTCAAGCACAACGTGCCACCTGTTTACTTGATGAACTTTAAACAGACCTAAAAATTTACAAAGACCATTTTTTACTCTTCCTGATTTAATTTTCACCCAATCACCAGGTTTAATTCTCACAATGTTACCCCCAGCTTCATTCACCAGGTCCCCGTTGAATGCACCACCACCTCCCAACAATCTCTCCATCCATGAAGGTCTGAGTTTACTGACAGGTTTCCTAACTCTCGTGTCAACAAACGGTACTCTACCTGAAGTTATATTTACCGTGGTACGATATCCCCACACTAATTCTGAGATCACCGAACCAGCATCTAAACCATTGAACACAGCTAATTGCAGGCCACCCTTAATCATGTGGTTAGCCCGTTCCACAACACCATTAGCACGAGGATTGTACAATGCTGTACGTGCATGTCTTATACCACATGAGTCTAAAAAAACTTTCATCTCCTCAGATGTTAACGGCATACTATTATCCGTAATCAACACCATTGGAAACCCCTCCTCAGCAAAAATCTCTCTTAATACACTTATGGTAGCAGACGTAACCTCACACATAAACTTGACAATGAGCCAACTGGAGTGCACGTCCACAATAACCAAGGCAAAATTCCTTCCTCTACCGATACCACACAACGTTCCAATAAAGTCCTGACAAACACTATGCCAAGGTTTGCCAGGATCAGTTATGCTTCCCCCAATAGACTGCTCTCCCACTCTCAACCGTTTCTCACTCTGAATGCACTCAGAACATCTCTCTACCCATTTTACCACATCATCATCCATGCCAGGCCACCAAAACTCCATTCTCAATCTTTTCTTGGTAATTGTTTGACTAAGATGACCTTCGTGTGCAAAGTCAAACAAACATTTGCACCCCCCCACAGATGGAACAACCTTTTCATCCAGCAGGATCATCCGACCATCGACTTCTGAAAGTTCATCCAACACTTTGTTGAAAGGCCGTACCGAAGCCGGGAGAGTACTGTCTCTCCTCCCTCCTTTCCTTATCAAATCAACGACCCTCAAGAAAACTTCATCTGCTCTCATAGCTAAATCCCAGTCGGTTTCTTTCACAGCACCTTTACTCCAATGCATAACTTCACCTACAGACGCAAGGGCTCCCTCTTGTTCATGCTCTAAACATTATCCGCATCAACAGACTGCCACTCAAGAGCCAGATGGGAAAGAAAGTCTGCTTGCACATTCTTCCAACCAGGAATGAACTCAATCTTAAATTCTTGTAAATGGGAGGCCAACCTAGCCAGTCTTGCTGACCCCATACCAGTCCCACCTGGTGACAAACGTTTTAGCAAAGGTTTGTGATCAGAATGCAGAGTGATGGTACTGCCCCAGATATATGTGTGAAAATACTCCACACCCCATGTCGCAGCCAAAGTTTCACGCTCAATGACAGCATAATGTCTCTCAGCAGTAGTCAAAGTCCATGAAGCGAAGGCAACTGTCTTCTCCAGAGACCCATGCATTTGAGACATGACAGCTCCAATACCCACTGCGCTTGCATCAACAGTAATAATTGTTTCTCTCTTTGTGTCAAAAGGTACCAGAATGCCAGCATTGCATACTTCATCCTTTATCAATTGAAAACATTGGCATTGCTCTTCTTCCCATACAAAACTAGCTCCCTTGCGCAAAAGTACTTTTAGACATTCTGTCTTGCTGGCAAAGTTCTTGACAAACTTAGAGTAGTAGTCAATTAAACCCAAAAAAGATCGCAGTTTGTCCTTGTCCTTGGGAGCTGGAGCAGACCTAATAGCCACTAACAGGTCTTTCTTTGGCCTAACACCATCTTGCGACAGTGAATGACCAAGATACTTCATCTCCTTCATCAAGAATTGACATTTTTCCCGACGTAAAGTCAAACCAGATTGCAACAATCTGTCCAACAACATCTTCAGAGTGACATTATGGTTCTCAATAGTGTTACCAAACACTAGAATGTCGTCTTGAAAAAATAGAATATTGTCTAACCCTCTGAAAATATGGTTCATCATCCTCTGAAAGACGCTGGCGGCAGATGCCAGACCAAAAGGCATCCGGGTAAACTGAAATGTACCCTCCATGGTGATGAAAGCGGTGAGAGCCTTGGAACCTGAATGAAGTTTAATCTGATGATATGGGTGCTTCAAATCCAACTTTGAAAAGTATTTGGCATCCTTCATAAGCAAAATCAGTTAATTAATGTTTGGCAAAGGAAAATTGTCTGTAACAATGTTCTGGTTCAACCCCCTCAAATCTACACAGAACCTCAATTTGCCATCCCTCTTCTTAGAAATCACTACAGGCGACAACCATGCAGAGGCCTCCACAAGCTCAATTACCCCACTGTTAAGCATTTCTTTCAGATGCTCTTTTACACCCTCTCTTACTGAGACTGGAACCTTCCTAACCTTGTGCTGCACAGGAACAGCACCAGGCTTCAACTTAATTTCGTGAACATAGCCTTTCAACTCTCCCATCTCCTCTCTAAACACCCCCTTAGCCCCATTCAAAATATCAGCAAGAGAAACATCTTCAATTATACTGCTACCTGACTAGGGGCACACGGATTGATAACTATACGAAGGTCGTGCTGGTGTTGCCAACCCAAAATAGGTGGACCGGAATCCGCTACATATACTTTGCCTAACACCTTTCTCCCCTTGAACTCTATTTCAGAGAGCATATAACCGATGATATCTATCTGTTCACCCTGATAACCATCAGGATTGATGTCCTTTGGCAATAATCTGGTTGAAGGCCACTTTAGGAGAAACAAATCTTTAGGAACAATAGTATATAAGGAACCAGACCAGAATCCACCATTAGCTCCACAGGCACATTCTTTGATTTGACAATAAATTCTGCCTTAGGTCTCTGTTTACTTTTCGCTTTCACCCGCCTTATCAGACCCAGAAACACACAACACCCTTTTGAACTTGTCACCCATGGACACATCGCCTACATCATCACCAACCATGGCTACCTTCCCTTTTAAATGCTCCTTCTCCCTAAAAACTCTCGTAAAATGCCCTTTGCGCCCACACCTTCGACACTCTTTCCCCAGGGCAAAGCAATTCCTGGACTCAGAAGTGTGATATTTGCTCCCACACTTGTTACACATCCCGCTTTTAACCTTATTCAAATTAAAGGAAGTACTATTAGATCTTTCCCAGGATAATTTGCCCGTCACAGCCACATCACCCTGAATCAGCGATGCATCCTCAGAAGCCTTAACCTCTCTCCTCTCCATTTTTTTCATACAAAACTCCGAATCCTCAACCACCTTCGCAATTTCTATAGCATCCTTTAGCTTGGGGTCCTTTGCTGCCCACAATCTTTCCTGCATTTTCTTGCTCCTACACTGTACTATGAGCTGGTCACAAATTAACTCCTCTGTCTTCACCCCAAATCTGCATTTAACAGAAAGCTCTCTCAGCCGAGCAACAAACTCATCCACAGATTCACCCTCCTTTTGTGGTTGAGTGTAAAACTTAAATCTTTGCATGACCAAATTCTCAGTCTTGGCAAACCTCAATTCTAGTATCCGCCTCGCTTCCAAAAATACACCATCAATGGGCTGGCCAGACTGATCAACAGCCTTTGGCAAGTACTTGAACACATGCTGACCTTCATTGTCTAGGGAACTAAGTAGGATAGCTTCTTTTCTACTGGAGGAGAATCCTAAACAATCTAAAGCTTTGAGATAATTATCAAATATGTCTATCCACTCCTCCCAAGGTATTGGCGGACTTCCAGGTTGCACCAAAAACAGAGGTGGAGAGTGCACAGCAGTGGTTGACATATCTCTTATAAGGTGCTTAAGTTCTACAAGAACGCAACAGCATGTATGTCGGTATGCTCAAAAGGGAACAAAAAAATAAATAAAAATTAAAGTTCCCCCAGATATTTGCCAGGACAATTCAACCTTAAAGTAGCAATGCAGCAGAGTTTAGGTGTGCCTATCACCGCTGAAGGCACTTATAGCCTTTAGAATTTAGATGTATAAGTCGTCCATATAATGGTGAGCGGTTCATCGTAGGTGCTGTCTGGTTAAATGAGTTTCCCCAACTCTCAAAGGTGGCCGACTCCAAGCGTGCTAAACCGTCAGTGACGTCAACACAACGTTGCCATGGAATCGAACAGGCGAGAAGCAGAAGCTCATGTGACATGTGCACGATGCAGCCTTCACAACAGTGCGTGCCTTTAAACAGATGCCAAACGCCCAAAACTCACGATCACCCAGTCAACGATCGAATCGCAGGATGGCTGTAGGAAAGGCATGGATCAAATCACTGGCCGGTCCTTATGCAACACCTGGGATCCCATGGCAAAACCGGATTCACAGCATCCGCGTCGGGAAGAAATCTACCTGCTTGCTGATGCTTGTCGCCAAAAAATGTAATGATGAGGCGGGGCATCGTCATACTTGAACAGGTAAGATTTATTAGCGGAGCTCTTCTCCAACGCGGTGCACTCTTTCCCTGTCAGCAAGCAACTGCTGGGAGAGAGAACGCCATTGCCAACATTCCAGGCTCACAGCTCAAGAATACACAAATACAGCCGCAAGACACATCATAACAAAGGGTCACCCTGAATTTTTTTTGCCTTCCTCCTCTTCTTTTTCTGGACTCAATTTTGTTGGCTTTAGGACTCTGGACACTTTACCACTGCTAACCGGAACTAAAGTGTATGTGCTCTCTCCCTAAAAACATGGTAACATTGGCTCATACCCAATTGGCATATTTAATTTACTTGTAAGTCCCTAGTAAAGTGCACTGCATGTGCCCAGGGCCTGTAAATTGAATGCTACTAGTGGGTTTGCAGCACTGGTTGTAGAACCCACAGAATTAGCCCCTTAACCATGTCTCAGGCTTGCCATTGCAAGGCCTGTGTGTGCAGTTTCACTGCCACTGCAACTTGGCTTTTAAAAGTACTTGCCAAGCCTTAAACTCCCCTTTTTCTACATATAAGTCACCCGTAAGGTAGGCCCTAGGTAACCCATAGGGCAGGGTGATATGACAGGACATGTACATGTGTGGTTCATATGTCTTGGTAGTGGAAAACTCCTAAATTTGTTTTCCACTGCTGGGAGGCCTGCTCCTTTCATCGGATAGCATTAGGTCTGCCCTCATATACTGTGTGAGTGGTAGATTCTGATCAGAAAGGGGTGACAAGGTCATATTTAGTATGGCCTGAATGGTAATACAAAATCGTGCTTATTGGTGAGGCTGGATTTTATATTACTAGTTTAGAAATGCCACTTTTAGAAAGTGGGCATTTCTCTGCATTTAAAATCCATCTGTGCCTTACAGCCTGTCTCCAATCCACATCTGCCTGGGCTGGTTGACAGCTCCCTTGTGCATTTCACCCAGACAACCACAAACACAGGATACTCAGTCACACCTGCATTCATCTGCATACTGAATGGGTCTTCCTGGGCTGAGAGGGTGTATGGCCTGACACTTACATTTCCAAGGCTAGTGGCCTGCCCTCACATTTGGGCTTGCCTCCTGTTTTTGAAGTCTCAGGGCCAAAAAGACTTCATCTCTTGAGAAAACTCCTTGTGCACTAAAAATTAACGCACAGCCTGCTGGAAACGACGCACAGCCATTTTGCAACCTACAAATCACCGCATAGCTGACCCGGAATGACCCAGCCTGACTTGTCGAGTAAAGATTCGACGCAGCACCTGCTGTGCGACAGAAAATTTGACGTATCGCCTACCGGATCGACGCAACGCCTGTGACTTCTCGCCTGCCCAGGATTTCTCTGCATCGTCCCTGGATGTCAAAAAGATCCCTGCATCGCAGTAAAGAATCAAGACTTTGCACCGGAAATAGTCGCAAAGCCCCTTGCAGCATGGAAAGAAATGACGCATCGTCTGTGCTGCGTCGGAAAATCCGCCGCACACCCTATTTTTCCACTTATCTCCTCCTCTGCGGTTTCCGTGCGTGTAATTTTTGATGCAAACCAGGCACTTTGTGAAACCAAGAGACCATTGTTGATTTCTAGGAATTTAAGACTCTTTTTAATCTTGCAAAAGTGATATTTCGACTTGTACTTATTGAATCTTTATCGTTTTGACCTTAATTTAACCAGATAAATATTTTATATTTATCTAAACCTGTGTAGTATATTTTTGTGGTGTTTTTACTGTCTTACTGTATGATTTATTGCACAAATACTTTACACATTGCCTTCTAAACTAAGCCCAACTGCTCAATGCCAAGTTACCAGAGGGTGGGCACAGGATAATTTGGATTGTGGGTGACTTACCCTGCAGAGGATTGTGGTCCCTACTTGGACAAGGGTGTATACCTCTGCCAACTAGAGACCCCATTTCTAACAAACATCAATCCCAGTGCTTTCCTAGTCTGTGTTTTTTCTTCATGAAATTTCCACTAATGGGGCTCTAGGAGTCATACTTGATGCAGCAACAGTGTTGCAAAACCCTTTGTTTTAGTTTCTGCTTGGTCTGACTAACATATAGTAAGTTACAAGAGCAAAGTATGATGTAAATCACATGTAACTGTTACAATAAGCATGATGTGAGAAATCAAATATGTTACTACAATATTCAAAATTCTTTGTAACTATATACATCTTGCAAAAGCCACATTTGTAATGTCCGATCACAGGTGCAAGATTCCGTTGTTGCTGTATAGTGGGTATTTCAGGCTTCAAAAAATATCTCACTACATGATCTCTGATATTCCTACTCTTCTTCAGTGCAAATAAGGAGGTGAGCATCTTTGTCCAGTTCATCCTTTACTAAGTTCCAGAGCTTTGAGATCACTTTCTTAATCAGATTAATTTTGGTACAAAATGTTGTGACACGTAGCAAGTGGTAGTCAACTTCTCCTTTTGCTTATAACAAAGTACATTTTCCTTTGGCCAGACCAAAGCTCTTTTACATGACCTTCTTAACAAACCTTTGGAATGTTCTCTCTGCAATAATTTATCTATGAGATCACCTGATTCACTAAAATAGCCATTCTTGATCATGTGGGGTATAATCTCTTAAATTATGTAGATGATGGCTAGTATATATGCCTTTAGTGCAATAAGCCATTCAGGTGTCATGAGTGGTCATTGCTGGAGCTTCGCCTTTGCGGTCACAGCGGACTGTTATTGCTGTGCGTGGAGTGCAGATCTCGCACTGAAAGGGCAGGTCTTAAGGAGCTTCATTTTGGTGGTCATCATTGTTGGAACAGTCGGGCACGAAGTGCCTCATTTGTGGTTGCAAAAATCCCAAAATTCAGAATATCACCACTTTTTCTCAACTGATGCCAACCAACGGTCCAGGATCTGGGGGGCACCTCTTGCGGATCAGCAACTCACCGTAACAGAGGCCAGTAGGGCTCAAGCAAGTCCAGTTGCAGATCATCCAGGCAGGTCCAGTGCAGCAGGTCAGCTGGGCAGCAGCAAGAAGATCTCTAGAGCTTGTTATGTCCATGTAGCTCACACAGGATGTCAACAAAGTGACCCTTGGAGTCACTCAGGTTAGCCTGGGATGAAGGTAAGCATGCCTAGTCTTCCTTTTTTGACAGCAAGGCACTCCCTAACCTGATGGGTAGCTCTGGAGGTCTAATATGTATACCTAGGGACAGCCTTTGGGTGGGGGGGATTCCCTATAATACCTTTATATCTGGTTCTAGAAAGTTCTTTCCCTTCCCCTGTCAAGGCTCTAAAGTATCTGAGCGTGACAAAAGGCAGGGAGGCCTGGTGTCAGATTCTTTGTGTGTGCAGGAGGAAGCCCTTTGAAATGTAAGTGGGGCTGGGTGTAGTTTCTCCCAGTTATCCTGCCAGGATGACCGATCCTATCCATACCAAAGACCTCTTTGTGTTACTGGCTGGAAGCAATACACAAACCGCAACTGCAGAGCCATTTACAGTTATATGACTTATGGCATTGTCATAAGGCACAAATGGTTAGGACAAGAAAATGACAACATTCTAAAAGTGATATTTTCAGAAATGTGACCTTAAATCCAATATCACCATTAAAGATGATAAGCAATTCATTTGAGTGCAAACAGTATATTTCTATCTACTCCCCATCCAAAGTTCTCATCTATTAAATGCAATTAGGTAACCCAGTGTTAGTCGATGGGGCAGATAGGCCTTACAACAGTAAAAAATGACTTTAAGAGTACTCCAGGGCAAGTACAATTTAAGTACCCATATCCTACTTTTTAAAATACAAAGCACCATACCCTATGATACTTAAGGGCCTATTTTAGGGGTGATTTATATGTATGAAAAAGGAAGGTTTAGGCCTGCCAACGATTTATTTTGAGAGGTTGAAATGGCAGTTTAAGAACCTACTACAGGCTGCAGAGGCAGGCCTGAGCCACGTTTTAAAAAGCTACTTTATTGGGTGGCACAATGGGTGCTGCAAGCCCACTAGTAGTATTTAATTTACTGGCCCTGGATACCTGTAGTACCATTTGCTAGGAGCTTACAAGTAAATTAAATGTGCCAATTAGGTGCAGTCCAATTTTACCATGTTTGAAGGAGAGAGCACAATCACTTTAGCATGAGTTATCAGTGGTAAAGTGCACAGAGCCTTAATGCCAATAAAAAATGAATAAAAAAACAGGAGTATTGAGGGCTAAAAGAAAGGGAACTACCACACCAAGGATGTCAGGTTTTACACTTTAACAGTTTTTACAATTTTGATTCTGGTTATTTTTGTCAACTCCTCAATTTATAGACCCACTGGTCCATATCACTAGTCTGTCCATGTCTTTGAGGATTTCCGTCACCCACGTGATTGAGAGCAGCATCGCCGGAGATGATACTTTGCAACACTGTGTGCATGCTGACGTGAGGCTTTTGCCCACATTCAAGTAGACCACTCAGTAACACGCCTGCACTGCAGCGCCATTTCATTTCTGATGACTTAGCGCAGGGTGAGCATTGTTTTTCTGTCTCTGGTGGTTCCTTTACATATATCGTTTTTCAGTTTTTAGCAGTTCTTTTACACAGATACTTTTTGACGTACAATCTTTTTCATTCCACAGAGTACAGTGGGGGATTAATGGCCCTGTTTACTGCTAGCCGTGTTATGGTGAGTTTATTAACCAATTGACTATCAGAATACATTCATATTTCAAGTCAGCTTCAATATTTTTTGCAGTCCATTTAAAGGGTATCTTTATGACGTACACTTACCATTCAAATTAAATATGAATCTTGGATGGTGGGGAGTAAACATTTTCTCTCCCACTATTTGTGAAGAAACATTTTTAGTAGACTGCATAGGGACATTTAGGTCTTTTGATTTTTCAGGATTACTAGCTACATATTTGTAGTTAAATGTTACAAACAGCAATTAGGTAAGATTCCGGTAGGAAATATTTTTATTCATGCATTTTCTACTCAGACCTATGTAAACTGCTCACACTAGATCTTGTTGTTTTTATTGTAGAAGTTGCTTCCATGATCTTTATCTTAATGAAGACCCTTTTTTCTTGAATAATTATTGTATGGCGGGTTGAACCGTCAACATTTTCCTTAAATTGATCTGCTCAGATGCTTTAGAACAACGTTGAGCAAAGGATAAAAAACTTTAGGGCTTTTGTTTTTGATTTGCATGTACATTTGATGCCCCAAACTTGATTTATTTATAGTTCTCTTTTTCCTATTAATTCTCTGTCTTGTCACAATCTATCACATTGCACATCGGTACTACACCATATGACTTAATTAGTACATTCTAGCACCTACGCAAATTTAATTTAATTTGTGATTTTTTTTGTATAATATGCTTCATCATTTATGGGAAACCAATTGAATTAGTAAGTTTGCAATATTACATTTATTTGAATTGCGAAGGTACCTATACAGACTCTCTAGGCATTTGGTAGTAATTATTTTCCAAGTGAATCTGACAGAATCATTGTTCTATGTACTGTAAAAGATACCCAGATTCTGAAGAATGCATGGTTGTCTCAGTGCATATTCAATGCCACTCGTGGGTTGCAGCTCCTACTGTGCCCTTCACTTTGAGCTAGTAGAAACATTGCTTCAAGCCAACCAATGTATCTGACTGGTACAGTGCAAAACATGCACTGTAACCTGTCAAAATGAATGCTTCTTGACAAGTAAAAACCTTTTTTTTTAAATGTTAGTAGGTCCACCATATGTACACCTTGTAGCCCACATGATAGAGTGCATGGTATTTAAATTGGGACATGTAGAAATTTAGCGTTACCATGTCACTATAGTGATCAAAGTCCCAAAAGCTATTTTCAATGAAGCATGTCTAGCTGTCCTAGGTAGAAAATCAGAGTACAGAATAAAAAGCTAGTACTGTACCCTAGGAATGGGACTAGCTAGAACAGTGATTAAACAAATACTTGTAATAGTTATTCAAAATCCAATTCAAAGGTGAAGTCAAATTTTTAGTAAATATTAAGGAAAAATAATTTTTAGAAATGTGCTGTTTATCTGCCTGAACTGTCAAAACTCTAATTAACATAAGATTCTGCCAGCTCCCGGCCTATGCTCAGCCATGACTAGGTGTGAAAAAAGTGTACAATTCCTCCCAGGAGCAAACATTAAGCTTCTGGGAGGCATTTCACACCTTAGCAGAGATGTCTCCTCTGAACTCTATAAAATATTCAGGTCTGTTAGGTCACATATAACACTTGGGGCACACTTGAAAGGCAGGGAACAGGGTGCCAAAACAGGGCTTGTGTATCAATTGTCTAGTTGCTGGAGTTCCCTGCTTTTATACTACAAGGCATCTGTCTCTTGATTTGTTGTGTGTACACTACCTTTCTCAAGCTGAATTTTGGTGTTTATTGTTGGGGGACACTATAATTATCATACTACACACCCCACACTCACCCCAGATGTACTGTGGCTAAACACTTTTGCCATCTTGAAAATGTCCTAACACATAGCATTTTGGAGCTGTTTGCTGCAAGGCAAACAGGAACTACTGCAAAAGCGGGTAGGGTTACCCATGGGGACTTTTACCCCATTAGTTAGGGTGTGCCCAGGAGTTATTCACATCCACATGTTAGTGGCAGACGTAAATATGGCACATCCAGATGCCCACTTTAGGACATTTTCTGGACCTGCTGAATGTCAGAAAAGGATTAGACCTGCCATCTGTGACGTGAGAGGAGCCCAGAAGGACTAGACCTGCTCCTCTTATAGCAAGAACAAAGGTGTGGACTCCAAGGGTTAGTTGGCTGACCTGTGTGGCTACAGGGAGACAACAATCTGCAAGAAGCTTTTTTCCTGGAAATACCCAGCTGACCATTGGTAAATGGACCTAGACTCGATCCTGCTTTTGGCCTCTGTCTGACACCCTGTGAGTCTCTAAGGGCCAAATGTATCATTCTTCACAATAGCGATTACATAATTGCGATTTTTAGCAAATCGCAATTAAGTAATCGCTATTGGAATGTATGAAACTCCAGGAGTTACATACTGCGATTCACAAGGGCTCGCAAATGGACCGACCTCATTAATATTCATGAGGTAGGTCGCAATTTGCGAGCCATTGTGAATGGCTACAATCACTGGGATGGTGTCCTGCTGGGATCAGCAGACCACCATGTCTGTGATGTCTGTGATTGCTTTTCAATAAAGCAATCTTTTTTTTTTTTTTAAATGCAGCCCGTTTTCCTTGAAGGAAAACGGGATGCGTTTAAAAATGAAAAATTAAAAGTTTTCTTTTCATTTTTTAAGAGTAGGAAGAGGTCTGTGAGACCACTGCCTGCTCTTGAAAAATGTTTTTGCATGCATTCACAAAGGGGGTGAGGTCCCTTGGGGACCCCTTCTCCATTGTGAACGGGCTACCACCAATTTGAAATTGGTGGTATCAACGATTGTTTTGCAACCGCATTCGCGGTCACAAAGCAATCATACATACCTCTGCAATTCGGTATTAGTAAGGGACGCCCTTGACATGCCCCTTCCTAATACTGAATCAGTATGTAGTCGCAATTCCAATTTGCGATTCGGTAACAAGTTACCGAATCGCAAATTGGATTTGTTACATACCAAAATGCCGTTTTTATCGCAAACAGCCCTTTGGGCCGTTTGCGATCACAAAACACTTCGATACATCTGGCCCTAAGTGTCTCACTTGAGAACCTGGGGGCTTTAAAAGCACACTCTTGTTGTGGATTAAGACTTGAAAGACTAAGGGCATGATTTAAATGTTGACAGATGGCCCACCATTCCATCATGGGGATGAAATATCTTACTCATTTCCAGTGGCGGAGGGGCCGCCCATCAAATTTATAAATGACCGTCAAGCAGGCGGTCATTCAGGATGCATTAGCTCGAACTGTCACCACACCAGGTCCTCTCACTGCATATCGTTGTTTTGTCTAAGGCTGCGCCAGCATGACACATCCCTGCTGATTTTGACTGGGTGGGTGGACATATAGCCATTTCTCTAATGGCCCTCTTCCATAGAGCAGTCCGAGATGTTTGCCAGACAGAGTATTCTGAGCTGTGGCGAAACTTAAGGTCCACCCACAATTAGATTTGGCAGGCAGACCACTATATTGGTGGGAGGGGAGGGAGGACTCCATCGCTGTTGCAACAGAATACTCTGTCCACAAATATATAAATTAGGCCCATAGTCAGAAGTTAAAATTTTTGAACACGGCAAACCTGGTTGGCATATCTGATCAGCCTGAAAATGCACCTGCATCTCAGTCTACCAAAGACTATCATTTGTGCTTTGTGCTTTTTGGAGCTGTTTTCCCTTAAATCTTTTAAATGTGCCAATTAGGTGTGTCCTATTTTACCATGTCTTTTACAATTTGCTTTTTTGTCATTTTGGAGTCATTTTGTGTATTAATATATTTCTTCATTTTTCTCATTCTAATTTTGTAATTTGATTTAGGGTTTTTATTGGTTTACATTTTGACTTTATTACTGTTTTACTATGGCATAAATACTTTACATATCGCCCAATGTTAACCCTGTCTGCTCCAAGCCAAAGCTATGAGGGGTGGTTGAGCTCAGATTAATTTAGTCAATAGAGGGTTCATGCTCACGAAGTTTGTGACTGTTTCTTGAGCTGGGTAGTCACTCACCTCAAAACCTCAAATAATAGTCACATTTCTTAAAATGAGCTTCCACTGAACAAGAGGCACTAAACAAACAGTAGGTATTATCAACAGAAAGTGTTGAAGTTATATTCTATTGTTGCCCAAAGCTCTCAGTCTTGTCTTGTATTCAGTTTTTGATTGTACGGATTTATTTATTTAATTCATATAAACAGTGCTGACGTGTCAAATTATGACCACTACACAGTGTTTGATGATTACTAGTCAGGCATCAGATCCAGAAGTCCTTTTTATGTGTACGGTGCAGATGCAGGATGTTGGCAGGATGGACTCTGTAGAAGAAATGTTTTGAGAAGGTGGAGAGGTTAAACCGGGACCTGAATGCAGGTATTGATGGCACCCAGTTCCTTCTTGCAGTTTAGAGTGATAATTGAGCTTGTTTGGTATGAGGTGGCAAAATACCCATCTTCAAGATTCGCTTGAAGGCTGGAAAACTAGGCTGGATTCTAAGATGAATTAGGTACCCATTACACTGATTAGCCTCCTTGGTTCTAGAGGTAAATCATGATTGACAAATTAGGTCATGCTTTTCACCTATAGACTTGTGGTAGTGGTGCCATTTTGTACCACCTCAAAACTATTTACACAATCTGTCAGGACAAACCAGAAGATGTTTTTCAGTCATGCACCCAATAGTGTTTTTTTAAGAAAAAACTGTAACACAAGTATGTTGTTTTTGGATGACACCTATAGCGACTCAATCAGGACACTGACTATGATGGGTAAACCTTTGACACATCAACACCACGTTTGTATCCAAGTTACCAGGCTAGTGCTGCTTATTATTAGAACTGTGGCGGATTGCCAAAAAAACTCTGCTAAATAAATGAGGTTAATTCAGCAAAGTTGTACACTCAAAACCTGTGTAAGGTTATGCCTACTGTTTTAAGTTACAGCTTCTTAGGGGTTAGAAGAATTCTCTGACATATTGTGAGAAAGTAGCCCCTTTCCAGCATGGTTACCCCCACTTTTGGCCTGTTTGTGAGTGTGTGTCAGTGTTTTTTTACTGTCTCACTGGGATCCTGCTAGCCAGGACCCCAGTGCTCATAGTTTGTGGCCTAATGTGTGTGTTGTCTGTAGTGCTTAACTGTGTCACTGAAGTTCTGCTAACCAGAACTTCAGTGCTTATGCTCTCTCTGCTTCCATATTAGTCACTATAGTTTAGTGACTTCATTTACCAATTCCAATTGGCACACTGGACCCCCCCATTATAAGTCCCTAGTACATGGTACCTAGGTACCCAGGGCATTGGGGTTCCAGGAGATCCTTATGGGCTGCAGCATTTCTTTTGCCACCCATAAGGAGCTCAGACAAACCCTTTCACCGGGCTGCGTGCGTGAAATAGTGCACACACTATGTCACAGCCATTTTCACTGCGCTTAAGCAACTTATAAGTCACCTATATGTCTAACCTTCATTTACTGAAGGCTAGGTGCAAATTTACTAAGTGTGAGGGTACCCTTGCACCAGCAAAAGTGCCCCCACGCTGTCCAAGGCCAATTCCCTGGACGTCTGAGTGCGGGGATACCATTACACACGTGCACTACAAATAGGGTAATACCTAGATGTAGCTTCACAATGGTAATTCCGAATATGGCCATGTAAGGTGTCTAAGATCATGGAATTGCCCCCCATACCAAATTTGGTATTGGGGGGGCCAACCCCATGCATCCTGGGGGCTCCACCATGGACCCCCAGTACTGCCAAACCAGCTCTCCGAGGCTTGCACTGCAGCTACAGCTGGTGCCACCTCACGGACAGCGTTCTGCCCTCCTGGGGTCTGAGCAGCTCAGTCCCAGGAAGGAAGAACAAAGCATTTCCTTTGGGAGGAGGGTGTTACACCCTCTCCTTTTGGAAATGGGTGTTCCAGGCTTGGGAGGGGTAGCCACCCAGAGCCTCTAGAAATGCTTTGAAGGACACAAATAGTGCCCTCCTTGGCTAAGCCAGTCTACACCGGTTCGGAGACCCCCAGTCCCTGCTCTGGCACTAAACTGGACAAAGGAAAGGGGAGTGACCACTCCCCTGTCAATCACCACACCAGCGGTGGTGCCTAGAGCTCCTCCAGTGTGTCCCTGGCGTTAGCCATCTTCTTTTCCAAGGTGTGGGGACACTCTGGAGATCTCTGAGTGGCCAGTGCCAGCAGGTGATGTCAGAGATCCCTCCTGATAGGTGCATACCTGGTTAGGTAACCAATTCCCCTCTCAGGGCTATTTAGGGTCTCTCCTGTGGGTTCCTCTTCAGATTTGGCTTGCAACTTTCCACCAGGAATCCTCTGCAAATCCTGCTTCATTCTCTGGCCTCGGATTAACCGCAGACTGCTTCAGGAACCGCTGTAACTGCATCAAAGTATCCAGAAAGGCTATTGCGACTCTGCCACTTCAGCTCCAGCCAGCAACTGCAACAGTTTCCATTGTGTGCACGCTCTGGGGACTCCCTGTCTTCACCCTGCACCAGAAGGACCGAAGAAATCTCCTGTGGAGTGACGGAGTCACTTCCCTGCTCCAGCAGGCACTTCTAAGATGACGACCGGTTCTCTGGGACCCCTATCCTGGTGACGAGCGTGCTCCTTGAAACACAGGTGGTGGACCCCTTCGACACAGACTGCCCTAAGGTCCAACTTTCCAAATTGGGAGGAGGTAAGAGCTTGCCTTCCCCATTTGCGACAGTACCCCTGTGCACTGCGTCATCTTCACCGCCTGATGCCTCTGTGCACTATTTGCAAGAATCCTTTGTGCACAGCCTGTCCCAGGCCGCCTGCACTCTATCCTGCAACGCTCAACTCGTTGAGTTGTTCTCCGGTGGCGTGGGACCTTCTTTTGCAGTGCTGCAGCAACCGCAATTTGCACCTTCTTTGTCCTAGTGTCCTGGGACCTCCCTGGGTGCTGCCTGGTCATCTGTGGGTTCCCTCCAGTGTTGGGAGCCCCCTCTGCCTTCTCAGTCAGAGTTGAGGCCCTCAGGACCCGTCTGGGTCCAGGCAGCGCCATTTTGACGCAATCCACGACATTGCTTGAACCAAGGCTTGTTGGACAAATCCAGCGCTGCATCTCACCTGCATCCAACATCTCCACGTGGGACATCCTTTGCATCATGCAGGAACCCGCAGCCATCTTCTTTGGTGCTCTTCTGCAGACTTCTTTCCAACCGGAGAATCCTCTTTTGCACCATCTTCTAGGTTGGCAGGGGCTCCTGTCCTTCCTGGAATCTTCTGCGACTTCTGGACTTGGTCTCCTCTCTTTACAGGTCTTCAGGTCCAGCAATCCACCATTTGTTGTTTGCAGTCTTGCTTGATTCTTGCAATAACTCTAATCACGACTTGTAGTGTGTCCTGAGGAAACTTGCAGTACTTTACTCCTACTTTCCTGGGCTCTGTGGTTGGGTATTTTACTCACAATTGTGGTTTTCGTACACTCCCAGCACCTCTCTACACACTACACTTGCCTAGGGGGGAATTAGTGATTTGCATTTCACTTTCTTAGTATATGGTTTGTGTTGCCCCAGGCCTATTTTTTCCTATTGGATTCTATTGTATTTTCTATTGTTTGCACTATCCTATGACTACTTACTTACCTGATTTTGGTGTCTAGTGTATATATTGTGTATAATACTTACCTACAGAAGGAGTATTGCCTCTAAGATATTGTTGGCCTTGTGTCACTAAAATAAAGTACCTTTATTTTTGGTAACACTGACTATTGTCTTTTTTGTGTATAAGTATTGTTTAACTATAGTGGTATTGCAGGAGCTTTGCATGTCTCTTAGTTCAGCCTAAGCTGCTCTGCTACAGCTACATCTATCAGCCTAAGCTGCTAGAATACTACTACATTTCACTAATAAGGGATAACTGGACCTCTTATAAGGTGTAAGTACCCGAGGTACCCACTGCAAGCCAGGCCAGCCTCCTACACATATGCATTTAAATCCACACAAAAAACGGAGTTTGTGTTATTTTCTCCATTTCTACAGTTAGGACACCATAACTTTCTTTATCTTGTTTCTCCCACCCCAAAAATATTTTTCCAGGTTGAGAAATCCCTTCTACCATCTCCCCCTAAAATATCAGTGTTTCAGCATTTTTACTTTTACGCTAATCTATGTCGCTACATATATGCATATATTGGATGCAAAAACACTGGTATTGTTTACAGATACTCACAGTCACAAACGTTTTGCTATTTACAAATAAAATACAAGCTTTATCTTTATTCTTTTTTTCACCTGGAAAATGTTTTCCACATTCAGCAATTCTTTTTCCAGCAACTCTATTAAATATCGGTGGGGTTCTTTGCTTATCACATCCAATCTGATCACTTACATCAGACATGTTTTGGTACTGACTATCTATCTCCACATATTCGGTGTGGAAATTCACTGGAATGGCTTGGGAACACTCACAAAGTTGTGATTAGGAGCTGGAGAATTTTTTGTTAATATCCGAGAAATCTCACCGTTTTTGGAAAATGTAAAGAGCTTTTATAGGTAAAAAATGTCATTTTTTTCCAGTGGGTCATTGGTTTGTGCATAAAATGCCGTGCAGAAATAATGACATATATACACGTATGTTGTGGCCTAATTTGACTTTTGAGTGCAAAATATGCCCTCGTGTTGAATTTTCATGGAAGATAGAGACAAGGGCATTTTGCAAAATTTCACTTAGTTTTGCGCAATTTCCACAAAACTATTCAGAATTTTGTGTACAAAGTTAGATTTGACAAACCTCTAGTTATCACCTTGTGGGTATTTACCGTTTTCCAGTGGATGCGTGTCCCTGCAAACACATTTTTCTCACACCTATATTGTACCAGTCAGTGGTACCCATGTCCACATATTAGTTTGGCACACCGCCATGTTCTGCACTATGCGCCCCTTCAAGAGTTGCATCCAGTCCAGTAATCAACCATACGCCAGTTTACAACAAATGTGTTTAGCCAGTGCATGCACTGGGAACAGTGACCCGTGAAACAGGGGGGACCTTGGGGGGTTACTGCAAATCCTGTCCAAGGGATGTCCTTGAAGAGCTCAATAGCTGCCCCCATTTAGTCTGTGGTGCACACAGTGCACCTCCAGACAGCCTATTTGCTCCTGAGATGGCAATACTACATGACATGGGGGCAAAGGGGTTCCATTATTGATAGGAGGTTATGCCCACATGCAAATGAAGAAATGCCCTTTCATAATCACTTCTCCAATTCGTATTAGAGACATCACATGTCTGCAACCACTTCTCCAGTTCAGAAGTGCTGCAGAGGAGAAACATGGGGGCTTCAGCAATACCGGCCTCAGCGCACAAAATGTTTGGTGAACGGGCACCATGGAAAGTGCTGCTAAAGAAATGCGAGGAACCTCTCAGCAAACGTGTGGGTCACTGTCAGAGCATGACAGCAATGTAGCAGCTTAACATTGTCAATCCTGGGTATTCCCCTGATTGATTGGACTAACATTGCTAATCATGGGTTGTGCCATTCAAAGATCACTATAAAACTATCAACTCAATAATATGAATCTGAGTCCTCAGGGCAAAAGTGACAAGAAGGGGATATTCATGCCTGCCATCATTTTTAAAGTGCCACATTTCAGAAGTAAAACTGTACCAAAGGCAGCGGTCTGAGTACAGTTCTCCGACTCGCAGGATGAGGCGATCGAGTAATAACTCCAGCTCTCTGCTGATACTTCTAGCAGTCCAGAAGTTTTCAGGTCACAGATGAGCTGTCTGTACATCATATCGCTAAGCGCTGTAAATACTGTCACACTAAGAACTAAACTTATTCTGCACAAGTGTTGCTCAATTGCACTTCCCTTCTGAAAAGTCACACAATTCATAAGATTAATTCATTGAACTTTGTCAACAAAGAGAAAAGCATAACCTGCAATCAAAATATGAATTGCTTTGCGCTGCATGCCTGTTTGATGGTTGATTGAAGATCAGATACAGAGCAGAATGTCAAGGACAAAACAGAAGCAGAAGATAATTTGTTTTATATATTTTTACGAAGTTTTTCTTAAATGCTTAGGTATGGAATATGAATAGTGATATGTAAGCTTCATTAGCAAGTCACACACGCAATGATAACATCTAGTGCTTGGAGAAACACAGTGCTTCATTTGTGCTTGCTGTTTCCGGTGATGAGCACCGGCACTTATTTTTGAGGGCCGGCGCTTAGTCTTCTGCCTCAAGCATTTACTACAAGCAAAAGACACATATGGGAAAGACGGAGGAAGAGAAAAACGAAAAAGCGTCACAAAGGGAGAAAGCAGAATGCTGCAAGAGTGAGCTGAAGGGGCAGGGAGTGGCTTTATATGGATTGAAGAGGCCCGAATGGCATCGGGATTAGGCTGCCTCAGTATTCCCTGTTCGCACATTTAATTGCTGCAGCCGCGTGTTTAAGAGGAGGGCTTTGAGCACCGGCACCTTTTTATTTAGAAATTAAGCACTGGAGAAAAAGACCCCCGCCCTAGTCCTACCAGTCTCAGCTTACATTTCTTTCTTACCCCAGCCACAAATCCTCAAATGGCTCAATGTGCTTTACACACGTTTCATGTGGGAAAACTGGTTTTCAAGATGCCCTGAGACCAGTATTAGTGCTAACTGGTATGTTCCAATTAAATTGAAGTCTGACTCACTCTTAAAGGTAAGAGGGGTAGGAATTCGCTGTTAGTTGAAACGCTGCCCTTGCCTGGGCCTTTGCCCCTCTTAAATGCATGTTTTAATCGAACTGAGATCAGGTTTTATGCTTAGTCACACATACTAAATGCATGTAATGAATTTAGAGCCGCAGAAACATGGTCGGCACTGTAATTATTTTACGCACTTTGGGGGACCATTCACCCCTTCAGCAACGAATTTGTCCAGACATGCTTATTTTAACATGTATGTTGTAACCGGATCGAGATTAGTTTTTACTCATAGGCACATGTGCAACATGTGCATAATGAATTTCAAGGAAGTGGTAGAATGTTTTGTCATGTTTGTTACTGTTCGCTCTCTCGTGTAGTCCCTGAGGGACATGTAAAATCATTTGAAAACAGCGAAAAGTCACTTTTCAATGTCTTTATTATGTGGAACCTGTGAAATCTGTAATGTTTTTTTATTAATCACACAAATAAAAAAATCATGTATTCATGGCTATCAAGATGCTTGTAAATTGTGTATGAAAACTCATATAGAACTGCAGCCACTGATGATTCTTTTTAGGTCTGGGTTGAGATCACAGATGTCTGCAACACCTATTACTTACAACTCCCATTCAACCAATAGCTTTTTGAATCAGCCTCTTTCAGCCACTGACTTGTGAGCCCAGAGGAGTATTGTTAATGACTGTTGGTGTAGTATTCCATTTCCTATGAAGTGCTTGCATTTCAATGCACAATGGACTATTTTACAATTAAAATGTAGAATTGTCCATAACCATCACACCTTTTGTCACATACAAGTTATATCCTGCATGAATTGTGTACAGAGAGAGCAATATGTGTTTATGGCAGCCAGTACATTTTCAGTGTTTTTGTCCCAAGTAGAGTGCATGCCTAACATAAACATGGCCACTACCCTCCTAAGTCATTTTTATTAGCTAATCAATAACACACCCACACAACAAATACCATAACCAACAATATCAACAATATGTGGTGATGTAATGCTTAGTAATGATGCACAAGAATGTTAATCTTCAGGTTCCATATTCCTGTATGAAATGTATGTGTTTGAGGTGTTTGGCATTTTATTCCTGGTGCAGTAACAAAACTACAGGAATAAACCACAACTCGTTATTATATACAAGAAATGAGTGTGTTGTCTTGATAGCTACGAATACCTAGCTTCCAAATTTTGGCAGTGATCTATTTTGAACCTGCTTGCTACTGTGTTAATTTGTGATGGAGATCTGCTGCTCAGGGTGCTGCAAGATGCAGTGACTGCAGCAGATCACACAACATTACGGAGGGTAACCCGTGATTTGAGGTATGTAACTGTGTTGGTGCAAGGTGTGGAGTGGCTCATAGGCGCTGGGTTAAAGGTATTTTATCTGCACCTAATAGCGTTAGTATTGGAAGCGTAAATTCGGCCAAGTGACAATTAAGGGCAACTCGGGCAAGCTTAACGGGGGCAACGTGTGTGGCAAAGTTGTGTGCCAATCTTGTTATCAAAGTTACAAGACCAGTATTGACCCTTACAGTTCAGCTGCATGTGTCTGTATCGAACATCGAAGGCCTACTGTTTGCGATTGGCGGCAGATCCCAACCAGCTCGCTGGCATGTGCTATGGTGTGCCAGCACCGAGGCTGGCTCATGAAGGATTGTGGGCATCAGTATGACAATTATTGACATGTACACTATCCCTAGACAGATGAGCAGTGCTCGACCGAGCGATGTGCCGAGGGCGCCATCTTTTGGAAGTACGTCCGTAACTATGTGGGTACTGGAAAGGGAGATCGGTGACGTTCACACAATTTAAGAGCCGATTTGGAGGCGCGGTGCGGGTGCCATCTTTAAAGGGGTACACGAGTGCATTCAGTGATTTGCACACTCTTAGTAAAACATTAATACATACTTGGAAGAGCTTTCAGTGATTAGCACACTAAAAAAGTGACAAGTCAGGCGGTATTGTGAATATCGGTGACGTACACACCATCACTCCTCATAAAAACATAGAACAGCACCTGGTTTGTATGTCTGGGCCTTCAAGTGCAGTGATGGGTACACTCATCGGTTTGACAATTGGTTTTTGATACACTGTCACAGTGAAACGCACACTTGTTACAAGAAGACAGCATGTTATTCACAAACAGAAAGATATTAGGGGTCATTACAACATTGGCGGTAAAAGCCACTTACCGCCGTGCAGAAGACCGCCAACAGACCGCCGCGGCCGTGGAATTCGGCCACGGTCATTATGACCCAATGTCCAGAATTCGCCAAAATCTAGACACCCACACAAGTCAGCCACACCAAAGGTCAGTGATAAACTGGCGATAACAAAACCTCCACCGTCACACCAACAGGATTACGCCCACACTATTACGACCCACGAATCCACACAGCGGTCTTTCAACCGTGGTATCCCATTGGCGGTACACACGCGCCCAAAATACACACACATTTACAAAACACATCCAAATTGGATAATTCAAAATACACACACCTGATACACATACACACACCACTCCCACACATCCAATACAATATAAAACACACACCCACATCACCCACAAACCCCTACAACCACAATTGCGACTGAAGGTCAGAGAGAGACACCACCATCTACAAACGAGCATCCACAGGCACTCAACACCATCACTAACATAACATCCACGCACCTCACACAACACACCTCTAAATATCACCCCACACATCACAACACACACCACCCCACACATCACCCACATCACTCCATGGCACCGCAAAGACACCCCAGGTTCTCTGAGGAGGAGCTCAGGGTCATGGTGGAGGAAATCATCTGGGTAGAGCCACAGCTATTCGGATCACAGGTGCAGCACACCTCCATAGCTAGGAAGATGGAGCTATGACGAAGAATCGTGGAGCGGGTCAACGCAGTGGGACAGCACCCAAGAACTAGGGATGACATCAGGAAGAAGTGGAACGACCTACGGGGGAAGGTGCGCTCCGTGGTCTCAAGACACCACATCGCGGTACAGAGGACTGGTGGCGGACCCCCACCTCCTCCCCCACAACTAACAACATGGGAGGAGCAAGTCTTGGCTATACTGCATCTTGAGGGCCTCGCAGGAGTAGCTGGAGGAATGGACTCTGGTAAGTCACATCTTTACTACTTCTTCCCCCACCCAACCTGCATGCCATCACATACCCCCACCCTCGCCCTCACCCCCATCACTCCAACTCCTCACACATGTCCAAATATCACATACCACACTTCCCAAACCCAAGCCCTGCATGCAACACCAAAGCATGGATACCCATCACCAAAGCATGGCCACTGCACATACCCATACACCCCCCTAACCCATCATCACACAAGATCCTACACAGGAATGCAAGCACTGGGGTACACAGTCACCCACCCATTGCACACCATGGCACACACAGATGCAATAATCATGCTTTTACACCCCTGCAGGACCCCTACCCAACGTCACCGGACAGGAGGGTCCAGATATGTCCACTCCACCCACAAAAGAGGCCCACAGTGATGACAGAAACTCTGTCCAACTGGATCTAGATGACCAGCCCGGCCCATCTGGGACCTTGGGACAGTCAGTTCCCCTCATACTGGCACAAGCCACTACAGAGCTTCCCCCTCTGGAAACACTAGCACAGCACCCACCCAGCAGGCCCATACCTCTGTCCCCAGGACACGTCAAGCATCAGTGTGTCCACCACTACAGGGAACCCAGGCTAACCCACCACCCCAACAACACCAGGGACCTGGGGGCAGTGGCAGTGGGCACACGGTTCAGGGGACAGAGGCCCAGGAACACAGGGGAACTGGGAGGGCTGCTGTGCGACAGGGGGAGGACAGGCCCAGGGAACCCACTCTCCACGAGGCCCTCTCCAACATCATGGGAGCCTACCACCATTCCCAGGAGACAATTGCAACGGTACTGGCCAAGTTTCAGGAGACCCAGCGGCTGCAGGAGGAACAGTATTTTGGCTTCAGGGAGGAACTCAAATCCATCAATTCCACCCTGGGCACCATTGTAGAGGTGCTGTAGGAACTCGTGAACACCGGGAGGGACACTGTGGCACAACAAGGGGCCCCTGACACTAGCCTGGACGATGAACTGCCCACCACCTCCGCCGGTGCTAGTGAACAGGAGGCACCGCCACAGGACCACCACACCAGCACCCCACCCCCTGCAGAGGGAGAACCACCCGCAAACGGTCCCTGAGATCCAGGACAAAGACAGAGAACAATGCCAAGACCCCCGCCAAGAAATGAGACCACCCTGATTGTCATCCTTTTGTCCCACCTTGTCACCCTGTCCATCCTTAAACTGCCCCAACTCCACTTCCTATGCCCCTTTGGAGAATGTACCTGTGAGACTAATAGACTGTACTCTGCCATTGACATTCCTCCACCATCACCCCTCACCATTTTACAACCCCCTCCAATATTGAGCACTTAAATAAACACCCTTAAAGCACAAAACAATCAGGAGTCTGTCTGTGATTTCGAAATAGTGTATTAGCAATTACAGTGGCAAAATGCTCTTTCAAATGTAATGTGAACATACCTATGTCACACAGCTCTAGTCCATGAGGAAACAAAGCAGATGTCACACAGTGGGACCCACATCTGTGAAATCGTAAGGGAAAGTGACAACTCAGTTACCAAACACTGGGTGAAAATGACAGACAGTAGAGAGGTAGTAGATTTAAATCAGATGAAGCAGGCAGTGTTGTCTTCTTACCTGTGTCTCACTGGAAGTATTGCAGGATCACTGTGTTCCTGTTGTCGATGTCCTCTTCTTCTGCTTCCTCGTCTTCACTGTCCACAGGGTCCACAGCTGCCACAAGACCTCCATCTGGACCATCCTCCTGCAGAAAAGGCACCTGTCGTCGCAAAGCCAAGTTGTGAAACATACAGCAGGCCACGATGATCTGGCATACTTTCTTTGGTGAGTAGAATAGGGAACCACCTGTCATGTGGAGGCACCGGAACCTGGCCTTCAGGAGGCTGAAGGTCCCCTCTATAATCCTCGTAGTTCGCCCATGTGCCTCATTGTAGCGTTCCTCTGCCCTTGTCCTGGGATTCCTCACTGGGGTCAATAGCCATGACAGGTTGGGGTAACCAGAGTCACCTGCAAATGTCGAGGGAGAACTCTTAGACACACACTAACCCTTAAGGACAACCCCAGACCCAGACACCTAGTCACACTATATAGGGTCCATGTCCTCACCTAATAGCCACACACGGTGCCTCTGGAGTTGCCCCATCACATGGGGGATGCTGCTATTCCGCAGGATGTAAGCGTCATGCACTGAGCCAGGGAATTTAGCATTAACATGGGAGATATACTGGTCTGCCAAACACACCATCTGCACATTCATGGAATGGTAACTCTTCCGGTTTCTGTACACCTGTTCACTCCTACGGGGGGGTACCAAGGCCACATGTGTCCCATCAATGGCACCTATGATGTTGGGGATATGTCCCAGGGCATAGAAATCACCTTTCACTGTAGGTAAATCCTCCACCTGAGGGAAAACGATGTAGCTCCGCATGTGTTTCAGCAGGGCAGACAACACTCTGGACAACAAGTTGGAAAACATAGGCTGGGACATCCCTGATGATATGGCCACTGTTGTTTGAAAAGACCCACTTGCTAGGAAATGGAGTACTGACAGCACCTGCACTTGAGGGGGGATTCCTGAGGGATGGCGGATAGCTGACATCAGGTCTGGCTCCAACTGGGCACACAGTTCCTGGATTGTGGCACGATCAAGCCTGTAGGTGATGATCACATGTCGCTCCTCCATTGTCGACAGGTCCACCACCGGTCTGTACACTGGAGGATGCCGCCATCTCCTCACATGCCCCAGCGGATGGCGCCTATGGAGGAGAACAGCGAGCAGAGAGTCAACCAACTCTGAGGTATGTAAACACAGCTTACTCTGAAAATATTAGCAAATCAAAATATGCCTGTATGAGTGTTTAGGCAAGGCCTAGATATGTGTGACGCAGTCTAAAATAATGCCATGTGGGCCCCTGAAATGGCGGCTGCCTGACCTGTAAAGTGGGACAGGGGGATATGAGGTAACTGCGCTGGCGTTGTACACCGTCGCGGTAGGTGGTCAAAGACCGCGGCGCAAACCTGCATTGGTTAACATTGGACCCTATGGGTCCCAGGAGCCAATGACGATGTACACCGGCGGTGACGGTATGCACCGCCGTGGACGTGACCGCCATTTTCTATCTGTTCAATCACTTGATACCTGATCTTCGACAGGAGAGGACCTACACTGCAAGTGCTGCTGTGACCTCAGTCTGGAAGAGACAATGGCTTGTGTGTCTGGGGAAAGGGCCCCTGCCTTCAGCACGGAGGAGTTGGAGAAACTCGTGGATGTGGTCCTCCCCAGTACACGCTACTCTACGGTCCTCCAGACAAACAGGTAAGTACACTGTGAGCATGGTGTATGGGCAATGCCTGTGTAGAGTGGTGTGGATGAAAGATAGGGGGGGTGAGAATGAGGCGTGCATGAAACGACAGTGAGTGCATGTGCGTCATGGCAAGGGTAGGGATGCGGGCCAATGACTGTGACGGCGCAGATGGTAATTACTGCTCTTTTCCCCCAGTACAATTCCTGTAGGTCAGCGCCCACCAGAAGGACAATTGGCGTGCCATCGCCAAAGAAGTCCGGACCCTGGGGGTCTACCACAGACGGAGCACCCACTGCCGTAAAAGATGGGAGGACATTCGCCGCTGGAGCAAGAAGACGGCGGAGGCCCAGCTGGGGATGTTCAGGATCCTGGTGGTGGCATACACAGAGTTGGATGGGCGCTTGAGGGCATCACAGCAGACACAAGGGGGTGAGTACACTCTCATTCTGCTGATTCAGCGTGCATTGTAGGTGTCTGGGTGGGGGGGGTGGGCTCTGGGTTACCCTAGGCCAGGGCGAGTTTAGTAGGCAAGGACCCTTCTTGAGGCAGGCCCTGTGGCACCCCACCCCACCTGTGTACAGTGCCAACTACACCTAGTCAGGCTCCTGTGACATCCATGTGTGCAGAAATCAGGCATAGCCTTGTAACCCATGTCCCTGGGATTGAATAGTTGACTCCAAGTGCGCAGCATAGTGCAGGGGGCTTCTGTGTCTGTTGTGTCCGCCAACGGTAGCGGTATTTCTAGCACTCAACATGTCTTTCTTCTGTCTCCCCCCCCTTTTTGTGGTCTCCCTGTTCTTGTGTGCATTAGCATCATCAGGCAGAGGAGCAGTGGCACCGGAGCAGGAGGGAGCTGCATCCCACATGGACCTGGAGGGCGACACTACGGAGTCTGAATTCACCAGTGGGACGGAGGGCGAGGGGAGCTCCACGGCAGGGACAGGAGCTGACACCAGCGATACAGACTCCTCCTCTAATGGGAGCTCCCTTGCGGTGGCGGCCCCATCTGTGCCCCCGTATCTACAGGTACAGCCACCACCCCCCCTACCAGCACCGCCCTCCCAGCAGCCCATAAGCGTTTGCCCCGTGCCCACTCACCCAGGAGTGTGGGCATCACCTTCGCCCCAGGCACCCCTGCTGCCCTTAGTGAGGAGGCCATTGACCTCCTCAGGTCCCTCACTGTTGGGCAGTCTACCATTTTGAATGCCATCCAGGGTGTATAGAGGCAGTTGCAACAAACCAATGAATACCTGGAGGGCATTCACTCTGGTCAGGCAGCCCTTCAGCGAGCTTTTCAGACTCTGGCCTCAGCACTGAAGGCAGCCATTGTCCCTGTCTCTAGCCTCCCCCCTCCAACTTCCTCCACCCAGACCCACACCCCTGTACCTCAGCCTATCCCAAGCACACCATCAGACCAGCATGCACACACCTCAACACACAAGGGAAGCTCTGGCAAACATAAGCACCACACATCCCACAGGCACTCACGCAAGCATCACACACATGCAGACACACTAACATCCACTGCCTCCACTGTGTCCCCCTCCTCCTCGTCTCACTCCGCCCTCCCTGTCTCGTCTCCACTCACACCTGCATGCACTACATCCTCAGCCACTACGTCCATCACCAGCACACCCACCACCACACCCTGCTCACGTGCAGTCACCACCCCCACTACCATTCACACGTCCCCTGTGTCCTCTCCCGGTGTGTCTGTGAGGCCACCTCCCAAGGTACACAAACGCAGCCACACACCCACCCAACAGCCATCCACCTCACGACAGCCTCCAGCCCATGCACCTTCACCCAAAGTCAGCAAACGTACACCTCCTACAACCACTACCTCTTCCTCCACTCCCAAACCCCCTCTATCTACCCATCCCAGTGTTCCCAAGAAACTTTTCCTGGCCAACCTTGACCTCTTTCCCTCAACTCCCCCACCCCTTCAGTCTCCTAGGGCCGACTCTCCAGGTCTCAACCTAGCACCTCAGCCACAACATCGGCAGGACCAGTGGTGCCAGTAGTCACCGGCTTCTGGAGTGCACCAGGCAGCAGGGCAGCCAGTGTGACAAGGAGCCAGAGCACGGACAGTCCCCCACCTGTCAAGCATAAAAAGTTGGCCAGTGCCCGGCGGGAGAGGGGAAAGAAATCAGCCACCAAAGCCGCTCCCAGGGGTACAATTGGGAGTGTGGAGACAGCTGCGACACCATCCAGAGTGGGGAAGGGGCACAGTAAAACCGGCAAGTCTGGTAAGATCAGCTTGGCGGACAAGACTGCCACCAGCCCCACTGCCCAGGACAAGACCGCCACCAGCAGCCCCGCTGCCCAGGACAAGACCGCCAGCAGCCCCACTGCCCAGGACAAGACTGCCAGCAGCAGCCCTGCTGCCCAGGACAAGACCGCGGTCAGCAGCCCCGCTGCCCAAGACCGCCAGCAGCAGCCCCGCTGCCCAGGACAAGACCGCCACCAGCAGCCCTGCTGCCCAGGACAAGACAGCCAGCACCACCTGAGGCCGCCACGGGCAGGATAAAGCACTCTGGGCACCAAGCCCCCTCCAGAACCAGTGGAGAGTTACATCCACTACCTCTGTCCTTGGCAGGATGAAGCACTCTGGGCACCAAGCCCCCTCCAGAACCAGTGGAGAGTTACATCCACTACCTCTGTCCTTGGCAGGATGAAGCACTCAGGGCACCTAGCCCCCTCCAGAACCAGTGGAGACTGTTATCCACTTGAGAGACTGTGGCTTTGCACTCCCCAGGATGCAGTAGTGGGCAACCCACCCACTGTAGAGACTTGAGAGACTGTGGCTTTGCACTCCCCAGGATTGAACAGTGGGCAACCCACCCACTGTAGAGACTTGAGAGACTGTGGCTTTGCACTCCCCAGGATTGAACAGTGGGCAACCCACCCACTGTAGAGACTTGGGAGACTGTGGTTTTGCACTCCCCAGGATTGAACAGTGAGCAAACCACCCACTGTAGAGACTTGAGAGACTGTGGCTTTGCACTCCCCAGGATTGAACAGTGGGCATGGAGCCCCCTTGAGGATCTGGCGTTGTGCACTCATCCGGCTGAGGTGCCCCCCCATTCCCTTCCCCCTGAGGTGACTGTTTTATTTCTATCTGATGCCCCAGCAGTGTTCTCTCCGTCTTGTTCGGGTATTGAATGTGGGCCTCGCCCATGCCTTTTGGGCCCAGTGGTCCACAGACTATGATGGTGGAATCCCTTGGACTTGTGTTCTTTGTGTATATAATTGTTTATACTGTAAATGTACATATATGTAAATATTTTTGATTGATGTACTTGAATATATAACAGTAATTCAACTCATTTCCTTTTGTCCTTGCATTCTTCCGGACGGCTGGGGGGTGTAACTGTAATGTATCATGCTGTATTAGTGTGTGTGTTGTCGTGAGTGAGCGTGGGGGTTGGGGTTTTGCGTGTTGCGTGTGTGTGTCACTCTTTTTTCCCTCCCCCATCCCCTGTGTCGTAGGTGCAGTACTCACCGTGGTCTTCACCACCGGCGTTTGTGCTCCTGGTAGAGGAGCAGGAAGATAAAGGCTGGGAGTATCTGAAGTTCCGGTTCCATGGCGTCCTGGTTCCTTGTGGGGTGTGTAGAGGTGAGCGTTTTCCCTTCCAAGTCCTGTTTCTGCTGTGTTTTTGTTTGCGGGGAATCCGCCCCGGAAAAGGTGGCGGATTGGACTGCTGTAATTCTGTGGGCGGTACATTGTCCTCCGCCTGTGTGTTGGCGGTTACTGCTGCAGTGTTTGTTTTTACCGCCGTGGCGGTCAGAGTGTTAAAGTGGCTGTCTATGTTGGCGTTTTCCACCACGGTCGTAATTCCATTTTTTTTACCGCCAGCCTGTTGGCGGTTTTACTGCCGCTTTAACACCGACCGCCAGGGTTGTAATGACCACCATTATGTACTCTGTTGTGATATTAGAGATATACATAGAAGGGTAGAAGTGTAGATTTTAGTGGTGAAGGGCGAGGTGGGTAAACTTTGAAGTTAACAACCATGCAGAGTGTTAATGCACCCCTGCCATTTGTTTTGCAGACACCAGGTGATCCTCCTATCAAGTGTTCACAAAATAACTGTGTGCATTGGGGGTAATAGACATTGCCCTGAAAGGAAAAGTTTTTTATTGGAACACAACTTGGGTTTTGAAGGGTGGGCAATTTATGAACACTTGCAGGCAGTCCATGATGGTTCAGAAGACGGAAACGAGCTGGATGAATACCCAGAGTCTGTGTGGTAATTAAAAAAAACAATACAACATGCAACCAAGCCTGATAATCAAGAAGTCCAAGTTCTTCACTCATGAGTAGCACCAGGAAGCGCCAATAGATGTATTTGTGGCAGCCTTATATATGTTGGCTTCAGATTGTGAATTTGGGGAATTCACATATCAAGTGCTAAGATATCAAAATGTAGTCAGATGTTGGGACAGGAACGTGTAAGAGAAACTACTCACTTTAAAACTATCCTTAGCGGAGACTATTGATATTGTGAAAAGTATTGAGATTTCACATAAAGCATTAAAAAAGCTAGTAAAAAAAGGAACCATAGGAGTAAATGCTCTGTCGGAAAAGATATCAAAAGATCACAGTGCATGAAAACTAGTATCGCAGAAGAAGGAGGAGCAAGAGTTGTGCAAAAGGAAGAAAAATCTAAATCAATTTTTTAAACAAAAAAAGTTTGCTTTATGTGTGAGTTCCCAAATCACACACCAATGGGTCATCAATGCCCAGCAAAAAATACAACTTGTCAAAGCTGTGGCAAAGTTAGTAATTTTGCCAAGGTTTGTCAAAGTAAACAGAAGAATGGGTGTTCTAACAGAGAATCAAAATGATGATTGGAATGAGATAAGTGAAAAAACAAAGGTGATGATTTTGATAGTGAGTGGGGAAGAGGGGTTGCAATGTGTTGATCCTTATGCAGAGTTTCTTGTTGATGAAAAAAATTTAATCTCTTAGTGGATTCGGGTGCCAAATTGCCTATCATTACTGAGTATTTGTTTACAAGCAAATGGGAGAAGAAGGAACTCCTACCATCGAACAGGTGCCCAGTATTATTTGAAGGAAAGAAAATCAATTTGATAGGCTATTTTGAGAGTTTGTCATATTTTAAGGGCAGAAGCATTGTTGGTAAGGTGTATATGGCAAGAAAAGTACTGAATGTTTTGGGATGGTATCATCAAGGTTTCTTCTAGCTTATTCTAACACCTGGAAGGAAAGTTCAAGTGTCAATTGTGAATGACGAGAAGCAAATACCTCTCCAAAGTATGGTTCAAGGCAATTGAGTGTGTATGCAAAAAATTATAGACATGTGTAAGAGCAGTTTCGGGAAGATCAGAGGTTTTAAGCATAATATCCGAGTAAAGGAAGGGGTGGTACCTGTTACGCATACGATGAGAAGTGTCCCTTTCAACATTAGAGAGGAATTGGCAAAGGTATTGAGGAAGATGACCATGGATGGGGTGATTATAGGTGTGGGATCTTCACTATGGTTATCCCCACTAGTGATTGCTAACAAGAAGGACAGCGAAATAAGAATATGCATTGACCTGAGAAGCTTTAATAAGGTTATATGCGTAGACTCTCAACTGTTATCATGCATCAATGACATTGTCACAAATTTGTCAGGTTCAAGGGTATTTAGTAAGATTTATTTAACATCACCTTACCATCAGGTTGAATTAGATCGGGCAAGCAGACATCTAGTGGCATTTATGTCTCTGATTAGAATGTTTCAGTTCTAAAGAATACTGTTTGTATTGGCTTTGGCAGCATCTGCTTTTCAACAGATTATGGAGTCTGTGTTACAGAGTGTTAATGGTGTGATCACATTCCAGGATGATATGCTAATAGCAGCAAGGGACATGCAAGAGCACAATGATGTGTGACAGACAGTATTAGAGAGACTAGACAAGGCAGGTATTGTTGCAAATATCACGAATTGTGCTTTTGCAAGGTCAAACATGAAATCACTGGGACATGTGATTATAGAGGAATGAGTGGAACCACGTCAAGTGCTGGTGGATGATATCAGACAGGCTCCTGTTCCAAAAAATGAAGAACAAGTTTCTAGGTGTCTGTGAGTTCTACTCAAAGTTTAGCAGAGATTTCTTAGACAAGACAGAAAACGTATGGTTGTGGCTTAAGAAGGATATAGGGGGTCATTCTGACCCCGGTGGGCGGCGGGCGCTGCCCGCCGGGCGGAGACCGCCAGAAGACCGCACCGCGGTCAAATGACCGCGGCGGTCATTCTGACTTTCCCGCTGGGCGGGCGGGCGACCGCCAAAAGGCTGCCCGCCCGCCCGCCCAGCGGGAAAGCCCCAGCAATGATGAAGCCGGCTCCGAATGGAGCCGGCGGAGTTGCTGGTGTGCGACGGGTGCAGTGGCACCCGTCGCGATTTTCAGTGTCTGCTAGGCAGACACTGAAAATCATTATGGGGCCCTGTTAGGGGGCCCCTGCACTGCCCATGCCTGTGGCATGGGCAGTGCAGGGGCCCCCAGGGGCCCCACAACACCTGTTCCCGCCATCCTGTTCCTGGCGGTTTTTACCGCCAGGACCAGGATGGCGGGAAGGGGGTCGGAATCCCCATGGCGGTGCTGCGAGCAGTGCCGCCATGGAGGATTCTTTGGGGCAGGGTGAACCGGCGGGAAACCGCCGGTTGCCCTTTTCTGACCGCGGCTTTACCGCCGCGGTCAGAATTGCCCATGAAGCACCGCCAGCCTGTTGGCGGTGCTTCCGCGGCACTCTGCCGCCAGGGTCAGAATGACCGCCATAGTGTTTCAGTGGAATAAAAGTAGAATCACAAAATTTGAAACACTAAAACAGGAAATTGGGTCTGCCAAGATTTTACTGCCATTTGATCAAAGTTGTCAGTGTCTAATCACTGTGGATGCCAGTAACAGTGGTTTTGAGGCAACCTTGTCACAGTTGAGTAGCAAAGGAGAATGGACAATTGGGCTAAATCCAAAAACACTGAGGGACAATGAAAAAATGTTCTCGCTCATTGAGAAAGAATCGTTGGCTTGATGTTGGGCAGTAGAATATTTAAAAAGTTTTGTGTGGGGAGGAAAATGTACTTTAATGACGGACCACAAGCAGTTAGTGAATATTTTAAATGGTTGTGTTATTCTGGTTCATACACTGAGGATAGCTAGGTTAAGTTCAAAGTTGCTGCAATATCATTTTGACATTCCACATATACCATATGTAAGGAGCATGAGGGCAGACTATCTGTTGAGATCCCCTCAAGGGGTTGACAAGTTAGCACTGTCAAACAATGAAGATGATGATTATGAATGACTCTTTGCTGCCATCAATGTTTGCTGTGAAGGCGGATTTGAGGAAAGTGAGTGGTTTGAGTGTTTGAAGGCAGATGAGGATATCAAGATGGTGCAAAAAAGAAATGGCCGAAGGAGAGGTCACTACACCCCAAACTACAACTGTATTCAAAGGTGACTGATGAGTTAACCTAGGAGAACTGGAACATGGTTATGAAAAGAGACAAGTTTGTATACAGCAGGATTATACGCTCTGGGCATAAAGGTCATTTAGGTCAGACAATGACTAAGAGGAATATTAGATCAGCCTACTGGTAGCCCAGTATGAATACCGAATAATTCAAGCAGTCAGTGAGTGTGTAGTATGGCCTTCTAGTGATAAGTCTTTGAAGAAGAGGACACCTCCACTTCATCTTATCGAGTTACCTGAAGGACTTTGGTCAATGTTGGCGATAGATTTCATTGGACCATTTAGGGTTCATCCACAGTCTTTAGAACATACAATAATTGTTGTTGACTATTATAGTAAATGGTCGGTGGTTGAGTTTGTGCAGGAGCCAAATAGGAAAGCTGTGCTTTGATTGTTACAAAACATTTTTAGCAGAGAGGGATTCCACAAAAAATTACTGTTGGATAATGGGATGCAGTTAGTGTCAAGTGAAATGAGAGCGTTTATGACAATGTGTTGTGTTCCCCACAAATGGGTGGCTTTAAATCACCCACAAGCAAATGGTCTTCTTGAGGAGAAAATAAACCATAAGTTGGTGGAATGTGTGCAGTGGGAAGTGAGAAATAGGCTTCACGTTTGTAAGGCTGTAGACGAGCATGTTGTTCGTCCATCGTGGTTGCAAGGCTGGAATGTCAGGTCTGGGCACAATCATGTTACAGATTTGGAAATTTATACAAACTGGAAAGATCTCAGATGAAGATGAAAGAGTATTTTGATAGAAAACATGGTGTCAGCAAGACTGATAGTAAAATTCAAGTGGGGGTTGGATACACATAAAAGAACCTGAACATGTACCAAAGGAGTCAACACGTTTAGAGATCATGTTGCAGTGGAGGCAATCCTGGGGTGTTCAGTCAGAGTGAAATGACACAAATGGTGGCATCCCAGCAGAACAGTGAAAGTAATTAAGGAAAGTGAGGTAGACGACCACTCTGGGGATTTATATTGTGAGAAAGTAACCCACCTGCCGAAATCTAAATCAGGCCCTTAGTATTTTTTTCTGGAACTTTTTCTCTCATCGTCAAGCAAGGCTCATCTTCAGGCTGGCTTGCGGTGCAACATTGTCAGTGTGGCTCAGCACGAGGTCCCGGTCAACTAAAGGAATCTCGTTGATGGGGAAAAGCTCCAGAGCTTCAGCAGGACAAACCTGAAATTCAAGCTGGGTCGTTGTTCGATGTATCTGGCTTGACTCTCGTTGACAAGGTCGATCACCTTAAGGAGCTTTTATTTTTTTACAAAGTTACGCCAAACATCTCCAAACTTCTGGATCTTCTACCAGAAGTAATTTTTGGGGTTAAGCAGTGTCCACAAACTTGGTACAAGGTTCCAGAAGCTCTGAGTTGCTCCTTGGTAGTTGGGAGCACAATTTCAAAAATGCACCTGGTCAGAATTCCCAAAAGACCACAGGACACTGGACAGCTGGGCTCTTGTTGCAGGACATGATGCAGGGGACTCTTGGTAGCACTTTGGTACTTGTTGCTTACCGGGAGTCAACTCCTGGATCTTTAGAAGCAAGGCAAAGTCCTTTTGTGGTGAAGCCCAGAGTGTGCAGTTGGTGCAGTCCTTGTGTGTCCAGTCCTTTAGGTGCAGACCAGCGGTTCAGCAGGGCAGTCCTTCTTCTTCTGATTTCTTCCAGCAGGGTTCTGAGTTTCTAGTCAGCTCTTTGATATTTATCCATGCTTCTAGGTTGGCAAGCAGGGGGCACCGCTGACCAATGGGGTGCATGGTACCACCTCTGGGGTGACCACTTCCTGTGAAGTGTGGCAAAAATCAATCTCAGAAAACGCTATTCTCTAAAAATTAAGGATGCAGAAAATCTCTCCTGGGTGGTTAGATCTGGTTAAGCCCACCCACGGGTGTGGCTATGTTTCCCTTACACACCCCTTACATCTAATTACTGGGAATCCCATCTGGCTGGGGGTGCAGGAAATGGGAGAGATCTGGCTTCTGTCCCAAATGGCGTTCCCTCCTTTGAAGACCAGTTTGGCCACTTTACCCCCTTCCTGCTTTGCCATCTGCTACAGCAGTTATCCACCTACCAGAGATGCTTCCTTTGTTTCAACCCAGGCAATGTCACACCTCATTAAGATAGCTTGGCTCATCCTGCCAATGGCTGACCAATCAGGAAAGGGCACTACAGGATTTATTTAGGTATGTTTTTTAGAACAAGTTCTAAAACTCTTTCCCTGTAATAGTTATAATAAAGCTAACATTGGCAAGTTGTTGGATTTATTGTAACTAGTGATTTGATATTTAACATGATATATTTAGCTCTTTACTATGCGAAATGAGACTTTATTATTTTCAAATAAAGCCTTCCAGTGTTAGCCTATGAAGCTAATGCACTACAATGGGGAAAACAAATTTGGCAGCTTTCCCTCACCAGGGCTTATAAACCATATTTTTATAATATCCCTGCTTATACTTACACTTCACCCATCCCTTGGGGCACCTAGAGCAGACTTTAGGAGTGGCATATATAAAGATAAGGTAGTTTAAGACTTTGGAAGCACTTTCAATTTCAAAGCTGAATTTGGGGTTCATTTTAATTTAAAAGCAGCCAGCAAGGCAGCCCTGCCTTGAAAATGCCACCCAACACCACAGCAGTGCACCAATGGGTGGACTAACACCACTGGGAACCTTAAACCTAAATGCCCTACCATACACTAGGGACTTATGGGTAGGTTGTCAAAGCCAATTATAATTATGCCTAATTTGATATACCTTTTTAATCAGAGCACTGGCCCAGAGCTTGGTTAGCAGAGCCTGAGGGATGACTTTCTCACATTCCTTAAACTGAAAAGCCCAAAAGACATTGGAAACTCAAAACTCTTCATTTGCCTCAGAACTGTTGATCAGTGGATGGCACGCAGCCATCTCAGATTGAATGCTTCCAAAACTGAAATAGTAACGTGGCAAGTGTAAAAATGATGACCCACTCTGTGCCTGGCCTGATGATCTGGGAACATCTTCTAAAGTACCTAAGGAAGTAAGAAACCTTGGAATTATCATGGACTCCAAGTTATCAATGAATGCCAAAGTGGACAAATTAGTAGATCAAGCTTCATTACTATGAAAACTCTGCGGTGCATCTTCCCCCAACCCTGGATTTCCACATAATGTCCAGGCTACTATTTCTCTTGCACTGCCTAAACTTGATTACGCTAATGGCCATGGATAATCTTTATCAACTATGAAAAGCCTACAACAGATTCAGAACTCTGCTGCCAGACTATCACTACATGTAAAGCCACAAGCCCACATCTCCCCTACCTTGAGGGCCATACAATGGTTACCGCCTGCCAGAAGATCCACCTTCAAGCTGCTTTGTATCACCCAGAAAGTAATACATGAAGTAGGGCTGCTTTTCATCTGAAATAAAATCACAACATACGTTCAACATACGTTCAACAAATTAACCTTCGCTCCAGATTGGCACCTCATTTCAAAATCCCACCATCCAAGATAAAAACATAGCTGGCACATCCTTCTCCATCCAAGCAGCCAAACTATGGAACTTATTACCACAAAACATAAGCTCCGTGGATAACTATCTTATCTTCAGAAGACTACTCAAAAGATGACTCTTTCCTACATAACCACCATACTCAAACATTAATGTATAGCATATCCCTGTGTATATAAATACTTATAATTTTTATGTATATATCTATATATGTGTATTTCTTTGTACAAATATGTATAATAATTATGTTTTTTAAAATATATGGATATTCTTTAGGAATGCTTAACAAATGTATATTACTTATGGTTGAAAAAATATATGTATATTACTCTGTGCTTAAAAAGTCTATAAGTCGTGGGGAGACAAGAATGGCAAACTCCTGCACTGGCTAGCAACTGGCCCGATGGCGGGACGAATTGTCCCGGAAGTCACTGACGATCGGGGAGCGGTTTTGCGCTCTCCCAGCGAGATTGTGCAGAGCTTTGCCGCATATTATGCAGAACTGTATAAGGAGCGCCCCAGGCCCATGGTGGAGAGGAGCAACCCCCTTTTATATGAAGTATCCTTCCCGAAGATTTCGGTGACGGACAGGCAAGAGCTGGATGCGCCTACTGGGGTGGAGGAAGTCAGAGCATCCATATCGGAGCTTGTGGCGGGTAAGACTCCAGGCCCGGACGGGTTTTCGGCTGAGCTCTATAGCAGGTTCTGGGATGTAATGCCCCTCATATATTAGCCATGTTTGAGGAGGCAGAGCGGACCGGGGGATTCCCATCGGGACTCGACCAGGCAACTATTGTAGTTATTCCTAAGACAAAGCTCCCCTCGCAGAGCTGCGCGGAGTACCGCCCCATCTCACTCCTTAATACTGAGGTTAAGATTTTCTCCACGATTTTGGCCGCCAGGCTGAGAAAGGTGTTGTCCTCACTAATACACCCGGACCAGTGTGGATTCCTGCCAAATAGAAGTACTAGGCATTGTATCAGATGACTGCACGTAGCCTTGGCTAACAGGACTGTATTGGTCCCTCCACTGGCACTCCTTCTTGTGGATTTCAAAAAGGCATTTGATACAGTGGATTTGTCCTACCTCGTGGGCTGCTGGAGACGGCCGGGTTTGGCCCACGGTTTCGGGCATTGGTGAGACTCCTCTACTCTAACCCCACGGCCTGAGTGCAGGTAAATGGGGTGGTATCGGATCCGTTTCCTATCCGGAGGGGGACTCGTCAGGGCTGCCCTCTCTCCCCGCTTTTGTTTGCATTGGCGATGGAGTTGCTGGCGAAGCTGATAGGGGAAGATCCTTTGATTAAGGGATAGGCCTGGCCCACGGGGCAGGAGGACCGCATAGCATTGTACGCGGACGATGTGCTTGTGTTCTTGGCAAATCCAGCTAGCAGCGGGCATCAGGAGTTGCAGCTTTTAGCCCTGTTTGCGGAGGCGTCAGGACTGGTAGTAAACCCTGGTAAATCTCTCCTGGTCTCACTGAGTCTGACCAGGGGCTGCTATGATTGGCAGCATGATGTTCCCCTTCGCCGTAATAGTTTCCGGTACCTCGGGGTGCACGTAGCACTCTTGCCTGAGTTAGCTTGGTCCCTTAATATGGCGCCCTTGACTAAGAGAGTTAAAGAGGACCTCCAGCGCTGGTGGTTGCTCCCCCTCAATATTCTGGGCCGAATTGCATTGTAGAAAATGATGGTGCTTCCTCTGCTCCTCTATATGCTTCAAAACTTTCCACACCATATACCTCGGAGGTGGTTTAATGAGATGGAGGTGGTGGCGCGGCGATTCCTGTGGCATGGTTCGCGCCCCCGACTGGCGCTCCGCACCTGTCAGGGTGATGTCTATTAAGGGGGATTGGGGATGTCCAGCCTCCACCTTTATCATTTAGCTATGCATTTATTGGTTATCCATGACTGGTTGGGAGCGGGCTGGTTGGACCTCGCGTACCAGTTGGAGCTCTCGAGGATGGGCTTTTCTGGCCTGTTGGGGATGTTGTATGGTGACTCCCTACCGCGTAATGTTCTGGAAGTGACTCGGATGGTGTTGGCGGGGTGGAGGGCCGCGCTGCAGACGATGGGGTGGTAGTGCCGTCTCACCCAGCAGACTCCGCTGTGGCAGGGACTGTGGCTGGGAGAGGTCTCAGCACTTCAGGGGTTCCGCAAATGGGACCTCATAGGTATCTCCCAGTTGGGGGATGTTTGGACTGGCTCCCATATGAGGTCGTTTCAGGAGCTCCAGAAACAGTTTGAGCTTAATAAATCCCAATTTCACAAATACCTGCAGCTCAGGCATGCGTTGCAGATGCATATTCAGGCGGGAACTGATCTCCCAGAATTCAGCCCTATAGAGGCCAAGGTCATAATGGGCGCTCTGGCTAAGGGGGGGGTTGTCTCGCATTTACTGCTAACTGATCGCTAATACCACCCAATCGCTTGATAAGCTCCGGAAGCGTTGGGAGAAATTGGTGGGCCCGATTGATGATGGCGAGTGGAGGGAGGCATTGATGGCCCCGCGATCCCTGACCATGACCTCCCGGCTCCGAGTGGTGCAGACTTACTTTCTACATGCGACATACCTTACACCTGACAAGTTACATAAAGCAGGTCTATGGCCTCAGGCGGATTGTCCCCGTTGTGTGGGCCCACATGCAGACTTCTTTCACATGGTGTGGTCCTGTCCGCAGATAGCCAGTTACTGGGAAGCAGTGCTCAGAGAGATCTCGGAAGTGATACGAATGGAGGTCGAACTTGCTCCGTTACCAGTTCTTCTGGGGATACTTGACGGGTGGGTCCCAACAGAGCACTCCAGAAATTTGTGGGAGTGGCCTGCCTAGTGGCCAAGAGAGACATTGCAGCGAATTGGAAGGCCAGGACTGCCCCTGCGATTACCTAGTGGCATTGTGGGGTGGACTGGTGTGCGCAGCAGGAGAAACTGGTCTTTAAAGCACAGGGGCAACCAGCCAAATGCACAAAGGTGTGGGGCAGTTGGGACGGGGCAAAGAATCTAGTCTTATCATAGGGGAGGGATGTGTAGCCCAGTGTGTGGGGCGGTGGCTCCAACCTGTGCATCAACCTGTTCTGCCTTGGACCTGCCTGATGTGCCAATTCTACCAGTGACCTGTTGGGTTTTGTTCGTGCTGCTCTACATAATACTAAAAATTAAAAAAATGTTTTATTAATTAAAAAAAAAACGTCTATAAGTCACTGCATGTTTTCATATAAGTTATTTGTATCGATGCTTATGGGTCTCTGTATTATCTATCACAATACACAAATAGTATCATAACTATTTTTCTACAAGTGTTTCACTATTTAAATATTGATGAAAATATAAAATTAAAAAATATATATTAGTTATACAATTTCACAAATAAATCAGCTTAACCCCTTCGCTGCCAGGCCTTTTCCCCTTCAGGTGCCAAGCCTTTTTTTTGGCCATTTGGGGCAGTTTGCACTTAGGCCCTCATAACGTTTTGTCCACATAAGCTACCCATGCCAAATTTGCGTCCTTTTTTTCCAACATCTTAGGGATTCTAGAGGTACCCAGACTTTGTGGGTTTCCCTGAAGGAGACCAAGAAATTAGCCAAAATACAGCAAGAAATTCAGTTTTTTTTCCAAAAAATTGGGAAAAAGGGCTGCAGAAGAAGGCGTGTGTTTTTTTCCCTGAAAATGGCATCAACAAAGGGTTTGTGGTGCTAAAATCACCAGCTAACCAGATTTCAGGAACAGGCAGACTTAAATCAGAAAGCCCTATTTTTCAACACAATTTTGGCATCTTACTGGGACATACCCCATTTTTTATATTTTTTGTGCTTTCAGCCTCCTTCCAGTTAGTGACAGCAATGGGTGTGAAACCCATGCTGGATCCCAGAAAGCTAACTATTTCTGAAAAGTAGACAAAATTCTGAATTCAGCAGGGGGTAATTTGTGTAGATCCTACAAGGTTTTCCTACAGAAAATAACAGCTGAAATAAAAAAAGATTGAAATTGAGGTGAAAAAAAAACAGCCAATTTTCTCAACGTTTTACTCTGTAACTTTTTCCTGCAATGTCAGAATGTTTAAGGCAATATACCGTTACGTTTGCTTGACTCTTCTGGTTGCAGGGATATATAGGGCTTGTAGGTTCATCAAGGACCCTTGGTACCCAGAGCCAATAAATGAGCTGCACCTTGCAATGGGTTTTTATTCTATACTGGGTATACAGCAATTCATTTGCTGAAATATAAAGAGTTTAAAATAGGTATCAAGAAAACATTTGTATTTACAAAATGGGCACAAGATAAGGTGTTGAGAAGCAGTGGTTATTTGCACATCTCTGAATTATGGGGTGCCCGTGCTAGCATGAGAATTACAGGGCATTTCTCAAATAGACGTCTTTTTTACCTTGTTTACACACTGTCTTATATTTGCAAGTAAAAAATGTAGAGAAAGACAAGGGGCAATAACATTTGTTTTGCCACTCTGTGTTCTCCCAAGTCTCCCGATAAAAATGGTACCTCACTTGCGTAGATAGGCCTAATGCTCACGACAGGAAACACAACATGGACACATCACATTTTTACACTGAAATTTGACGTGTTTTTTCCAAAGTGCCTAACTGTAGATTTTGGCCTCTAGCTCAGCCGTCACCTATTGAAACCTACCAAACCTGTGCATTTTTTTAAACTAGACACCTACAGTAATCCAGGATGGGGTGACTTGTGGGGCTCTCACTAGGTTCTGTTACCCAGAATCCTTTGCAAACCTAAACATCTAGCTACAAAAACACATTTTCCCTCACATTTTGGTTACAGAAAGTTCTGGAATCTGAGAGGAGCCTCACATTCCACCCAGCGTCCCCCCAAGTCTCCCAGTAAAAATGGTACCTCACTTGTGTGGGTAGGCCTAGCGCCCCTGACAGGAAATGCCCCAAAACACAACATGGATACATCACTTTTTCCCAAAGAAAACTGACCTGTTTTTTGCAAAGTGCCTACCTGTGTATTTTGGCCTCTAGCTCAGCCGGCACTTAGGGAAACCTATCAAACCTGCGCATTCTTGAAAACTAGACACCTAGGGGAATCCAAGATGGGGTGACTTGTGGGGCTCTCACCAGGTTCTGTTACCCAGAATCCTTTGTAAACCACACAATTTGGCCCAAAAAACATATTTTCCTCACATTTCGGTGAGAGAAAGTTCTGGAATCTGAGAGGAGCCACAAATTTCCTTCCTCCCAGCGTTTCCCCAAGTCTCCTGATAAAAATGGTACCTCACTTGTGTGGGTAGGCCTAGTGCCCGCGAAAGGCAATACCCCAAAACACTATGTGGAGACATCAAAATGATCAAATACTAAACTACCTGTTTTTGCGGGGGACCTGCGTTTTTGGTCCTGGGCTCAGCGGCCATACAGGGAAACTTACCAAACTCAAACATTTCTGAAAACTAGACACCCCAGGGAATCCAGGAAGGTGTGACTTGTGTGGATCCCCCAATGATTTCTTACCCAGAATCCTCAGCAAACCTCAAATTTAGCTAAAAAAACAAATTTTTCCCACATTTCTGTTTGGGATCACCACACCAGGATGAATTTCCTACCAGCTAACGTTCCCCTCAGTCTTCCGGTAAAAATGATACCTCACTTGTGTAGGTGGGCCAAGTGCCTGTGATAGGGAAGAGCCAAAAACATGTCAAAATTGAGGGCCAAAGCAGGTCCAAAAGGGCAGTTTGCAAAAAAACATTTTTAGACTGACAAGTGGGGCACAGTTTTTATCGTTATAGATGAGACAATGCTGGGTGGTAGGAATTTTGTAGATTTCTGCAGATTCCGGAAGGTTCCATCACAAAAATGTAGAAAAAATGTGTGATTTCCAGCAAAGTTGGAGGTTTGCAGGGCACTTTGGGTAAGAAAATGGTGCTGGGTGCATGTGAAGCACACCACCCTGGACTAACCCAGATGTTTAGTTTTCAGATGTGTTTAGGTCTTGTGGATTTTTTTACATGGCAGCGTCCCAAAGTCCAAAAAGTGCAGCCCTCACCATTCCAAGTGGGACGATTTTGAGAGTTAGCCAAGCTCTCATTGCCCAACTGTAAAACCAAAACCCAAAATAATCAAATGTCTTCTTGCTTGTCATGGGATAAGATGTTTTAGTGTGCGGGGGGAGAGCTGAAAGACTGTTACCCCCTTCAGTTGGGGTGGGGGCATAACCATGCCCATACTGTTTGGTAGCCACCACCACATTTTTTAAAATTTTTTATTCCCTTGCATTTAGTAGACTTTCTGCCCCCCGGGGGTGGATCGGGGGTAATTTCCCCATCTGCCCACTGGTGGGCAGAACAACTTTGGCCCCATTTATTTGGGTGGGGGTATGGCCATACCCCAGCCTCTTATTTTTAAAAAAAAATCTTCTCTGGTGTGCTAATAGAAATAGGCCGATCTGCTCCCAAAGGGGGGCAGAAATGGCCTAAAAACAATTTTCCCCTGGAAGGAGAATCGCTTCCCCTTCCACCCCTGACCACCCCACCCCCACAGTGATGTCTGATGAACTCATCAGAGGTCAACTGCTGTGGCACTGGAAGCAATGCTTCCAGAGCAATCCGAGGAGAAACTGATTAGTTTCTCCTCAGTACGGGAGGCAGCGGAGGCAGAGAGAGGCATGAAAAGGGAAGGAAAGGCTTTTCCTTCCCTTTTCATGTCTCTCTGTGCATTCCTGCAGCATGGTTATATTGAAAAATATTTATATTTCAATATAAATAATAAAAAAAAATCCCTGGTGTCTAGTGGCTTCTGCCCCCAGGAAGGATAGAAAAGGCCTAGTAAAAGAATTTCCCCCCGGGGAGCGACTGTTGCCTAAGGGGTCGCTCCCCTTATCAATATAAATAAAATAAAAAAATCCCTGGTGTCTAGTGGCTTCTGCTCCCCCCCCCCCCGGGGCAGATCGGCCTAATTAATATAGGCCAATCTGCCCCCAGGGGGGCATAAAAGGCCTAATAAAAAAATTACCCCCCTGGGAGTGACCCTTGCCTAAGGGCTCGCTCCCATGATCAATATATAAAAAAAGCATCCCTGGTGCCTAATGGCTTCTGCCCCCCCCCCCGGGGCAGATCGGCCTAATTAATATAGGCCGATTTGCCACCGGGTGAGCAGAAATGGCCTGTAATAAAATGCCCCCCTTGGGGAGCAGCCCTTGCCCAAGTGGCCGCTCCCCTTATGACAATTTATGACAATAAAAAAAAAAAAAATCCCCGGTGTCCAGTGGCTTCCTGCAGCCCAATCGCTATGCGATCGTGCTGCCAGAATGCATAGAGAGACATGTAAAGGGAAGGAAAAGTCTTTCCTTCCCTTTTCATGCCCCTCTGCCTCCGCTGCCCCCATACTGAGGAGAAACTAATCAGTTTCTCCTCGGATTGCGCTGGAAGCAACGACAGTGCAACAGCTGTTGACCTCTGATGAGGTCAGCGCCCCTTAGCTAGCTGACGTCAACAGATATGACTGTGGGGGGATCGGGGTGGAAGGGGAAGCGAGTTCCCCTTCCAGCCCTGACCTTTGGCCCTCGGGGAGCGCCAGCGCTTCCCCCGAGGGCCTATACCAGGACGTAATGGTTACGTCCATGGCGCCTCAGCGCCGCGCCACCGGGCGTAACCATTACGTCTGTGGCGGGGAAGGGTGAAGTATAGCAACATTTGAAAGTCTGATTTAATAAAATACTACTTTAAATCTCAATATATTTTGTTCCTTATACATGTATACTCTCTCTATGTACTTATGTATCTATCTATATATAGAGAGAGTAGTGCATTGGATAGAGTCAAAGGTTTTCTTTTTCTACAGTCGGAGTGTTAGAAATGGGGTCTTTGGTTGGCAGTCAGGTTACCCCCTATCCAAGCAAGGACCCTCACTCTAGTCAGGGTAAAAGAGAATCACCCTCAGCTAACCCTTGCTTACCCCCTTGGTAGCTTGGCTCAAGCAGTAGGCTTAACTTCAGAGTGCTAGCTGTAAAGTATTTGTACCAACCCTCACAGTAACTTAATGATGACACTCCAAAATAACACAACACAGGTTTAGAAAAATAGGAAATATTTATCTAAACAAAACAACACCAAAATGACAAAAATCTACAAGTCAAGTTATCAATTAAAAAGCAAAAAGAGTCTTCATGTAGTTGGTGCGTCAAAAATAACCCCACATGGGCGAGTGTGAGTCAAAAAGGGCTTGCGATGCATTGATTTCACTCATGAGCGAGACCTTGCGTTGTTTCTCCTTTTGTCGGGTCGGGGTGCGTTGTTTCTTCTCCCTGCAGGATACCGATGTGTCGATCCGGTCAGCACTCTCAATGCCGGGCAGGCCTTGCATTGTTTTTACACGCCCAGCGGTGTATGCGTTGGAAATCCAGCCGCACACTGATGATCCGAAAACCATGAAGCGCGGGTTGCGATCTCACCAGCCTCTGTCAGTGATGCTGCGCGTCGTTTCCCCAGCTCAGTGCGTCAATCATCCGGTCGCGCTGCAGGCGAGCGTCAATTTTCAGCCGTGAAGCCGGCAGCGCATCAAGTTTTCAGCCGCAGATCGGAGTTGCGTTGATCTTTTCCCTGCACGGCGGTCTGTGTGTGGATTTCTCACTCTTGGGCTGCCAGCTTCGCCATTCAGGGTCCCAGGAACTGGATGGGCACCACTTGGCAGAGTAGGTGTCTCTCCAGAGACTCCAGGTGCTGGCATATAAAAGTCTTTGCTGTCCCTGAGACTTCAAACAACAGGAGGCAAGCTCTAAATCAAGCCCAAAGGCACACAAAGTCCATTCTTTGCCCTCTAACTCTGGAAGAAGCAACAACTGCAGGATAGCTCCACAAAGCACAGTCACAGGCAGGGCAGCTCTTCTTCCTCAGCTCTTCAGCTTTTCTCCAGGGCAGAGGTTCCTCTTGGTTTCCAGAAGTGTTTTAAAGTCTGTGGTTTTGGGTGCCCTTCTTATAACCAATTTCTCCTTTGAAGTAGGCCTACTTCAAAGAAAAGTCTCTCTTGAATGTGAAATCCTGCCTTGCCCAGGCCAGGCCCCAGACACTCACCAGGGGGGTGGAGACTGCATTGTGTGAGGGCAGGCACAGTGCTTACAGGTGAGTGACCACTCCTCCCCTCCTTCCTAGCACAGATGGCTCATCAGGAAATGCAGACTACACCCCAGCTCCCTTTGCGCCACTGTCTAGCGTGAGGTGCAACCAGCCCAACTGTCAAACTTACCCAGACAGGGAATCCACAGTCAGGCAGAGTCACAGAAATGGTATAAGCAAGAAAATGCTCCCTTTCTAAAAGCTGCATTTTCAAACACACAATCTCAAAATCAACTTTACTAAAAGATGTATTTTTAAATTGTGAGCTCAGAGACCCCAAACTCCACATGTCCACCTGCTCCAAAAGGGAATCTACACTTTAATCAGATTTAAAGGTAGCCCCCATGTTAACCTATGAGAGGGACAGGCCTTGCAACAGTGAAAAACAAATTTAGCAGTATTTCACTGTCAGGACATATAAAACACATTATTATATGTCCTACCTCAACCATACACTTCACCCTGCCCTTGGGACTACATAGGGCCTACCTTAGAGGTGCCTTACATGTAAGAAAAGGGAGGTTTTAGGCCTGGCAAGTGGGTACACTGGCCAGGTCGAATTTACAGTTAAAACTGCACATACAGACACTGCAGTGGCAGGTCTGAGATATGATTACAGGGCTACTGGGTGGCACAACCAGTGCTGCAGGCCTACTAGTATCATTTGATTTACAGGCCCTGGGCACCTCTAGTGCACTGTACTACAGACTTACCAGTAAATCAAATATGCCAATCATGGATAAACCAATCAACCATACAATTTACACAGAGAGCATATGCACTTTAGCACTTGTTAGCAGTGGTAAAGTGTTCAGAGTTCAAAAGCCAACAGCAACAGGTCAGAAGAAATAGGAGGCAGAAGGCAAAAAGATTGGGAATGACACTGCATAAGCAAAAAATCCAACAAGGAGTAAAGTACTATATATCTATATATATTACTTTACCCCTACTGTTTATATTACTGTAGAAAAAGAACATCTATGTCTCACCCTACATCTCTCTCCCTCTACTCTCTGACTCATCCCAAACCTCATTCTACTACTATGATCTCCAAAATACCCTTTGTATACTCTTCCATCCTCTATCCCTTCTTGGATAACCCCGAACCTCACTGTACTACTACTATGATTTCCCAAACAACCCTTTCTAGATTCTTCCCTAATAAATCTCTCCTTTGACTCATTCAAACCTCATTTTACTAGTATGATCTCCCTAATCCATTTCTAGAGACTCTTCCCTCCTCCGGCTCTCCTTTTGCTCATCCCAAACCTCATTTTACTACTATGGTCTCCAAAACAACACTTTCTAGACTCTTCCCTCTTCTATCCCTCCATTATCCCATGCAATCCAACTAACAGACACTGCTCAAATTAACTCATATTCCCTATACGAATCCACCACTAATCCTTTTTGGGTTCCCGGAGTAGTGTACCACTTGCCGAAAACTGCCTTATCGGAGGTAGTAACGGCTATATAAATACAATTACAATTAGAATTTAGATATGCTTAGTTTATTATGTATAAATGGGGACGATGTTGCAGTGATGTAATGCTTGGAATGTTAATTTGTGTGTTCCATATTCCTATATGCAATGTTTGTGTTTTGAGGGGTTGGCAGCTTATTTCTGGTACTGTAACGAGACTTCATGAATATACCACAACTCCTGATTATATAAGAATACAAGAATTGCATGTGTTGTCCTGATATCTACGACCACCCAGCTTGCACAAAAATCATCCCAATAACGTCATTACCACCAGCATCACAAATATCAGCACCTAACAAGACCACTGCCATTATTATACACCACCAAATCAACACCAATACTATACCAACAACACTAATACCACCACTACCAACACCATCCAAACAACCACCTACAAAACCTATACCAATATGGTGACCAATGTCAGCAGAAAAAAAAAGAACATTTCAACACCACTAATTTCACCATGACCATGCCACCTCTGCTACCAGACAGAATGAATACCATCAACAATAATACCACCAACACCAACAATACCACCACCAATGCTATTACCGCCAACAGAAACAGTTCAAAGAATACCATCAACTCCACTATTGCCACCACCTCCACCAATGCCACTGTCACCATTACCATAATACCAATGCCACAATCAATCAATCAATCAATCAGGATTTGTATGGTGCAGCTGATTACCCATGAGGGTAACAAAGCGCTAGGTTGCAGGGCTCAGTCAAAGAGCCAGGTCTTAAGTCTCTCCCTGAATTCATCCAGCTAGAGTGATGTCCAGAGATGGAGGGGGAGGTCGTTTCAGGAGTTGGCAGCGAGTAAGGTGAAGGAACAGCCTCTGCTGTGGCTACAGCAGATGTGCAAGGTCTGTGCAAGGGTGGCGGAGCGGTGGTTGTTACTGGTCCTAGGTTGTGGAGGGCTTTGTAGGTGTGTGTCAGTATCTTGAATTGACATCATTTCTGGATGGGGGCCAGTGGAGGTTCCTAAGGTGTGAGGTGATGTGGGTCCATTTGGGCAGGTTGAGGATGAGTCTGGCCGCTGTGTTCTGTACCATCTGTAGTCTGTTCATGAGTTCGGTGGTGATTCCTGCTTACAGTACGTTGCTGTAATCCAGTCTGCTGTATGTCTGGGTGGAGTTCACAGAGTTTCACTCTGTTGAATTCTACAGAGTTACCAAAAAACTCTGTGAATTCCGTGGAGCTCCACAAGCGGGTGGAATATTGCTGTGTAGTTTTTCACCAAAGTTGGTGCAAACGTTGCTGTATATTGCTAGACATGTGTTTCTGGGTTTAGCCTTTCATCAATAAAGAGTAGAGAACAAATAAAATTCATTGTGGGTGTGGTCTGTTGATGTGGAGCGGGTCACCAGGTGTCGCTCCAAGGGGAGGTGTTATTGCCAAAGATAAGCACTTCGGTCTTGTCCGTGTTGAACTTCAGACAGTTTGTCTTCATCCAGATGGCAACGTTCTTCATGCAGTTGTGGAAGTTTGTCTCTGTGGTGGTGGGGTTTGCTCCGAGTGAGAGGATGAGCTGGGTATCATCGTACACCAAAACCAATACCAGCAATAACACAAAATACACCAATTGCAATTCTAATTCAATCAATAATACCACCATAACCACAATCAATAACTCTAACAATTCCACCACCAGTATAAATATCAATACCATAAACCCCATCAATACCACTAATACCAAGAAATGTCAACACCATCAATACAGCCAGTATGAATATCACCACCATCAGCAATACCAATCCCCAGCAAAATTATCACCACTACGATCTCTGTTCACTGACAAAGCCAAAAGTGTGACTTTAATATATTATTGTATGTAAACACCAATGTGCATGCACTCATTGTTACATTAGAACAAGACCCGTGGGCCATACTAATACATGTTTCTTTAGGATCCATTATATATGAAATGGACTATGCATTCCTTTTCACTTTAACCTTGCCTGGAAGGGGTACAGGAAAAGCCTAGTTGTTCTGTGCGACGTTACAGCAGACAAAGCTTTTCAAGACATGTTTAGATGTTGATGTGTTAGATGACAATCCATCAGAGTGTTAAAATCCAGCATATGATAATGTTATCAGCATCCTGTTATTCTATTCTACTTCTTCCAGAAGAAATATTGTAGCGAAACCATTTTACTGAAAACGAGTAAGCAAATACATTGAGGAGGTGCATAGCATCGGTAGGAGGGTGAGTGTAAGGATTACGGCCTCGTTTAGAGCCAGGTTAATGTTAGGGTTAGATAATTGTCACAATACCTCTAAGGGGTCTGATGAGATTTTGATTTGATTACCCATTGTACATATAAAGACCTTATAAAATAAAGAAATGTATTTATGCAAAAACATTAAATACAATCATTCTTGAAATATCAACAGCTCCTTACCACTACACCTTAATGGCTGAACCAGAAAATGGGGTTACATTTTATCATTAAAATTCTTTAAGAGTATTCCATGCAGTATCTGATTTTTCTGAAATTGGGGCTGACTCACAGAGGCATGTCACAGTAGGTAAAGTAATACTCCTATACTATCCTTTTAGGTACTCTTACATGCCTTTGTAAATTGTCCACAAAATATCTAAAACGGTAATAAATTAGGACTATTCATACGCAATTAGTACAAATAGAAATGACTGTGCTATCTTTTCCCTTAGGTAGTTAGACATTTCTGGGATGACATTATATAGGCATGTAAGAGTAAAATGAATACTCGTGTAATAGTACTTCCCATACATCTAAATGCTTGTGTGACTGTATTTTTTCTCTTAGTTTACGATCAGCTTCAACAGAATTAGTTAATCAATGGGATGCAAATGTTTTGTGTAATGAGCGTGCAGAATCCACTTCTAGCGTGTTTGCTTTGTGTTGTTTAGGATGGTTAGAACATTTGTTGCAGAAATGTAATGCTAATGAATAAAGTAAGATGCTTAACATCTAGTGGAAAGCTCGGAGTGAACGGTAAAAAAAAATTACTTGACAAGCAGATCTCTGTGCATACACTATTGTGTAAAAATCTCTGTCTGTCGCTCTCAACAACTTTCGTTACAGGGACACAATAGATTGAGGGCATCTTTAATCCTGTGGTTCTCCACGCCACCAATGAAAAAGCTCATAACTGGGTTCTCTCCTGGAAGCTTCTTTTATTTCTTAATCAGATTTCAAGTCATACCATACAGCCCCGACAGAGACACATCTTCAACAACAGCTCACCTCTCCTTGTCTCCCCATCTAGATTGAACCCAAACATTCCATTACTCTGCTATGGAAACAGGGAATGTGATCGCCAGCACAGCATTTAATAACATTAGGCATGAGACATTAGACATTGAATGTAACAATACATTTTCTATAGTATTTAATTTACATAAATCAATAAAAAAATGAAATATAATGTATAAACATTGATTTATTTGGATATAAATGTGAATATAAATATTTCATATAAATTTACAAAAATATAAAAGAATATTTAACACATTTCCATTTTTATAAAAAATATTATACTTTTGAGTGGGCAGATTTGCTATAACCACTCCAAACTAAACAACATTGGTGAAAGCATGGGGGGGCATGGCCTGGGACCAATGGAGCTGCACGCGTAGTGCGGCGCTCTCGGACCACAATCCAGGCCCGAAGCTTAAATCCTGCTTTAATAACGACCGGAGGTCTTAAAAGTTGAAGAGAAGTGATCGGAGAATATACAGCACGAGTAGAGATCAAGGCGATACATTTTGGGGCAGAGTTTACCAAGAAAACTCCCCCCGACAACTCTGCGTCTGCCGTGACCTAAAATGGCGGCCGCGACAGAGCAGTGAACCCGCTGCAGCCGCAGTCCGCGGCTGAGAAGGTACGAAGGTCCCGTGGAGGTGAGGGCCCCCACATCATTCGCTGGAGGGTACGAGGGGCTCAGACACCTTCGCCACAAACGGCGAGAGCAACAGTATGAAGCGGAACATCAGCGAAAGCGGCATAGCGTGGGGCCTCTGGGCCACAATCCAGGCTGAAGTTTAAATCCTGCCATAGTGACGACCGGAGGTCTTGGGGATTGAAGAGAAGCGATCGGAGAATATACAACACAAGTAGGAACCGCGGCGCCCCACCCTGGAGCAGAGATCGCCCGGAAAGCTGCCCCTGAAAGCTTCGCGGCTGCCGCAACCCAAAATGGCAGCCGCGACAGAACAGAGAGCTCGCTGCGGCCCTCGGTTGTGAGGACACGAGGGTCTCGTGGAGGTGGGGACCCCCACGCCATCCATCGAGGAACACAAGGGGCTCAGACACCTTCACCACCAACGACGAGAACAACATTACGAAGCGAAACATCAGCGAATGCGAGTAAGGTGGCGCCCTCAAGCCACAATCCAGGCCCGAAGCTTAAATCCTGCCATAATAACGACCGGAGGTCTTAAAAATTGTAGAGAAACGATTGGAGAATATACAGCACAAGTAGGAACCGCGGCGCTCCACTTTGGGGCAGAGATCGCCCTAAAAAAACTCCCCCTGACAAGTTTGCGGCTGCCACGACATAAAATAGCGGCCGCGACGGAGCAGGAAACCCGCTACAGCCGCTGCCCTCGATCCATCGAAGAGCGCAAAGGACTCAGACACTTTTGCTACTAACGACGAGAGCAACAGTACGGAACATCAGCGAATACAGTGTAGGGCAGCGCCCTCGGGCCACAATCCAGGCCCAAAGCTTAGATACTGCCATAATAACAACCTAAGATTTCAAAAAGTGAAGACAAGCGTCTGAGACCTGTTACAATGGTAAAACCAAAAAAACAAGACAAATCACCAGCGGGGGACTCCCCGCACACTGAGAATCCACCCCCAACGCCCACCAGAGAATCGCAAACGGGGCACGAACAACAAGAAACAACTCTGGACACTGTGCTACTGGCCATTAAAGATTCCCGGGAAGCGCTTGAGCGTAAAATCGATAACCTCACCACAGATCTTTCCCTTTTGCGAGACGACCACCGTAAATTAAAGGAAACGGTGGGTTTGCACGAGACCACGTTGACAGGAGTGTTAGCGGGGCACAAAGGCTCATCCTCAGAAATTAAAGACCTGACCACCCGGCTGAAAACATTGGAGGCAAAGGCGGAGGATGCAGAAAACCGAGCCCGACGGAACAATGTCGGATTGGTGGGGGTCCCGGAGGGGGCGGAGGCCTCCGCAGCTAATATAGAAGTATTCCTGGAACAGTGGCTCAGAGACACGATAGCATCAGAGGGCTTCTCACCATTCTTTGCGGTGGAACGTGCCCACAGGATCCCTGGCGGACCACCACCACCAGGAGTCAGGCCACGGCCAATAATCGCTAGATTACTCCACCACAAAGATAGAGACTACGTACTGTCACAATCCCGCCAGCTAGGTGAGATTCAATTGGATGGCCAAAAGGTTATGATATTCCCAGACTTTACGAGAGAAACACAGGCGCAAAGGACATCCTACATCGCAGTAAAATGAGCCATGCGTGAGCATGGTATAAAATATGCCATGCTCTTTCCGGCAAAACTCCGAGTGGAATACGATAACAGAACCCACTTTTTTCTCACACCTCACCTGGCGATGGAATGGCTTGAATCGCTGAACATCCACTGCAGAGCAACCCGCGACCGGACATTCCGAAACCCCGGGAAGAAACGTAGCAGATCCCGGAAAAAGACCACAGAAGCGGCTCCATCGAAACATCAATCACAACAGGAGATGCGTGATGCGGTGGAAACAGCAGCAGCATTAAGCGGGGGAGGCTTCCGCACACGCCGGACCCCAGATGCTACATCAGACGTTGACTCAAACTGCGAACAGTTCTCAATATCCTCCCAGGACACTCTCGTCGGCTTGCCTTTGATCACCCCAGGAACGGCGGACGAGATTATCTGACCTCGCTAAAAGAACAAGTTGGCAAGTGAGCTGACAATTGTGGGGGAACCTCAATCTGTTTAGGGACATTGATAAGACCCAACCGTAAATATAGAGCTATAGGAACCTAGATGTCATTTCTTAACCAGCACATTACATATAATCGGGCCTGGGGGAGAGTCCGGGACGCTGCCTCTTGGTCTCTGGCACGCCTCCCTCCAATAGGTTGATAATTAGGATTACAATAGTTGTAATGGTTTGGACGGGGAGAGTTGTAGGTACCGGTCCTGGGGAGAGGGAGTTACAAAGGGGGTTTGATTTTGGTTGTGTTGTCTTCAGGGTTTATGAGGCACATCTATCTCGCAGCCCAAACGGTTCACTCCTTAGATTAGGAAACTCAATAGGTTTGTCCAGTAGTAGTAATAGAGCGGTGTTAGCGGACCGCCTCCACACCCATCCCTAAACTATGACCACAGAATACAAGATAATCACATGGAATGTCAGGGGCCTAAATAACATGTCCAAGAGGTACAAAGTTCACAGCTTTCTTAAACGAAGGGGAGTGCACATAGCTATCTTACAAGAAACTCACTTGTTGGAGCAGGAGATCAAGGCCTTGAAAAAGCGCTGTAGGGGACAAATATTCGCCACTAACTACTCAGCATTTGCGAGGGGAGTGTTGATATGGATCAGACCAGGCGTTCCATTACAGGTTCTTCATACCTTGATCAACACTGAGGGGAGATACGTAGTGATATCTGGTAGATTGGACGGGAGAGAGGTAACTCTTGCGGGACTATACGCCCCAAATCACGAACAGGGAAAATTCCTAGACAGATTATCACTGATCATGAGCATACTTCTCACTAGCACTACATTAATAGGAGGAGACTTTAATTGTGTAGTGGATACCGCAATGGATAGATCGCACCCACCATTGTCACAATCCGTAACTCATAAAACAGCACTGCACTTCCAGCAGTGGCAAAAACACTGGCAATTAACGGATTGTTGGCGCAAACTTAATCCCCCCAATAGAGAATACTCTTTTTATTCAGCAGTTCACGACCTGCATGTACGACTGGACACCGTTCTGGCATCTCCAGAGGTGCAATCTGTGGTGGCGAAGGCCGAGTATCTTGGCCGCACCATCTCAGATCATAATCCCTTATTGATCTCTTTGGCCTGGTGCGGCGAAAGACCTTTGATTCCCACTTGGCGCCTGAGAGCAGAGTCACTTGAAGACGAAGCTTTTAGAACCCAACTGGGCACGCAGATTACGGAATTCTTCGAGAACAATGCTGGAACTGCCTCGTCCAGATCTGTCGAATGGGAATCCTTTAAAACAGTGATTAGGGGATATTGTATTAGCACTACTGTGGGAGTACGGAAAGTACTAGAGACAGAACTAACCGATCTCGAGAACTCCCTTAGGGAACTCGAACGTAAGCACCCATCACAACCCGACCTCTCAACACAACTAGAAGAGACAAGGACTAGAATAATAGAAACTAACACTAGATTGTCATGTTTCGATTACAAACAATTCTTGCAGAAGCAACATACAGAGGGCGACAGAGCAGGCGCCCTACTGGCATGGCTGGCCAAACCGCCCCAACTTCAAACCATAGTGGTGGAGTTAGAGACCACCCCGGGTATAAAAGTATATGGACAGAAGGAGATCAATACCACCTTTCTTAAATATTACTCAGAGCTGTATGCGCCTCCCTCCGAAGTACTCAGCGACGCTCAATTACAAGATCTGGGGAACCTCAACCTCCCGGCATTGAAAGGGGAAGATAGAATAGCCCTGGAGACTCCCATATCACTTACAGAAATAAAGGCTGCAATCCAGAGTATGGCAAGGGGCAAGGTACCGGGAGCAGATGGTCTCCCTCTGGAGTTCTACCTTACATATCAGGACTCATTAACCTCCCAGCTCAGCATCTTATATGCAGAGGCATGGAATAACAACAGCTTACCTCCTTCCACTACAGAGGCAATAATGATTCCCCTTCTGAAACCTACCAAACCCCCCACAGAAGTTCGATCATACCGCCCACTATCAATGTTGAACTTAGATTATAAAATACTAAGCAGGGTACTAGCTAATAGACTTCTACCATATATGTCCTCATTAATCCATCAGGACCAATCGGGATTCATCCCAAAGAGAAGCACTGCCCAAAATATCCGTCGATTGATCTCACTCCTTCATGCCCTACCCCCTGACGCAAATAGAGCAGTAATCATCTCGATAGATGTCGAGAAGGCTTTTGACAGCCTACGATGGAACTACCTAGAACGAGTGATGCTGCAGCTAGGACTAGGAGAAGGGTTTGTCAAATGGACGAGGCTTCTCTACACAAACCCCACAGCAAGAGTAAACACTGGCCATACAATATCCCCTTCCTTTGCCATAGGTAGGGGTACAAGACAGGGATGCCCGCTTTCACCTTTGCTTTTTGCATTGGCAGTTGAACCTCTCACCCAATCAGCTAGGTCCCAGAGGTTCTACGAAGGCATTACAATCAATGCTTGGACGCATCATATTGCTCTCTATGCGGATGACATGTTACTCTTCCTCCGGAATGCAGAGACCGATCTACCAGGAGCAATGACAATGTTAGACAACTTTGGAGCCGCATCTGGACTCCGGATAAACTGGGGGAAGTCGTCCATTTTTCCAGCTGCTAGGGGTATCGAAGAACCAATGGACAATCGGGGTCTTCCGTGGTCCACGTCCACATTCAAATACTTAGGGGTCAATATCTATCACTCCGCTGAGGATTTACTAGAAGGGAACATTCAGAGCACAATTAGGAGTATCAAAAACAGCATGATATTCTGGCAGACACTCCCGCTAGCGGTTACTGGGAGAGTTGCACTAATTAAGATGATAGTGTTACCTAGAATGTTATATTATTTTGCAACCATCCCACTCATTATACCGAGGGTGGTATTTAAAACAATTTCGTCCTTGATTACAGGATTTATATGGGGAACCAACAGACAAAGGATAGCATTGCGCACCCTCCAGAGAACAACAGCAGAGGGTGGTTTGGCTGTTCCTGACTTTGAATTATACTATTGGGGGAGCCAACTCCAATGGCTGGCGCGATTCATCAGGGCACCCCCAGTGGGGGAAGCACTGAGAACCCCCCTCCACTGCCCCCGTGATAGAATTCTGGGCATTCTACTAAACCCCAAGAAACAGAATAAAACACTTCCGATAGAATGGGAAGCATCACGTCACTGCTGGGAACAATACCTAAAACGAACACACACCAGAACACCGTACTCGCCAGAGGCTCCCCTGATCTGTATAGGAACCGTCACAGGAAATCATGTAATAAGGGGTATCACCCAATTCATGGCACTTCAGATCGACACCATAGGGGCTCTATATAATAACGGGAAACTGTGCACTTACGCAGAACTGCAGGAAAGGTTCCAGATACCACCAGGGCTGTTCCTAACCTTTAACGCAATTGCTAGGACTCTTCGTAGACAATGGGGTACAGGACTAGAAGAGCCCCCCAGACATAACACCTGTGACCAAATATGCACTATAGGAGACCAAGGGAAGTCGATTTCAGGGATATATACATCTCTACTAACCAGCATATGTCTTCCCTTAAATAAACTTAAGACCAAATGGCAGGGGGAACTGGATGTTACAATAGATGACACACAGTGGACCAGAATAACCACACACATATATACAGTTTCCAGAAATGCCAGGTTTAAATTAATAAACATATATGTTTATCACAGAGCTTACTTAACCCCCTATATGATATCAAAGATTTATGGTGTAGAAAATGCCAGCTGCCCCCGATGTGCAGAACTAGCAGCAGGGTTGCTGCACATGCTCTGGAGTTGCCCACTAATCGGGGACTACTGGATGGGGATATTTGAAGCACTCTCCACTTGCACGGGCAGAACATTATCCCGATCAGCCATGGTGGCGGTTTTGGGAGATTTCCCTCGCCCCAGCAAGTATAAAATCACAAACAGATTCATAGACCTGGATTTGATACTTGCAAGGAGAGAAATAACTTCACACTGGAAAGATCCGAAGGGACCACAGATAAACCGTTGGAGAAATGCATTAATCAAGTGGGCGGAAACTGAAGGGACAGTATTACTAAGGGAAACACTCAGGGGCCTAGGAACTAGAGACAATGCTCAGCACTGGAACATGATACTGGAGAATTTTAGAACACCTGACACTTCTAACTCTGACGCGGAGGCAGATTTACCAGAATCAGATCATGTATAATTGATCAAGACATTCCTGTTGAAGATCGTACAAGAGACCAAATAAGTGATTTATTTGTGAACCGAACAAATCCCTCTGTATAATTGATGGGAAGTGCGAAAGGGGAGAGGGAGTGGGAGGGGGAGTTACAAAAAGATGGGAAGTTATTTTGTTTTTGTATGCGTTTCATGCAATTATAAAGCAATAAAAGAGATCTTAAAAAAATAAAAAACATTGGTGAAAGCATTGGCTTTTGAGGGTTTGAGGGCGAGGGATCAAATTTGCTATTACCACTCCAAACATAGAAACATTGGGGAAAGTGTTGGATTCGGGGGAGGGGGCAGATATATTATTTGCATTCAAATCTAAACAACACTGGGGCAACGCTAGAACATTGGAAAAAGTGGTGGACTCTTGTGGGGAAAGGATCAGATTTATTATTGCCATTCCAAATTAAACAACTTTGGGGAAAGCAATGGACTCTCAGAGGAGAGGGGGTGGGTAGCATGGTTGGAGGGTCAGATATACTATTCCAACTCCAAACTAAGCAACATTAGCCACACATTACACATATTTATTTATACAACACACGGATGTGAATCTCAAGGCAATTTCACCTTTGTGATTCTGCCTCTGATGGATGAACAAAATACAGTGGAAACCGGGTGCTGAAAGTGTCAGTTTTCTAAAAGTTTCAGATTTACTGCTCCCACTCCAAATGAAAGTGTCAGATTTACTATTTCCACTACAAATGAAACCAAATTTGGGAAAATGTGGGAAATTGTTGGACTCTGGAGGGTTCAGCCTTACTATTTTCATTACAAACTAAGCAACACTAGGGAAAATGTTGGACGCTGGAGTGAAACATTTACTATCCGCACTCCGAATTTACAATGGACAAAGGGTTGGACCCTGGGAGGTGAGATTTACCATTCACATTGCAAACTAAGCAACATTCGGAAAAGAGTCAGACTCTGGGGAATGGAAGTCAGATTTTCTATTCCCACTTCAAACTATTAATGTTGGGGAAAGTGTTGGACACTGGGGGTGTCAGATTTTAGATTCCTACACCAAACTGAAGAAAATTGGGAAAAGCTTTAGTCTCTGCAGAGGTAGATTTAATACTCACACTCTAAACTAAGCAACTCTGTGGACAGGGTTGGACTCTGGAGGGGTCATATTTACTATATTTAGTATTCCCACTCCAAACTAGGCAACTTTGGGAAAGTGTTTGACTCTGGGGGCAGAGTTTAGATTTACTATTCCCACTCTAAACTAAGCAACACTGCGGAAATTACTGGACTCGGGAAGGGGGGGATTACATTTATATATTTAATATTTCCACTTTAAACTAATCAGCATTTAAAGGGAAAAATACATAAATATACCTAGTATTAAAATAGCTTTTTCTATTAAAGAGCAAAATAACATTTTTTTTAAATAAAACCTATAAAAGTAGTATAAATATAAATAATTTAGTAAACGTAATAATTTCTGACACCATTTTTTTACAAAATTACAATTTTGTTTTGTAAGAATTACAATTTTTAGTTTCTTAAAAAACACTTCAATTTTTTTTTTTAATCTGAAACAAATTTCTTAAACAAAACAAGTTATGGTTTTTAGAAAAAAAATAAACACATATGTAAAAAAAATACCCACAAATACGAGAATATTTAAAACAGAATAAATTACAATTTTTAATCACTACCCACCAAAAACCGTATAAAATCCTCCAACCCAAAACATAAACCAAAACCAAAATAACATTTTAATTAACTTAAAAAATATTTGAAACATTATTTTAAGGCACTCCCCACCAAAAACCCTCATAGCACCCAACATACTAGACCCAAAAAATAATGTATTACTAATTTTTTTAAAATAGAAAATAACACAATAAAACACAAAATTCAAAAATTGAAGAATAGTTCATAATGAATAACAAAATAAATTATACATTTTTAACAAATACACAAAATTAATAGAAAAGATCGCAAAAGAAAAGTAATAGATGTTTAAAAATCAGATATTATTGTAGAAACCAATATATTTACAGTTGATATTGTAAACTTTGATATTATGGTACCCACAATATTATATTAAGTACCATAGATATTCTGTCATCGATAGTAAGGATCCACACCTAGTAATTATGTACTACTTCTGTCTTGGGTGTTAATTACTCTTTATTATCCAAAGCTATATCTAGGCATAGTTGTGTTATACTTCACACTTACCCATGTAGTTTCAAGAGCAAGACATACTTACCCATGTTTGATCTCATTGAAAGCAACACAAAAGGCTGATGGACGGAGTGCTGAAACCTTTGAAGCACTCACCCCCAGTCATAGATCTGGGTCTAATCCATTGTTCTTTTGCTCACCATGCCACCTCAATTTGTACCCAGCCACATGCAAATCAGTTTTGACCCTGGGGTGGCATGGTGAGCAAAAGGGTGGATTAAACCTAGATCTATGACTGGGGGTGAGTGTTTGAAAAGTTTCAGCACTCCGTCTATCATCCTTTTGTGTTGTTAAACATGAGCACATTGAAAAGCATTAAGGGCAACAAAACAACACATTTCTTGAGTAAGTTTATCTTGCTCCTGGAAATTCATCAGAAAGCCACACTTAATCCAGGAAAAAAGCATTTCTAGGGCCAGCCACGCAATATATGTATTTATTTATACAACACACGGATGTGAATCTCAAGGCAAATTCACCTTTGTGATTCTGACTCCTATGGATGAACAAAATAGGGTGGACGTATAATGCAGCCAAACATGGACCTCTGAGAGAATGATAGTGTCCATGTGAACTGCAAGCCGTTCATTCCTGGGAAACCAATAGTGATTCCAACTGGCTGCTATCGGCTAATCAGAATGATCTTAATACTGGGCCTTATTCTGATTGGTTGAAAAGGTGAACAATCAGATTGCTACTGCAAAAGCAAAATGACAGGCGACTCTTTCAGCCAATCAGGCTATGTCCCTGTGTTTTGGTCCAGTTTCATATGGCTTATGGGAGCCAAGCAAAATCGCTATATATAGACTCTGGCTCTCCCGACTGTGGCTTGCAGTCGAGGGCAGCTCAATCATAGGAGATTTCACTTACCAGTTATTTAACACTTAGCTGCTATTTAGACATTTTTCAGCAGCCATGCTGGCTTTGTACAGGAGTAGCAGTGATTTTCAGCCGAGCAATTGCAATTTAATGAGGTGAACACTCAAAAACACTCAAAAAGTAATCTGTGGGTAACACTTTTATCAGGCATAAATAATCGTTTATTTGTTACTCTTGAGAAAAGCACATTATCTAGTATTCATTATTTTGACAGTTATATGTGGGTTCTATTTATAACAATGTTTCACTGTTACTTAATTGGAATACTTTTCTTGTGAGACACTTTAAAAAGCTATGATTTGATCTTCAAGTTATATTTAGAGTGCCACTAAAATATTGCTCTGATATTTTTTGCTCCTGATTGTTTCATTATAGATACTGAATCATAATTTACTCACATAGCAGCTATAAAATTGTTGTAAAGATGTTCTCATGATCATAATGTGGGCAATAAAAGAAAGTGTTTAAAAATACATTGAGCATCACACTTACTCAGGTGTCTCTCCGGAGTCAGTGTAACGAAATGTACTATATGACTCTTCTGTCACTAAACATGACATTTTCTGGTTTAGGACACTATCCATCTCTCCAAACTGTTGTTCATTTATACTACAGTTGGCCACACTCAGCAATGTGCCACTCAACAGAGGTCGAGGTGTCCCAACCTTCTACCACTTGTGACAGTGGATAACTGATTTCCAACAGTGACAGCTTCTAGTATAAGTGTTTGATTGTGCATTAAATGTTCCTTCTTCTAAGGCACTCCCTGCATGTCAAATCTATTGTTCATGCTTGCAGAAGATGTAATGGGTGGGCCATGTGTGCATTGCTTTGCAGCACTGTTTGCAATATTTTTTAAACCAAGTTCAGTTCTAGCTATGTTCTAGGGCATTCCCAACTGTGTTTTAATAACATGAAGAAACGTTGCCAGTTGAAGAAAGATTTGCTCTGGGTTGTACTGTCCAGTATTTCCACTGGCTATTGAAAATTAAATCTGAATAGAAAAGTATGTGCATATTTTAGTCGGATCATATCCTTGTAACACCACATAGAAAAAGTTTATCTGTTAATCCCTTAACTGCTGGGCCTTAACTTCCAACCTCTGCCCCCTCCCCATACCCCCACTGCTGAACCCTTTTCTGGCTATTTGGGGTAGTTCAGGCATAGGGTTCCATAACACCAATTTTTTGTCCTTTTTTCCAATATCCTGGGGATTTTAAAGGTACAAGGGTTTGTGGACTTCCCTGAAGGAGACCTAGAAAATAAGCAAAAAGTGGCAAAATTTTGAGTTTTGGGGGAAAAGTAGGAAAAATGTGCTGTTTTTCCCCCTATACATGGCATTGGCAAATAGTTTGCTGTGCCAAAGTCACCAGCTTCCTAGCTTTCAAGAACATGCAGAGCTGAATAAAAAAAACTAATATTTGTTACCACAGTTTTGGCATTTTTCAGAAGTAGCCCATTTTTCCCTTTTTTTGTTTGTCCTCTCAGCCTGCTTCTAGTTTGTGGTAAAAACCAGTGTGAAGCCCTTGGGTGATACAGGAAAACTATAGATTTCTGAAATGTAGACAAACTTTCAAATACAGTATAGGTCACAAGTGTAGATCCCTCAACTTTTTGCAACAGAAACGAATTACTGAAATAAAGAAATATTGAAAATGAGTAGGAAAAAAACTGTAATTTATTGACAACATTTTCACCTGTAACGTTTTGTTACGATTGCTGATTTACAAAAGCAATATATCATTAGGTCCGCTAGCCCCTTCTGGTTGTGGGGTTATATGGGGTTTGTAGGTTCTCTTGGAACCCCAGGTACCCAGAGCAACAACTCAGCTGCACCATACAATGGTTTTTGATTGTGTACCAAGTCCGAGTATAGACCAACTCACTTGGTGCAATATGTAGCGTGAAAAATAGGTATCAAGGAAACCTATGCATTTCTGAAAGGGGGCACAAGATATGGAGTTTACGAGTAGTCATTATTTGTACATCTCTGAATTTGTGTGTACTCATACTAGCATATCATTTAGAGAGTATTTTTCAAAATGTCTTCTTTGTTATACACTGGTTTACATTTGGAAGACACTGATGCAACAAAATCTAATTGGTAATGACAAATGTTCTACTATTCTATGTCCCCATATGTCTTCCAATAAAAATGGTACCTCACTTATGTGGGTAGGCTTTGTGCCTGTGACAGAAAAAGAGCCAAAACACAAGATAAACGCATCACTTTTTTCAGTGAAATCTGACCCTCTTTTCCCAATCTGATTAGCTGTGTATTTTGGACCCCAGCTCAGCCGGCACCTAGGGAAACCTAGCAAACCTGTACATTTGTGAAAATTAGAGACCTAGGGGAATCCACGGTGGGGTGACTTGCATGGCTTTCACTAGATTTTCTTACCCATAATTTCTTGCAAACCGCAAACTTTGACTAAAAAACACATTTTCCTCATATTTCTGTAATGGAATGTTCTGGAATCTGTGGGGATCTACAAACTTCCTTCCACCCTGTTGCTCCCTTGCCCACCAGTTGCCTCATCTGCGCCCTCCTCCCACGCCCCCAGCACCTCCATCATGTGTGCATCCCTTTTGCTCTGCCTCCAGCTGCTCATCCTTCCTGAAGTACACACTGTTTGAAAAGGCCTCCACGGTCCTTACAAAAGGCCCTGGTATTGCATGTGCTTCCCACCTCTAGCCTTTGGCCTTCCAGCTACAGTTATGAAAATGTTGCAAGATCTTGCAGAATCTCGCAAGATTTTGGCTGCATCATGTAGCTGGCAGCCATTTTTATGAGGCATGTATAAATGCAACTCCCCAACTGAATACAAGCGCTTGGCTTCATCATTCTGAGAGGGAGAGGACTTGCACCTTACTTGAGCCAGCACATCTTCCCGAATCTTCATCCCAGTCCAGGATTCCAGTCTCTGCTTCCTTGGCCTTCACTCCATCAAATCCCTTCTACCCCATCTAGGGCTCCATAGCACCTGAAAGACAGAAAGAAGATTGTTTGGTAATTTTCCAACAACCGTTCCACTTTCAGTGATTAAATCCTTTAAATACTGTTGCATACAGTACAAGAAACTGGAGTAAGAATTCATATTTGACCCAAGTTAGATTTCTAGAAACTTTGTTTGTTGTGAAAGCGTATGGAATATTGCTGCAAACAGCAGTGAACTGAGAGACATTGGTGAGACTCAAGACATTGTTACTATTTGTGGGTGCAGAAGTACAAATCTTTATTCAGTTAAAATATAACCATAAAAGATACATGTTAACAAGTAAAAACCATTGCACCAGATGCAACGCATAAGAAAAAAAAGAGTTACATAGTTAAAAAAGACCATAAAAACATATATAAAATCAGGTGTCCATTGAAACTTCAATTAACACATAGTGTAGGGTCCGCCCTACATTTCAATTATTACAAAAGAAAATACAGTACTATTTTAAACGTGAGAAAAAACCTCAGGTATTTCAGGAAGTACAGAAGACCTCAACTGGGTCCACTATGCGCTGTCCAAAAAACAATAGGATAACACTAACTTAAAAAGGGCAAATCCTGTGAATCTGCAGACCATCACCGAAAAATGGCTATAAAGACATACAACAATTTGTTCAGTCCATTTGGCCAATGTCTCGGGTCCACAATACCATTAAATCCACACCTCCTGAAGTTTAATTACACTACTCAAAAAGTTGCCTACAAACATGCAAATATAGACATTCTTAAGCATCAGGAGATGTAGCATAGCTGGTCTCACTTGTTTACATTTTGAGTCTTTAAAAATAGGTATTAAAACTATTTTTCTAGAACAGACAGTACGGACAAAACAATATAAAACGTACAATAGTTTAGGCTGATAATTTATGATACTTAGAGGGACCCAGAAAACCCTCAGCAGGCATCCCTTAGGAAAACTAATCAATTGTAGAAAAAGACTTACCCTCAACCTTGTCATTCACTGACGGTGATAAGCGTTAGTCACCCATGTCAGAAATAATGCAGTTATGGTTATTATTAAACAGTAGGCATCGGTGCAAGGTTTCTTTAGTTCATTTCTTTCCCTTAGAGCAGCAGCACTGATTGTGAAATTATGTTTATCCCACTCATATCTGCTTTAGTGAGCTTTTCAGAGCATAAATATAAGTACAGAAGACCTAGTATAGTAAGTTCAGATTTTATGTAGCCAATTTTTGAAATTGCTCTTACATTATCCAGGGTGAGACAATTCCTGATAACCAATCTATTTCGGGTTGGCTTGCTCTTGTACCACACCGATATCCACTATAGCAATGGTCTTAATGTAATGATATTTGAACTATATTTAAGGCTCAATTCCTCATGGATGGCAAGAGTTGAGGTACTTTAGGGGACAGCCAGTAATTTCCTGGCGAACTTCTTGTCATCAACCTGGATGATAGTACAATCCTTAAACCCCCAGGTATCACTACTAAAGGTTTCAGCAGACACACATTTAGCATTATATTCTTGAAGAAGGGGCTTAATTGGTTTCCGGTCCAACCTCGTACCAAAATTCATGACGGCCCTCACCCCCGCCCGAACTGGAGGGCTCATTCCTGTTGACAGACAGAATGCCCAAATCGTTAAAAGTGTGCACCTGTGCAATATTTTATTCCAAAAAAGGACAGTGCTGTTGGTGGGCTTAGCACCAATAGCCATTACATATGATTTTATGTGATTTTTTAAAAGATGTAGATGATCCATGAAATCTGCAAAAGTGTTGAGTAGTGATTGCATCCCAATTGCCATCCTCAACATGAGGATCGCGTTGTCTGCGTAAAGCAGAAGAGGTATCGGAAGGGACCCACATGAGGAGCATCGCAATTTTTGTCTTTTAGCTCTGCCTCTAGGCAATTAATATAGATAGTACACAAAAATAGGGCCAAAATGCACCCCTGCCTAACACCACAGGTTGTTGGAAAAGATCTTGTACAACAGCCATCCAGCCTGTACCTCACAAACACAGACACATCCCCATATATGTCCCTCAAGGAGGACACCAATACTGGGTCCCCCCCATTGCCAACACAATAGCCCAAAGCTTTGTGCAGTTTACCCAGTCGAATGCTGAAGTAAGATCTATGAAACCTGACAAGGGGGTCGTTTTTTAGCCACAGTATATTTCTGGGTTATTAAATATAATCTAAATATATTAAATAGGTTCAGGCACTGGTTGATGGTACTTAAGCCAGGCTTGCACCCATACTGTAGGTCGGATATCATGTCATTCTCCTTAGCCCACTGGGATAGCCTTTCCAAGATCACCTGACCCAAGACCTTGACAATTGTATCAATCAAGGAGTTGGGCCTGTAACATCTTGAATAGGATCGGGCGCCCTTTTTAAAGATGGTAACAATAATGGATTGAGCCCTCAAGCTAGGAGGACCAAGTATTACAGCAGTACTTAATACCTTGGTTAGCAAGTGGGCCCAAATAAGGGGATCACTCTTAAAATGATATGCTGGAACTCCACCAGGACCCTTTGCCGTAATTCCAACTAGTCACATAGTGGCACCGACAAGTTCTGCAAAAGAGAATGAAAGTTTGGAATTTCCAGACTGTTCCACTGTGATAGATTTAGGTATAGAGTCAGTCCCAGGCTGTAAGGAATACATATGAGAGAAATAGTCTAACCATCTATTTTCTTCTATCACTGAAGTCAAGATTGACACATCCTCAGATGGTAGGATTGGACTATTGGTAGCTCTATCATGGAGATCACAGGCACTAAATAACTGGTCCCACAGGCATCACCATTGAGGGAATCTTTTCTTTCCTTAATGGCCTTTTTATAAAGGCCACATAAGAGTTTCATCTCCTCTTTATCCCTGGACGAGCACTTCATTAAATCAGGATGGGCTTTGGAGCATGCCTGATCAAATCGGTGTTCCACCCTGATAACAGTATGACCGCTATTGGTAACAGTGAAGGCACCCCTCACACTTTCACAATGTACAGGAAAGAGATTCAAGACGTATTTGAGCTTAGTTTCAGGCAATAATCAGTCTTACTACTCTTCTAACAAAACAGATTTCAGCAAAACTCCAAAACTCCTCTGGGGTCACGTTTGTCCATTTCAAACGCCTGCCCTGATCTGTAGGAGCAAGATGTTTGGTGGCAGGGTCCGGCAAAGACAGTTTGTGGTGTGAGTGCTTTAACAATATAACCAGAGGATTATGCTCATTCCAACCAGACCTTAGACCCTGTAATCAATTAAAGAATATATAAGGGATGACAAGATTAAAATATAGTCCACTGTTGTTTCACAGCCCCTACCAACATAGGTGGGTTCCCACGAGGAACTTGGTATGACCAGATTCAGTGACTGAACTAAAAGAGTTGCCTGTTCCCCTTAGGTGGTGTGCTGAAAATGAACACTTGAAGGTTCATCCCCCAAGGTGAAATCCTGAATGATCTGGCAAACATTTTGCCAAGGATGGATATTAAAGTTACCCATAAAAAAGAAATAGAGTTTGAGCTGGACTCTGGCAGACATGTCTTGGATTTTTCAATAAGCATGCCCATAGAGGCAATGACATTGGAATGAGCAGATTGGCCATTGGAATTATAAATGTTTAAAACCAAAAGATTTGTTTTATCAGGAAAGGTAAGAAAAACATTTCCTAGATTAGAGGGGTTTATCTCCAGTCAATTATATTAGAATACAACCACCCTTTCTCACCCCCTCCCCCTGCCCACCCATAAGACGATGGAATAACTGGGTGGAAAACATGGACAAAGCCACTTAGGAAGGGAGTGTTTCTGACTGACCAAGTTTCTTGAAGGGCCAATATGTTATATTGCCTAGCAAAATCTAGCCAATTCCTTCCACTAACCTTATCCTCAAGCACAGATACATTCTATGACAAAAACCTAAGCTGAGCAAGGGCATCAGCCTCTTCAGGGGAGATCAACTCCCTCCCCTACAGGACATTTACATTATGGCAACTGGTAGAGGTTAGTCAATCCACCACTTCCAGTGTTTTGAGTGCATCAAATCTATTCAAGAGGGAAAGGGGAGTAAACGCTGCCTTAACAGGCGTACTGTGGGCTCCATGATCTCCTTGGCTCAGCAAAGATGGAGTAAGCCTGGTTGTACTCAAATTATGCACAGTTCCCGGTCTGTAAAAAAAAAAAAAATGACTGTACCCCAAAGCTCACAGCTGGATCTTCCTCACCTCAAAAGAGGCAAGAATTCTACCCACAGCCCAACTATTGCTAAAATTAATCACTATGCAATCACCATGAAAATATTTAGGGTCATTCCCCACCCACCCTACTCTGCATACCATATTGATTTGGGCATAAATGCTCACATTAGCTCTTACCCTTGTGGTCAGTCAGTGTGTCACTTTATTTTTTTAACTGTCAATAATTTTCACTGGCATTTGCTTTAAGTGGGCCACATTTACCAAAACAACCACATAGGATGTGCTTGTCAGGGGAAAGACCCAATTGATCTGTATTGGGCAAATGTACACTTGTTGACCTCCTAGAGAAAGACACAGAGCGACCCTTGCTTAGAATATATGGGGCCAGTGTATGTCCTGGCAAATCTGGAGCAGATTCACATGTGAGAAGCGCTTCATTGTTCGTTAATGCATGTATATAAACAGGTCTGTTATTCTTCGTGGTACCAGCACCCAGTAACCTAGACATTTCTGATCAATGATGTACCCAGTTAATAGAGGGGGCAGGAGTGAAAGTCACATGACTATTCCCTGTGGGGCATCTGCCCAGAGATACTGACAGGGTTAGAAAGGCTAGAGCGACAGGCAGACTGTTCTGTTCTGGCATACTGGGTGATTACAAATCAGATGTGAAAGTTATTTCTCAATTAAGCCATTATTGGATTTTAAAAATTCATGAACTTCATTTTCAAAGCAAAATGGCATCCTTTACAATATCAAATTCATTCCTCAAACTACCAACAATAGCTTTGATATTGTCTAAACGGGAATAGGATGCTGTTCCATTTTTCTATCCAGGCCAGTTGGTGGAATATAACAATTAGAAGAAACTATGGGAGTCAAACTACTAAGCTGAACAGTCCTTGAAGCGTCCAAATGTGACCGCTCGTTGGTGGGAACTATCTGAGCAACATGCAGCACAATAGAGGTCAAAGCCCTTGCAATTGGAGAAATGCCCTTTGACTTCCCTTTGTAAAATTGAGTTATCTATGTTATTAAGGCTTTTGGAGCCTGCACCGTAAGCAAGTTTTTCCCTTTGCTGAGAATGTCCTTTGCCTTCACTATTAAGTTATCAATGTCCTGTAAGGTATTATTTTCAGCTGTGTGTCTCCGGGTGATCTTAGGCTCCTTCCCAACACCCAAGGGATGATTGGCTGCCTTTCTCTTGCCTATAATGAAATTATGTCTCAAAACACTTTACAATAAGGGCAAGATTTACCACGGGCTAAGTTAAGACCAAACACAGTAAAGGAAAATGTGGAAGGGCCCTCTTTGAGACCAACTACATCACTAAAACGACTGTCTTACCAAGTCTTATTCGGGCACAGGACCCAGAAAGGTGACCCTGCCCTTCCTCTTTCTGTTGCTGGTGACCCTGCCCTTGCCCGGGCTTTGCCCATGCACGACCTCTGCGCATCTCATGCAATTGGAGATGTAGAAGCGCTTTATAGCACTGAGGATGTTAGACTCCTCTTCTCCTCTTTGCAGCCTCAAGTTGGCACTCTCAGGCACAGTGATAGCTGGGGCCTGAAGTCTCCCCGGGCACAGTGATAAAGTCTGAAACAGAAAGAGATGTAGAAGCATTTTATAGCGCTGACAGGGTTAGGCTCCTCCTCCCCTCTTTGCAGCTTTGCGTTGGTGCTGCCAGGCACCATGACAGCTGGGGCCTGAAGTCCTCCCAGAGACAGTGATGAAGTAATTATTGTAATTATGGTAAACTAAAAGACACTGGTGAACCCAGAAACATTGCTGCAATAGCAGTGAGCTGAGAGACATCAGTGAGGCTCGAGACATTCTTGCTATTTGTAGTAAGAGACTTTGGTGAACCCAGAGACATTGTTGCTCCTATAATTAGTCTTTGCTGCAAAACTAAACAAAGTTGAGTAATCTCTACCTTGTAACTATTAAAGGAGAGGTGTGAAAATCCTGTAGGGTAAGTGTAACTCCATAGCCTAATGTTGAATAGCAAAATGCAAGAAAGGGGCTTAATGTCATTACTGATCTGTCATCTGTACTGCCTTTATATTGCTGAAAAGACAAGCACAAGGTAGATCTTGTCCTTAACCCAGAGTTACATCTCATCCTGATCAAGAATTGCCAAGAGGGAGACACAGAGACGTTCCTTCTTTCCCTATTCTCAAACCCCTTCCCCTTTTGGGACAAATGCCACTGCCAGATTATAGACCACGTTGAGGGTTGTGCACAAAGGTTTTGGAGGACTATCATCACTGCTGTGGCGATCCTGTGCATTGCAGGAGAATGGCAAATCTGAACACATGCAGCGTTCCCACAAGTTTTTCTGATAAAAATGGTACCTCTCTTTTGTGGGTAGAACTAGTGCCCACAACAGAAAACAGCCCAAAATCCAATATGGGTACATCACATTTTTCCAATCAAAACTGACTCTTTTTGTTTTGCAAAGTGGGTAGCTATAGATTTTGGGCCCTAGCTCAGCCAGCACCTAGGAAGCCTAACAAACCTGCACAGCTTTTAAAACTAGACACCTGTGGAAATCCAGGGTGGGGTGCCTTGTGTGGCTCTCACCAGGTTGTATACCCTGAATATCTTGCAAACCTCAAACTTTGACTAAAAACACATTTTCCTCACACTGTCTAAACCTAGCAAACTTGCACATTCTTTAAAACTAGACACCTGGGGGAACAAAGGATGAGATGACTTGCATGGCTCTCAACAGGTTTTGTCACTCCCTTGCACACTTCAAACTTTGACTAAAAACCATATTTTTCTTCCATTTCTGTGATGGATATTTCTGGAATCCATGTGGAGACACAAACTCCCTTACACTCAGCATTGCCCTAAGTCTCCCAATAAAAATGGTACCTCACTTGTGTGGGTAGGCCTAGTGCCCACAACAGGAAATGACCCAAAAGACAGAATGGCTACATCGTGTTTTTCCACCCAAAACTGACCCTATTTTGGCCATTTGGGTAGTTTTGGATTCATATGTGGATCAGCCAGCACCTAGGCAAATGTAGGAAACCTGCAGATTTGTCTAAAGTAGACAACCAAGGGAGTCTAGGGTTGTATGAGTTGTGTGGCTCTTTCGTGTTATTTTACCCAGAAACCTTTGCAAATCTTAAAGTTCTAAAAACACACATTTCCACATATTTCTGTGTGTGGAAACATCTGGACT